>NW_026571115.1:13674043-14223043 GCF_026225935.1 Boleophthalmus pectinirostris | reverse complement strand
CATTCCAGGCTCAACAATAACACCAAGCAGAAAATTACATACTGTGCTTTTGAATAAATGAGGGATTTATTTTCTGATCCTCATAAAAGCACTATAATGACAAACCCAACATGAAAAAAAAATCCTTCATTAAATTGAGAAACTCTGCCCTTTAGTGATGTTTACTGGTACTGCACTAGTAACGGCTCGTATTTCATCGTGTCTTCGCATTTGCACGTAACATTCCCACAGCTCGGTTTGCACAGCCATACTCAGTTCAGCAGGTCATTGGGCCATATAGTCTCCAGACTTACCTCACTTACATAACGGGCAGGATTTAGAGGGATTAGTGACACCGGACTGAGCTTTACGCAAATTGTGTAAATATGTGGTGATACAGCTGGTGGACTTTAGTGACAAGTTATAATAACCGCTGTTACTGTTTACACTACAGCCTTAGAGACTTCATTAAGAACACATTTATTTCCATGTTTATTATTAAGAATGATTCAGTCCTACTTTAACTAAAACTCTTGAATTAAGTAGTCACTAAGCCTGAATCAGACTTATATTTGTTCAGAGTGATGAGTTAAGTCTTTCTTTATGCTCCCCCCACCACCGGACCCTCATTTATAATATTTTATGAAGCTTGTGATGACTCCCATAAAATAATGACATTGATTAATCACTTATAGCAGAGGTGGAATATAACGAAGTTAACGAACTTAAGTACATTCTAAAGTAGATATGTACTTTTCTTTTACTTCAGTACACTTGAGAGACCGAAAAGTAAAAGTATTTTTTTATTATTGTTGATGAGACCTGATGCTTGAAGGTTTTATTTTTTACACACATCTGTAATTTGAGCAAACAAAAATATGCAAAATAAAAAAAGCTAGGAATTCAATTGTTTCTGTTGAAGAAATTCTGTTATCAAAATCAGTACATATGAAGTTTTATACGACCTCAAACTCTGTGCAAAATACTTTAACTTTTTACTCTTTAAGTACATTTTTAAACAGGTACTTCAATACTGTTACTTAAGTACATTTTTCATGTGATACTTTTACTTTTATTTGAGTATTTATTTGCTCCGATATTTGTACATTTACTCCAGTAACTGAGTACTTCTTCCTCCACTGTTCTATAGTCTACTTATCCCTGTAGTCTATTTATCCCTTACTCTTATATAGTAAAATAAATACTGAGTACAAGAGAGGTGCTACTAGTATGTACTAACTAACAAATTATAAAGCTAGAAACGTTCTGTAGTGTTATTTTAAAATGTGGACATGGCCTATCAGATAATATTTACTCTTTACATGCAAAATAACCAAACATCAAGGGTTGTGCATGTGCAAAGTTCCTGTTTGTATGCACAGAGTGTGAGTTTGGGGCTGGCAGAGCTGCAGGAGGGACAGAAGGCTGCTGTTCTCTGGCACGATTCAGACTCGATACAAGTCATAACTCTGGCTCAGGAAACACAGAGGAGGAGGAGGAGGAGGAATCAGGAAGCTGCTGAATCACTGACAGCCCAGAGCCAAGAAGTTAACTTTATGGAGCTGGAGATGTAAATGATATAGAGGAGAGAGACTGCAGACATATTTATTCATTCCCCTCTGCTTGTTGGCATTTTTAAGGTACCAGGGAAACAGCTATGACAGCGACTCGGAGCTTCAGACAAATGACAACACCCATAACAATTGACAATGATTAGTGACAGGGGCAATATCCATGGGTTTCAGTGGGATGGGGAATGTGTTGTTGTCATCGCAATTGACAATTCCAAACTAAATATATCTTTTGGATGGTCAAAAGTGCTCAAAATGGTGCCTATAAACAGGAAACTGAAAATGAATATACAAACACACAAACACAACTTGGACACTGATGAAGAGGAGCCATAACAGTAACAGTAACAGTAACAGCTCTTTTAAATACTGTTTAAGTATGTTACCATGGTAACACCTAATAAGTACCTTTGGTAGCCTATAGGAAAGTTTGTAAGTATATTAATTGACACTAAAATAGTAGTAGCCATCTGTGTAAATACATAGTGATAACTTCTGCAATTTGTGTAATATAATAAATACTATAAGTGCTTTCAAATTAATGATCTGTAATACAAAAATTGCTCCACTGTGTTTTTAAACTCCATACACCTTTACTAGAATCATTTGGATTATTTCAGAACTGCAATGGCAAATTTTTTCTAAACAAAAGTTAAAAGGTAGCTGGTAACTTGAAAACTACCACTACTTGACATCATAAGGTGGAGCAGAGCATTCTGAACTTTGGAGATACTCAGATTTGAAGTCATTCAAATATATGCGAATGAAACAAAGCACAACTCCAAGTATGTTTTTAATGAGGTAACAGAATTCTAACATAACTAAAAGCTCAAAGGAGTCAATTAAACAGACCTTTAAAAGTTTTCAATACTAAATAATACACTCTTTCAAAATGCTCCAACATCTGTATATTTATATTTAGGGTGTAACTTTCCAGAGCCATTTAATAATAACTACACCAATTAGCCTCACTAGCCTCACCAACTGGAAACAAACAAAACTTGTATCAGTGTTATGTGTGTGTCCACCTCGTTTCAGATAATTGACAAAACAAAATCAGATTAATCTATCAAGTATCTCATTCATTTGTGCCATATTTGTGAGGTCTTTGTTTATCAAACTCTTTACACAGTTCCCCCACACAAACAGGTTAGTGGAGCATGGCGTCTCTCCTGATGAAAATTAAAATATTGCGCGCAGTGATGTGAGTAATTGGACTTGACATGAATAATTACTTTGCCTTGTGAAACCCAAACAGCTGGCATAACACTGACCCTGTGGAGACTGGCACGGTGCTGGGACCACCAACGCCTCCAAAATGGCCGCCCTTCCGAACAGGTCAGAAGAAAGGAAAGACACGTGGAGCACAAACACACATTGAGCGAAATTAAATTCTCTTCACCTCTCCATTCGCTCGCGGTGGTGGGGGAAAGTTTCTGGGCCTGTACCAATCTGTGAAGGTCAACACACGGTGAGTTTGCAAAGCATCCTGGGAGATTTGAGCTTGAAAAAACACAAGTTCTAGAAGAAATACAGAGAACACCTGATACACGAGCTGGGGTGCTCAAAAACAATAAAACGAACAGGGAGCAGCACAGCCTGACTCTTCTCAAAATGAAAGTCTCAATTCAGGCTACAATATGAGGTCAAGGAGGAGAAAGTAAATTGTTAGTGATTAAGGTTAGAATAAATGCTCATTTGTGCTGAATGATCATCCTTGCATGTTCAACTTTATCAGAGAATATCTTGGTAGAAGTTTTGAAACACATTTTGAACATGGCACAGCTGCAATCTTTTTTGTTTTTCTCCTTTTTTTCTGTTGGCTTTTTTGTTGACTATTGACTTTACAATAAAGCTAAGGGAAATATTTTTTGTACTTGAATGAAATAAATAATTTCCAGTCCATGTACTGAAAGCACTGAGGTGTTGTAGTTATGGTGTAAATAGTTGTAAGTGGTCACCAATTTCAGGCTCAAAAATTTACACTTTCGAGTTGGACTGGGCAATTAATTGAATTAATTAAATCAATTTGGGTTTTTAAGTAATAAAGATTTAGAAAAATTGCAAAACTGTAAAATCGAGGATTATTATTAAAAACGTTTCTCCTGATTTACTTATAAACCACGGTTATTGTGCAATTATGATTAGATAGCTATACAAATGTAACTTAAGGCAGTTTATAAATTCTTAAATAATAGCATATAATTTAGTTTAAATTGATTAAAATCGTAATCGTCCTGGGTGTGCAAAAAAGCAAGACTTTTTTTTTTTTTGGCCATATCACCCAACCCTACTTTTAAGTATCAGGACTGCCATTTCAGTACCATAAACTTACACGAAGAACAGCACATGATAGTGCATATGCGGTTTACTTTGAAATGTAGATAGAGGTCCATTGTTCCTATTCTATTGAACTAACTCAACTTTTATGTAGGCCTCTTCTTTCTTTACAAATCTCCCTTTTCTTTCATGCTCTTTGCTTACAGAAAGGCCAGAGTTTAAAGCTGCATTTCCAACTTTTTTCTTGTAAATTAGTATTGTGTTCCTCTCTCATAAAGTGTATTTGAAATACAATGCTTTGTGACAAAATCAGACTACTGTGTGCTCTCCGTATCTGATTGTAGACCATTTTATTGATCACAAACTTGCACTTTTCCATCTGAAAACTGTTCTAAAAACATGCTAGTGGACAAAAAACATACATGTCAGTACAAGTGATGTTATACAGATGCAAATACTTCTTTTTAGCTTGAAAATCAGGTACAAGGCCATACTCAACACACACACATCATATATATCTGTGTATATCCCTGTATGCATATTTTGGCTGTCCTACCCCTCTTCTCTCAATCTATACAGCACCTTGAACTTTCCCCCACTTTAAAAGCTTTAAATCAGCAATTTTCTTTTGCTCTGTACAGACTGTCCTTAAATCCTTTTGTTACATGATCTTTGCTGGTGTCACTGCATGCTGAGAGTCCACATAATAACAAACTAACAGGATGGACTATTTCTGAAGCCTGCAGGGCCAGAGGTGCATGGGGAGTAGTTACATTTACTCAGTTAAAACTGCATGCAACGTTTCCATTATCTTTTACTGCTACTTCAGTGATATATTTGCAGTGGGCCAAAGTTGTTATATTTTGTATTCTGAGCATCCAGATATTTAGAACATTAAGTTTACAAGCACTTTTCTCAACTCTCAGAGACCAAAGCAGAGTTTTGCTATGACAGAAAAGCTGACGACAACTACCATGCTAACTTGCACTGCCTGATTATTGGACAATGCATTTTATACTTAGATGGAGACAGCACACAGTGGATTTATTTTGACCCCAAGAGCTGGTTTTACAGTATCTGTAATAGGGCACAACACATACATGGGGAACAATTACAGGACTTGTAACCATTGTGCTATTCTCAGATTAAATGTACATATGTACCCCTCTGGGGTTAAAACAGTTTCCAAATAAATAAACAGCACCATACCACACAGAGCACATGAAGAACGGAGACAATGTAATGACAAGTCACATGGCTGGGGGGGACACCATCCGTCTGCACTGACCACCTGACATGTGCCATCAGCTTTGGCCACCAGAGGGAGACAGAGCCATATGTACACAAAATTTGCCCCCTGCTGTATGCAGCCAGTAGTGCTTGCATGAAAGTGAAACACAGTTATACACATGCCCAAGGTGTGGTTCAACTGGAGGATGCAGCCTTGGGTCTCCCAGGGAACCCTCCCTGGGGGGCCGAGTCATGTATGTGAGGGATAAATAGACAAACAGACCAAGCTTTAAGCACCCTGTTTATTACAACTTCCAGAATAAGAAGAAAGAGAAAAGGTATTTATTTATTTAACATCACATGGATCCACAGACTGGAGCTCAAGAATCTGGATATGGAGCAGAAGCAGGAGCACAGGCACAAGCAGGGGTTGTACAAGACAATGCCACAGCAGCCTCTATGGATCCAATAGTTGTGGCTGCAGCTGCTTGGATGCAGTAGTAGCAGCTGCAGTGGAAGCGGGTGAAAGTGAACCAGAATTGCAGACAAAGCACAATGCCATTTTAGAGATGATATGAGATGTTCAGCCCCTCATACTTTCACTCCACCAACACTGGAGGCAATGAGCTTCTAGACAGAGTGCTGGGCAATGTTCGGTTGCATCCTGAAGAGTATCCCACATACTGGCTTCTTTTGAGATGGGTCAACAAAGCCTGCTCAAATTATTTCGATGCAGTTGATCCAGTTAGCATATACAAACAATGTGACATACTAATAAGCTATGAGATAGATCAAGATCAAAACGCGATCAAGAACATTTTTGCCACCAAGGACTGCTCCCTAGCCATGAAAAATGCAGTGTCCCTGGGGTATGTGGACTTTGACTTTGAACAAATCTGGAAACCTTTAGAGTTAATATGTATTTTGTCTTGCTTTTGCTCCCCAGCATAGATTTAGACTGACTATAATAGCAGGAAACAGCAACACCAATTTGAAAAGAAAACATGATTAGCAAACCTCCGAGCTCCACTGCCGTTAGAATATATTTCCACATCTAAGTGTAATGAGTTTGCAGTATTAATGACAAAGTTCAGGGCATCAAAAATGCCATTAATTCCACAACACAAATAACAAGCATGAAGCCACAGAGACACTTAGAGCTGAGTCACTTTGCACCTGTAACTGACAAAACTGTTTTAAGTCGTTTTCACACCGCTAGTTCGATTATTTGGTCCGCACCAGGCAATAAAATTGTTATTATGTAGCAAATACACTCCAGTGTGGTCCGCTTTCACACCGGCAAACAAACCAAACCTGGTTCGAGTGACGCGCCTCTGTTTCCCCAGGAAAACAGCAATACCTCCAGTTATCAACACCGATGTTCCTGTTAATACCACGGGCTGTCCTCGCCTAAGACAAGCTTGAGTCCCGTTTGGTTGGTTATATATTGTTCTGAGCGTCTGTCCTCCGTGCATTTGGTTCTTCGCGGGGAAAGCACTATTCAGGCCGAGACTCCTGACACCACTCCCCGCTCCAGCTCCTCTAAACCCAGACTGAACTGGAGCTGCTCCCGCTGAGTCAGGACTCTGGTTTGGATCTAGTCTGACTATATTTCTCACACTAGGCTAAAAGCAGGGACATTTTGAAGTTGTATCAACTGAATATAGGCTATTACCTATTGCCATGAAATTATTTGGTTAATTAATAGTCTAAAATAACAAATGCTGGTTGCTACATGATCACGGGGAACACCGGGACCTCTCTCTCACTCACTTGACTCACTCTGGAGCGACATGTTTGCTCTTTGGTTCTTGCTCTGATCATCGTGTAGTACGTTCTCTGTATTGGCCATTGTTGGTAAAAATTGTTCGAAAATGAATCGCGGCTGCGTCTGGACAACAAGCTGTTATTGTGCTGGAGTCGCCGAAGGCGTATGTTGTGTAATTTCAGGCAGAGGAGACGCGTATCCCCTCCCATGATGCATTTCGAATAGTCTGTTTGGACCTACTGTCTCTGGTTTGGACCCAGGTTCGCGTTCACACCAGAGGAACCGCACCAAAATTTGGCATTTGGTGTGGAGTGTAGCGAACCGAGACCACCTCTTTTTTGAGGTCTCGGTCCGCTTGATTTGGTTCCTCCTCCTTTGATGTTTTCCAGTTAGGTTTTCAAGCCCACCTGATCCCCTGATCCTGTTAGATCTGAGTGCTGCTTTTGACACTGTCGATCATGGGATCCTCTTACTGAGACTAGAGGACTGGGTGGGCATCTCTGATACTGCACTAAACTGGTTCAAGTCCTATCTAGAAGACAGGAACTATTTTGTTGAAATTGGTAACTGTGTCTCAGATCACATGGCCCTGACCTGTGGGGTGCCTCAGGGGTCGATCCTGGGCCCCCTTTTGTTCAATCTCTACATGCTGCCATTAGGCCAGTTAATACTAGGGCCCAACCGGTATATCGGTTGGCCGATATTATCAGCAAATATGGGCACCTGGAAACATATCGGCGACTGGCCGATACTGCAGAAAATCTTGCCAATAGTTCAAGTGGGCATGTTATACCTCGTTAAAAAAGCTAGACTCTCTACATTATGTTAATTTAATCCTATTTCCAGACAGATAAATGTCCTAATATACGGCTCCGCATCAGTATTTATCTGCGGAGTAATTTGTCTGTGTGTGTTGCCATACTGCCCCAGAACACACCACTCACGTGCTCTTGTTTACACCCACAGACACAGATCCATGTGTGCAACAATGAGATTATATTCTTTTTACAGACAATCGGTTTGAGTCTGGATTAAAAGGACATTTATTGGTGCAGACTTGTGATGTGAGGAGGAGCCTGTGTGAGCGGTGAGTGCTGGAAATGTGTTGAGTTTGAAGCTAGTTTTGGTTCTTTCTCATTGGTTAGCGATTAGCTGCTGTAGCTACTGCACATAAACAGACTGTTTTCTCTTCTATTGGCCATATGTAAAGTTACTATATTGGCCGTATATTTGTTACTGGACCAGCTTTGATATGTAAATGAGCTGTGAATAGATGTGTGAATTATTACATTTATGCGTATAATTAATTACCGCGGCGCACACGTATTTACGGCTAAAGGCTAATAGCGCTACTTTCTTTACTAGCTAGTAGTGATGGGTCGGGCTCAAACGAAGCGGCTCTTAGAGTCGACTCTTTGAAGCGAACGACTGAAGCCTGCTCCTTATTGGGAGCCATGTTTTCTCTTTCTCCACCCTCTCTCTTTCTCTGACTTTTTTTCTCTTCATGCAGACCTGTAGTTTGACAGCGGGCTGCGGATAAAAATTAAACGTTCAGAAATATGCGTGTGCATAGGATAGAAAAAAATGTAGTTCAGCATAAAATGTAGAAACCAGAACTAATCTTGGGCTCGAGAGAGGGAGAGAGATAAAGACCGAGTCCCGACACTCAGTCCTGGTTCAATTCTGGTTTAGTCCTGTTTTACACATGGTTTAGACCTGCTTTAGTCCTGCTTTAGACCTGATTAAGACCTGGTTCAGTTCTGGTTTAGTCCTGCTTGCAACAAAACAATCTGAAGAGCTGCTTGGGAGCTGAAAGAGCCAGCTGCTTTTAGTGAGCTGGGCCAAAAGAGCTGGTTCTCTAAAAAGAACTGGAATACCCATCACTACTAGCTAAAATGTGATGCAAAAATGCCATTAGGTTGACCTGTTGTCTGTAAATATGACATAAAAAGGCAGAATAACAATAAATGTTGCCTAAATAAATCCAATTTAAAATCCACCAGAGCCAAACCAAAGTTTTTTAAACAATTCAAGAGTTACAGTGAATTTTTACATCATTAAATATATCGGTGATTATATCGGCTATCGGCAGCTTCAACTCCCATTTTATCAGTATCATATCGGCCGCAACAAAATCCATATTGATCGAGCCCTAGTTAATACGCAGCAGTAATGTGTCCTACCACAATTATGCAGATGACACTCAGATCTATGTCTCTCTGGCAGCAGGAGACTATGGACCAGTGGACTCTCTCTGCCACTGCATCCAACAGATCAGTGTGTGGATGCAAAACAACTTTCTCCATCTAAACTCAGACAAGACTGAAGTCATAGTGTTTGGTCCACAGAAACATAAAGACAGTGTCAGCAGTCACCTCCAGTCTCTCTCTCTAAAACCTTAAAATCAGGCAAGAAATCTCAGGGTAATAATGAACTCAGACTCAAACTTTAACAGCCACATCAAATCAATAAGCTCTGTAGCCTTTTACTATCTAAAAAACATAGCAAAAATCAAAGGTTTACTGTCTAAAGTAGACTTGGAGAGACTTATCCATGCGTTTGTCTCCAGTAGGTTAGACTACTGTAATGGTCTGCTCACTGGCCTCTCTAATCGAGCTGTGAGACGATGCAGTACATCTAGAATTCTGCAGCTTGGGTCCTGACTCGAACTAGGAAATAAGTCACATAAGTCCTGTGCTCAGGCCTCTGCACTGGCTTCCTGTGACTCAGAGAATAGCCTTTAAAGTGGCTCTACTTGTGTCGCTCCATGGCTGAGCACCAAAGTACATCTGTGACATGTTAGAGCCATATGAACCATCTCGCACTCTGAGGACCTCAGGACTAAAAACGGGGAGTCAGCATTTTAGGTTCACAAAGCTAAAACCTGGGAACAGTCCTCCTGAAAATATGGGACAGGCCTCTACTTTAATGCTGTTTAAATCCAGGCTCAAAATGGTTCTGTTTAGCTGTGCATATGACTGAAAGTTTGCAGGTTTTCATTCTGCACTCTTCTCTCTAATTTATGTAATTAATGTCTCTCTTGCTTTTTAATCTTTTAATTACCTCCACCAAGGAGGTTATGTTTTTGCCGGCGTTTGTCTGTTTGTTTGTCTGTTTGTCTGTTTGTTTGTTTGTCTGTTAGCAACATAACTCAAAAAGTTATGGACCGATTTTGATGAAATTTTCAGGATTTGTTGGAAATGTGAAAAGGAAGAACTGATTTCATTTTGGGGGTGATCCGGAAGAAATCCTGGATTCTGGTTCACTTTGAAATTTTAGTTAACATTGTGGTAAATGGGGCCAAAAATTTTGTTTCTCAATATCTCGGTTAATTATTGACCAAACCCCATGAAATTTGACTCAGGGATGGACAATGGGATCCTCTTTCATATTCCAAAGGCTGATCCGGATCTGATCCAGAAGACTGATTTTATCGCAATTTATATAAAAAATGGGGGTAGTCCCTGGCGGAGGTCTGTGCTCTCTGAGTGCTTTTCTAGTTTTAATCTTTAATTTTATGATAATTATTTATGTTTTAATTAGTTTTTATTGTGATTTTAATGTTTTTCTTTTTCTGTAAAGCACTTTGAATTTCTTTGTGTACAAATTGTGCTATACAAATAAACGAATTTGAGCCGAAATGACTGAACAAATTTTTGACTGTGTCAGGTTTTGACCCCAAACTGCTTTCAAATGACAAAAAAAAAAAAACTCTAATAAGTACATCTGGGGTGGTCTGAGGATGTTTGGAGACATTTCCAGTAAGTTTTGAGCAATTTCAAAATTTTTGGTCAAATTTGAGCAGAAACAATAGGGTCAGACCTGATGAAAAATCAAATTTTTCACCATGTTGGCCCTAACTGCCTTCATATGACAAAAAATGCTCTCATATGTACATCTGGGGTGGTCTGAGGTTGTTTAGAGATGTTCCCAGTAAGTGTTGAGTAATTAGAAAATTTGGTCAAATCGGAGCAGAAACGACCTGACGAAAAATCTCATTTTTCGTCATGTTAGACTTTGACCTCAAACTGCCTTCACATGACAAAAATGCTCCAATAAATACATCTGGGGTGGTCTGAGGTTGTTTAGAGATGTTTCCAGCAAGTTTTGAGCAATTTCAAAATTTTGGCCCCGAACCGCCTTCAAATGACAAACGATGCTCTCAATAATTTGAACATTTATGTCTTTTTTGCACTGCTCTTTCAAACGCATTTTCTTTTTTGTTCATTTTTGTCGTTTATCATTTACCAGGAATACCAGATCTGTGTGTTATTTAATATTTTTCATTGAAACTACATTAACTTTAATTTTTACAGACATGTATAAAATCCCTCAGTCATAAAGGTAGAATTCATGCCATAAGGAAAAAAATTCACTTTGTGAAATAGACAAAAGTTTATTTTGGTCGAATACATTTCGCAGCTCACCCAAGCTGCTTCTTTAGTTCTGCCTGAAGGGAGGAGCTAACAACACTGAAACTACTCTGAAACTAACACACATACTTGTTTATCCATATTCCTTATTATTTTCTTTGTTTGTTTTGATTTAGGTTTGATGATTACAGATACTATGTTCAGACAGTCCAGTTACTCCTACTGAAGTAGTGGTTTCCTGATTTAAAATTTTTTTTTTAACTCTTACTTGAGTATTTCCCTGGACCGCTACTTTCTACTTGAGTAATATTATTTTAAAGTAAAGTTACTCTTACTTTAATACTTTAGTGGCTACTCTACTCACCTCTGACCTGGACTAAAACAAACTTTGAGCCATGCTTTAAAGCTGTATGTATTTCCTATGAAAAACAACCTAAAGAAAGGATCAAGCGAGATAAATAGAAAATGATGCAACTTGGCCTGGCTTCAAAAACAGTTTATTTCCTGTAGACTTTCTGTGGGGATACTGACTCAGATAGACGCTCCGATGGAAAAAAAAATGCTGATCTGATTCAATTGTGGCCAGACAGATACAACAAAATGTTGAGATAATTTATGTAGAACTGTGCTTAGAGCCAGCATTTATATAACCTTACTTTGTCTGATAATACATTTCCTACCTCAAGTCAAAAGTGGCCGCTAGATGGCAGTGTTTGAGTGGAAAATCATTATGGGGTTACGTGGTTCAGTGTTTTGTATGTTGCTTGCTTCTTTCAATCAAGAGATGGAGTTTGTAAAAGGGGTGTAGTTCATAATGAAAACTAAGTCAAATACCATGACAGTTGTATTTGAACACGCCTATAATAGTCAATAGTTATGTATGTTTACCTATGGTAAATGATGTGGTCAAATTCAAACTGGAGATCTAAGGATTTTGTGGATAGATAAATGCAACTGTGAGTAGAGAATAATAGACTTAAAAGGGCTGTACATTTTTCCCCCTATATGTATCTGAGCAAAATGTATCTTATCCAAGGACAGGTGTATTGTGTAAGCAGCTTTTAAGGTCAAAATAAGTTTGCTACTATATCTACTTACTTACAGAGCTATTTATTGTCTGAAAATGAGAAAGTGCACTGTTAGCATTCTATTTGTTGTTAGCATTACCATGGCAGCAAAACTAATTAGGATACCTGGAATGCAAAAGGTAAATGAGGAATAACTTAGGCTACGTTCACACTGCAGCCTGAAGTGACCCAAATCTGATTTTTGGCCCCTATGTGACATGTATCTGATCTTTTAATGACAGTCTGAATGATACAGGTCTGATTTTTTTATATGCGACCCAGGCCAAAGAGGTTTGCTACTGTGCGGTAACAAGCACCTGTTGCAAGCCAATACAGCCCAACGCCGATGTGTTTACTGACGGAAATAATCTGTCGAAGATGTGTTTCCTCCTGCGATAGTGGCACAAGTAGGCACTCACAAATGTACACAAACGTTCTTCTCGTCATACGAAAATTGTTAATGAACTCCGTGTCACTAAAGCGAAGCACATTGCTGTCCCACCACTCTTGGCTACATCTCCGCATCCACACGTTCCTTTCAACGGACGTTGCTGCCAAAACACTCCAGGTATGCTTTTGATTATGTCTTAATGTCTTAAAACTCTTAAGTGCCATTTTTTTGAGTATATAGGACCTTTAAACTGTGCTTTGTGAATTATTCCAATGTAGATCCACACATGTTATAACCACGAACAGCATTTCAAGAAAGAGGAGCATAAAGTTATCCGGTGGCATTTCTGTTATAGAAACTTGAAAACACAACAACAGACTTTCACCTGTCACACTCCCAAGGTTCCCCAGAGAATCTTTTACAATAGAAATATCAAATCCTCTTCCCTATATATACACTACAGGTTCTTCCTTTCTCCATCCGTGCAAATGCATTTCCCATACATCCCTTGTTGAAAATCTGATTGTGCTTAAAATATTTCTTCACACCTTAATTCTGAATAAAAACAAATCTCATGAGATATAAAGAGGCTGAATAAAGCTCATGTGTGGAAGCAGCACAGGTACAGCTCTAGAGAGGCTCACAGCAAATGCACTAAAGAGACAATGCCTTCTGAAGGACATGGCAACATTATATAGAAAAATAGCATTGCAGCTTATACCCCCATCAATTTATTAGATCAACATGACAAATCTTCAAAGCGATATAATAATGTATTTAGAGAGCTGGGCGTAATGTAAATGTGGTCAGGTACTGCAAAAACAAACAAGCCCCCCCCCCCAATTGTACGCATAAACACATAAATCAATCAATTAATTATAAAAAATTTAAATAAACACATAAATAAAAAAAAAATCTATATTGATATAACTCATCGTTACTCATTGTCCTAACGTGTAAATAGCACCTATATGGTTTGATATAAAATGTCTGAAGAATGCAAATGAAAGCTAATTGTGTTAAATTTGAAGATGAGGGTGGGATTAAAAAAATTTTCCTTCTTCCCACTCCTTTTTGGGCAATTTTTTTGCTTGCTGTTGTTCTTGTTTCTGTTGTAATGACCGCACTGATGTATGGAAGTTATTATGTTCCATTGTAAAGGAATATAAAATGATTAGTTGCAAAATAAGTACTAAAAATAATAAATAAATATATGTATTCTTATGTTATAAATAAGTTTCATGTATGTAACATTCTTATGTTTATGTCATCACATTATTGTTGACATCAGCTAAGAAACATACATTGTTTTGCATTAATACCAATTTCAAATCCGTTATTTCTTGTTATACATACATTGTGTGTTGTCTGTCGGAAACCAGCAAAGAGGACATATGCAGTGATATGTGTGCAAATGAAAAATAAAACCGCGAATAAATTAAGAGTTAATGCTACAGTGGCATATTACATTTACTGAGGTTAATGATGGCTATTTCCTCCCATTCCTCAGCATCCTGGAGCTGGAGTAATGAAGTGCTAAAGAGTCATATTAACAGGGCCCTAACCTACTGTATCACATATACATCCCCCTATTATTGTTGTCATGCAAAGATAATGAGGCAAACTCTGTGTATTAAGTTCAATTATCTGGTAGCTTCAATCACGTTGCAGCATATAATGAAATAGGTGGTACTTTTCATTTAGTTGAAAATTAACAAAGGAAATGTGATATTTTTTTAATCTGGAGAAATGCAGTCATACAATTTGCATTTAAACTACAATCTTGAACCTACAAAAAGTGCAGCACAATAAATATGCATTAAGCTTTCAAATTACACTCTTAAAAATTTTATGTTAAGTACCATATTTTTCGGACTATAAGTCGCACTTTTTTTCATGGTTTGGGTGGTCCTGCGACTTATACGCCAGCGCGACTTATATATTCAAATTGTCACACTGACAGCCGCGAGAGGGCGCTCTAGGCTTCTAGAGATTCTCCTATTACTTCTGTACCTCTGTCACTTTGCCCTCTACTGCACATGTCTCCTGCAGAAAGGCCACTGTCCTGCTGCAAGTAACAAAATATTCAGCCAAAAATGGTAATAGAGCAGCAGAAAGAAAGTTTGGAGTGAGCGAGAAACTTGTGAGTTGTCACTGGCTAAAACCGGGCGGGTGCGCCATGCAACTTTCCTGGAAGTCATTGGTTGGATCGACAAAAACTAGGATGCTTGGAATGCATAAGGTAGGGTAGGAATCACTTTTGACCACTGCAAACCATTTCAAATGAACTAACTCTGTTTTTTGTGTATATTTTCCATTTGAAGTACATTTAAAAACACATTTTATTCAGACTGTGGTATTGCACAAAGGTAACCCCTCCTTTCACCTCTCGTCTTTGTCATGTGCCATGCTTTGATCCTGTGCCTGTTCTGTACCACATCAGCTGAGGAGTCAACTGTAAATGCATGAAGCACCTATGATGGAGGGACTATAGAGCTCTGCGCTCTATTGTACTAATTTCAAAGATGTTCCTACATTTGGTATTTCTATCCACATACTCTGAACAAACAGCTTGTGCAGAGAAAGCTTTATTTCAATGGTTCAGTGTCAAGGTAAATGCAGAAGAGGGCGTTTCATTCAGATTCGTGCCCTGCATGAGTCAGTTTGTCATTTACATTTCTAAAGATTATATTTTATGTGCAAAACAGATGTCATTGAACACACAGAGGATTTGGTTATGAAATAGAGGGTTTTTACCAGGTGGATTCATAAACATAGTCAAAGAACTGTGATGTTAAGAAGATTTGAGAAAAGGTAATACCCAGGTATGCAGGATCTGTCAGCTACAATACAGCTTTTAGATCATGGTTTCGAAAGCATTTATTTCTGAAAATGTTGGGATGCAAGGAAAAAAGTATCAAAAGCATAAACAAAATGACAGCATAGAAACAGTGTAAAAATATGACAACTAATATTACATTTTCAGTTTTATGCATCACATAAAGTTGATAAAAGACTGTCACATATTTGGTTGCTTCCATTGATCTGTACCAAGTTTTGATTTATTTATTTGTTTTAGGAATTTTTATTTCAGTTTTTTAGGTATGGCTATAAGTTAACACAGTGTAGCACAAGACTGACTTATTGGTACTTTGCAGCTGATGTCAACATTCTCTGGGGGTGTGATGCTAACTGTAGGCACTGCTCTGTCTAAGGATTTGTTAGACATGAATCTAAGCTTTGTTTTAACACAGTCTCACCAGAAAGAATTGACTTGGAACTGCAACTGTAACAAATGAGCTAATTTGTGGTGTTAAGCAAGTCCCTCTCAAATAAAATTACAATCACATGTCAGTTAGTATTAGCCAGCAGTTTTTCAGTTAGTCACTCTCACTTTTTTGCTGAAAATCAAACACCTAAACAGAACCATAAACCCTCGTAACCCCCGGCTTAAATCCATTTTGTATTTTTTCTCAAGTTTTGGGAGAGTCTAAAAATGTTTTTGATAATGTTTGCTAATGTGTGCATTGTGTCACCATGGTAACTGCGGAAGAATCCACAATAGAGATATACGTAGAACACCCCTACCATGATGTCACTGCAAAGTATCAATAGCAGCCTGCTCATAGCTGCCAGAGTATTACAATAATGTACTTTTAGGTTGATGTGGGAAACTGGTACAAAGGTACAAAGAGAAACGTGATCAGGCAAAGAGCTAACCGCACTGTCAGGTTGTAATATGATATATTAAGCTGTTTGTTGTTTCAAGCACTATAGGACTAAACCCTGTCTTCAACAGAATGAAACCACATCTTTAACGGGACTAAACCAGGTCTTTAACAGAATGAAACCAAGTCTCAGTTGGGCAAAAACAAGGCCTAAAAGAACTACACCACAGAAGACGGAAATCTAATCATAAGTGAAGTTTGTAAGTTACCACAAAAGCACAAATCTATTAAATGATAGATCACAAATACAGTAACTCTTAACAAGTGTTCCTCAACCTTTTTTCTCGTAAGGACTGGTAATAAACATACCTTTTTTCAAAGAGTGGTGAAAGGAGGCAGAGCGAGTAATGATAGCACAAAATTCTTATAACTCTTAACATAGTTTGAAAAATGTGTAATAATAAACATGTTGTAGGTTAATTTGCATTTTTTTTTAGGTTAAAGGTGCACTGTGTAATTTTTCTGATGAAGGGTCCGTCAAATGCTTGTGTCCATGCAGCTGTTACTGCTTTATCAGGAATGTTTCACAGTATGGCATTAAACCTTTCTATCTTCATGGAGACCAAACCAGACCAAGTTACAGGTCAGATCTGTGGAGAGGCAACACCGCTCACAGTCAGAATGTCTGTTTTTGTTGGTATTTCTGAGCTTTAAAACTACCTGTAATTGAATAAATGTCAGGTCGAGCTGTTTAATGTCATACTCTGGAACATTCCAGGCAGAGCAATGACATATACATAGAAACAGGCAAGTGACGGACCATCCACCGGAAAAATTATACAATGCACTTTTAATTTGCACAATATTTTCAGATTAAATATGGTAGTATAGACTAAAAGGAGTTTGACTTCTTTTTTATAGATAGATAATAGTTTTCTGTGATTGGGGACCCTGCTCTAAGGGACAAATCCAAAAGAGAGAAATAAACATGAAGACAAAAGTGATTGAAATGAAAAACAAATGCCATCTGATTTATTTTTATTATATTTTTACATTTACTTTCTAACAAAACAGCTTATCCCAGACTTCCACGCTCATGATTGCGTTGCCTAGGGGACACATAGCAGCTTTAATATCCAGGAACTTTCCCACATAGTTGATCCCTGACCCCTTAGCTTCATCTCGAGTAAAACCTTGTGGATTTTTGTCATAGTACATCTCTTTGAACAGATCTTTGTCACAGTTACGCCCCCTCGGGTAGATGCCCACTGCAAACCAGTTCTTGTACAGGTTGTAATCCCAGGGAATGGAGAACATGATGGCCAGGGTCTCAATGTAGTCATTGCGTGACCTCTCAAGCAGGTCGTAGGTCATGACCCCCACAGCGCCGGTCGCTTTGGAGGCGCTCTTGGTGAAAGTGCAGACCTCTTTCATATGGGGGCGCACTGTGGGCTGTGGAGGGTTGTAGACCTCACCATTGTCCAGATACACCCTTTAAAAATAATAAGTTCAGTTGTTATTGATTCATATTGACAAACTGATTTGATTATTACATATTTTTTAGGTACTGTTTCCAGTACATTTCCTTTGTGAATCAATAAGGTTTGTGAAAGACTAGTGAGTTAACAGAAATATAAACTACAAAAGCAAAAAAAAAAAGTTTGTATTCTATCAAATGAAAATATAGTATGCCTATTATTATTATTATTATTATTATTATTATTATTATTATTATTATTATATTGTAATTATGTTATAATATTGTATCCTCGTCAAAAACACACCTGGAGTTGTGTTTAGTTTCATTCACACATGTTAAACACAAATCCCTCATAATCAGGCTCTGCTTTTGAAACCTATGAAAACACTCCACCTTGTGATGTCATCATAGTAACACAGGAAGTGCTCCACCGTGTTTTAAACTCCATACACCTTCTCTAGAATCATTTGCATGATTTCAGTCATGGAATTTCTGATCTCTACTTTACTAAGGGTAAAAAGTTGTAAACTATTACTAAATGACGTCACAAGGTGGAACAGAGCATTTTGAGCTTTGGAGATATAGACAGACTAACAATAAAGGATTACTCAGACACATATGAATGCAACAAAACACATCTCCAGGTGTGTTTTGAGGATGTAACAGTATAATAACATGGCTTAAAGCTCACAAGTGTCAATGTTGCGTAATATAAGGCCTTTAAAAAGACACGTTTGAGTTAAGGTTAGTTATTATGTTTTTGTTTGTTTGTTTGTTTTTCATTTCTTTTATCTTAATATTGCTTTCTCCTTTCTGTTCTGTGTGATATTAATGATCAATTTGTCTCCCATTTACATAATATTTCAGAGTTGAACCGAAATTAAAATGTTATATATGTCATATTAGAAAGTCACCTGGGATTTAGGAGGCAGTAGTTGTTGGTGACATTGGCGATTTCAATGGTCACACTTCTCTTGCTGTCCACATCAGCGGCCACATCTGCAGCTGATTCTGTCATGGTTCAAAGAGATCTATAACACATAAACATGTATTATAAGTTTAACATCATTTATTGGATTTTCTAATGCATTTTTTTTTTTAATGTTTCATATTTAACATTATATTAAAGTTACTGAAAATGTATAACAAGAATTAGTGATGAGGTGTGGCGAAAACAGAAAATAGAGACTTTAAATTTCTTTAACTGTGCACTTTGTAACTCTGGTGGAGGCTGTTGCTTTGCCTAGAATATTCCACAGTCTGGCATTAAAATTATCTCCTGGGAGTCAAGGATGTGACACAAGTTATAGGTCTGATCTGTGGAAAGGCAACCCCGCCCACTGTAAAAAAAGAAAGGGACTTAATGCAAAATGGAATGTCCTACATCTCCCATCTCCTACTTTGTGATGTCATGTGGTGGTAGTTTTCAAGTTCACAGATACTTCTTATTTTTTGAGATTGGAAATTCTAGGGTTGAAATGATCTAAATGATTCTAATGACATTGTATGGTGTTTTAAAACACAGTGGAGTACTTCCTGAATTAAAACATGACAGGATATTGGTGTTAAACGTGTGAATGAAACTAACACAATTCCAGGTGTGGTTTGGATGAGGAAGTAAGTAAGTAATGTAATATCGGCCCTTTAAATCGATGCCCAAGTGTGGAACATTCCAGGCAAAGCAGTCTCATCTTGGTGGAGACATGCAGCTAGAAGACTCCCCAACAGAAAAGTTTAAGAAAAAAAAAATAAAAAATGCAGTAAATCTTTGTTAAGGAAATCAAGTTCTTGTGACTTTAATGCCAGATTAGCCAGATGTGCAGATGCAGCAGTATCCATAAATAGAGCTATAATCATAATAATGCATCATGTAGCGCCATAACAACCCATCTAACCTTATCAGTTCTTCTCTGTTAGCATTACATTGACCTTGAACTGAGATGTAACTGCGTATTAAAGATGCGTTTGAAAAGGCTAATGGGATTTTGGAACAGTTAGGAACAATAAGAAAATATCTGCAGATTTGTGCCTGCCTCATTAGAGTGTGCACCTCTTCAATTACAAAGCTAAGCACCGCAACATAATGAAGTTAGGCTAAACACATGGAAAATGATCACCCCTTTTATCAACTGATACAAATATGAATCAAGTAAATGCACCATCAGGGTTTTACATAGCTTGACAAATAGCCTGTTCTACTCGTAAACATCAGCTAATGGACTATGACCAGTCTGCTCTTGCTAACAAAATATTCTGTCATTTTTATTTGTGGTTAAAATATCTTACCTGTGTTAAAGCTTCCAGAGAAACTCCAAATGGCGATGCAGAAAAATACCTACAAGGGCTGTGCCGCTATCCACTGTGAAAAAAACCCTCCCACCTGCCAACTCTATCCCAGTATCACACCCATGTTTTGAAACCAGGAAGCTGCACTGCAAAAACTACAATCTAGCCAAATTAAGATTACCTAAATTCAGAAAGTTTGAGTACATTTCACTTGACAAGTAAAAGGAGTTGTAGTTGTAGTTAAAATATGAAAATGCAGCTTGCTAAACTTAAGATAAGAAGACAGCAACTTTTTAAGAAAAATAAGAAACAAAATCTCATATTGCTTGAATTAAGAGAAACACACTTCCCCTGGTAGATAGTTTTACTTGTCAAGTTGAATCTACTCAAATAAGTAAAATGGTCTTATTTAAGTCATTTTAACGTTGCTTTTTGCAGTGTGGAATGTAAGATGAAGCCTGTATAAACACTGGATACATGTTTGGTCCCGAAGGATCCAAGGCACTCCTAGACCAGTTCTCCCACATTAAAATAATATGGAATGCGTATAAGGACAATTTCCCCGCATGCATTGCCTCCCACAGGATTGTTTACGGAGTTAGGAATGCCATTGTAGCTGCTCTTGTGTAACGGTGACATGTTGAGACGAACATTTCTTTGCATGTCTGACTATGTACAGTTTCCTAAGAAGCCTATGGTTTGTTTCTTTGTGAGTAAGATTTTGCAAAAAAGTATTATTTTCTGTGTTTTGTGATAATTACTGAGAAGAGTGTTGGGAAGTTCCAAATGTCTGATATTGAGGATGGATAAGTGTGTAGTCTAATAAAAGGACCACATTTTAAGACTACACATGAAAACATGAGTTAAAAAGCACACCAAAGAGCATCTCATCTTTTTCCTACTACTACTATTACTACTACTACTACTTTTCGTCACTACCTGGAAGTCCATGAAGTGCTCCTTGTTAACATTTGGTCAATATCACAAAGCACTTTTCACATGGGTTGACTGACTGATTGATATTTGCCATACTAATAAACATATAGGACTCTAAGATAAAAACAAAACAAACAAAAAAAACCCAAAAAACATTCAGTTTCAATGACTTATTAATTGTTGTTATGTGTTTATTTTCTCATTTACAGGTCCATCAGGGGAGGTTTTTCAGTTTTCACACAACAAAACATTTTTTCATACACACTCATTCATTACAGTAAGTTGAAATGATTTTACAACAAGTGTTTGCCTAACTCGAGTCTGAAGCTGGGAAGTCCACATCTAGTCCACAACATATAGCACCAATAATATTAAAAAAGATAAGACCATTTTCTCCTGGACAAGATGTTTTAATTTTGCATCTGACATTTTACGCACAATCAGAATAAATCACTCATATTTCTGCCTGTGGAGACTAATATTCTTATTTTGTTGATGAAAACCTTTTCTATAGATGATCTGTTATAGGCTTTATCATTAGGAAACTCCAGTTACAGAGCTGATCTGATACTGTTAATGTATGCATTGTCAGAAAGCACTTACCAAACAGTGACTTGGTCTGCTCACTGGTAAATGAAAAACTGGGGTGTAACACAGTGAAAGAGGCTAATGGAGAATCAATGGCCGGTCTGTCACATATTGATAGCTTTAGTCTGACACTGAATGCAAATGACAGTGACTGCAGTTACATGCTCACTCAAAATCTGATTTCTAACACATTTTTGGACTTTTTAGGGGGATATTAAATGACATGTAAAAAGAGAAATCATCTGACATCTGACTGTGATTTAAATGCCATTTAAAGGTGCAGTACGTAACTTTTCAGGTTTTCAGGTTGGGGGTCCGCTACCATGGAGATGCTATATAGTATTAAACTTAAATAAGAAACATTTATTCGATTATGGGTGTTTTTATTGCTCAAAAATACCTTTAAAAACATGTCTTCTTACAGTGGCTCACCCACCTCTTCATAGATCTCATCTGTAAACTGGCCTTGTGGCGTCTCCTGCGTGTTTCTATGGAGACTGAAAGTTTAATGCCATACTTTTGAATACTGGAAGTAAACCAATAACATCTTCATAGAGACAAGTAATCAGTGGGCCCTCTACCAGAAAATTTACACAATGCATCTTTAAGTAATCTGAAAGGTCCAGATATCAGATTACAATCAGATTTTGGCTGTGTTATATGAACAAGGCCACTGAAATCGCGAAATCTTTTTTTCACCAACAGCACTAAGTATTAACACTATGAAGTTATGGTGATAAAGAAGCTAAAGCAAATAGCACACTCAAACATTTTTATTTTATAAAAGAACAATGGATGAGTGGATTTACAAAGACAGAGAAGTGCAATTAAAATCAAAGTTTTAGAATTTACTGTTTTAATAGCAGTGTTTTCAAGAGCCAAATAATTTATAGTGCAAGAAAATTATTCCATCCTTCTTCAGTAAATCTGTAGATAAGTTATTTTCACTGATAATATCTGTAGTAAAGGATTAAAACACACTTTAAAAACAGACATATGTGTTTTTGTAAATAAACACTTTGGCTGTTTTAGCGTGAATAGAGAATCTTTTATTAAGATAAGAAGGAACAATTTTTCTTGCAGATGTAACAGATAAGTTCATGTCATATGCTGAAAATTTAAAGCAAAGGTGCTGGATCCTCTATTAAAATTGCACTGTGTAACTTTTCAGGAGGAGGATCCGTCACCTGCTTGTCTCCATGGAGATATTACTGTTTTGCCTTCAGTATTCTACAGCATGGAAATACACTTGGTAATCACAATGGAGACAGGTTAATGGTCAGGTCTTTAGAGAAGCAAGCCTGCACATGGTAAGAATTCATGTTTTTAAGGTTTTTTGAGCTATAAAACACCTGCAATTTAACAAATGCAAAGAAGATATGTTTAATGCCCTATTATGGAACGTTCCAGGCAAAGAAATAAGATTTCCATGGAGATAAGAAAGTAGCGGACCTCCACCTTAGAAGTAACATAGTGCACCTTAAATGGTTTTCAGCTTCCTGATTTTGAGGACTTTTTAACATTCAAAAGACAGGACATTTTGTTTATTTCAGTTTTCATCATTCCAAAACCCATGGATACCTGATGTCTCCTACTATCCCATAAACAAACTAATTTTAAACCCCTTTTGTGGTTTTGTATTAGCATACTCAAACATACATTTATTTGCAAAACCTGCCTTTAATAATCGCACAGTTGAACATTCATCTAGCGGCCCATTATATCATAAAGCTCCACTTTAACTATAGCTCTTCCCACTGTGGACATAGTGGCCCGCACATCCAGATGGGCTCCCTGAAACACCAGCCCACTCCCATTGGTGTCAGCCCTCACGAAGTTACTCATATCCTTCCCCTCATACATCAGGGTGTACAACTGTTTATCGCATTCTTGGCTGTGCTCAAAGATACCAATTGCCAGCTTATTTTTATACAGATTGCGATCAAAAGGGACGGAGAACATGATGGCCATCCGCTCAGTGTACTGGCGTTTCTGCATGTGGAAGATGTCATAGGTCATCAGGCCCACAGACCCGGTGACGGTGTTGTCATCTTTGGTGAAGCTACACACTTCGGTTTTGGCGGTGCAGATGGTGGGCTGAGGGGGGTGCTGGGAGAAACCACTGACCATGTAAACCCTGGGTAGAGAGAGAAAAGCAGATGAGAATGAGATTAAGGGTCCTATATTATGCAAAATTGACTCATGTCAGGTTTTAGTCATGTTGGACTGTTGTTTCCTCTTGAAAAACATATACCTGGAGTTGTGTTTTGTTTCATTCACATGTTTAAGTATTCTTTTATTATTAGTTTGTCCACATCTCCAAAGCTTAAAATGCTATGATCCAATTTGTGACATCATGTAGTGGTAGTTTTTAAGTCAACAGCTACAGTTTACCTTTTAGTACAGAGCGGTAATTCTAGGGACAAAATTATCCATATGACTCTAGTGAAGGTGTGGGGAGTGTCAAAATACAGTGGAGAGCTTCCTGTATTACCACATGACATGTGTTTTCAGCCTAAATATGCAGAGGTTGTGTATTAAACATGTGTAAATGAAGCAAAACACAACTCCATTTATGTTTGTGATGAGGAAACAACATTATAACACAGATGAGAAAATAGCATAATATTTAATTGCTAACAAAAACAAACCATTTGACATTAATATGCACTTGTGAGTTATCCGTATAGTTACATACAGTGTTCTGTTTTGATTTCCATAACCCTCATGGACATGGACAGTATTGTACAATGACCCTTATTTGCCATTGGGATTTTATTATAATTTATAACAGTAAAAAGTATAACAGTTTTAAATAATTGGATACTGAAATGGGTGAAATTTTGAAAGATTGCTGCTATTTTATTTTGGGTTTTAATAAGCCCCCATGGGTAAGAGGAGGTCTCCCCTTGCTGTCTTATCAGTTTTACTCATGCAAGAAATTGGTAAAATTAGTTCCACACTTTTTTTTTTTTTTTTTTTTTAAACAATACTGCAACTTTTTGTCTTAAATGTGCATGGCCAGGACAATGATTTGCACATGATCTGGTATCATCTGGTATAACTATCATATTCCTCATGGGTTTGGCTGTGGCACATGCATTTTTAAAAACGTTTTATATGTCTCCTTCCTGGCTGATGGTCCTTTACTTGATGTTGTCGTGGAGATGTGACTGTGCCCCACAGTATGGAAATAAACATATCTGTCTCCAAGTAGGTAAGTCAATAGTCAGATCTGTGCAGAGGCGAGCCTGCCTCATGTTTTTCCAAGGCATTGTTGAGCAATAAAAACTGAACTGAATAATATATAAGTTCATGTCATACTGTGGAACATTTAGAGCAAAGAATTTCCAGAGACAAACACGTGTTGGATCCTGTATTAATGTGATTCAGCTTCACGATTTTTGCAACACTTTTAATATTGAAAAGATAGGACATTTAGTAAATTTCAGTCTTCATCATTCCAAAACCCAAGGATAGCAGAAAAGTTCCAAAATGCTTCTTTAACACTAATTAAAACCGTAAGCGTTGATAATTCTCCCTATTTCCACCATTAACTCCTCTGCCACCTTTTCCCGATCATAACTTCACTTCTGATAAAACTGAGAAACTTTATTGTCAGTTTAACGTAGTTTTGTCACACTGGGTTTCCACGGCGACTGCTTTATTCTGATGGATGTAGTGTGAGAGTGTGGACTGGTGAGCTTCAGTGCGTGTACCTGGGCGCGGTGCAATGAGGCAGTACATGTCACTGGCTGATGGATAGGCAGGATGCTCTCTGCAAACTGATGTCACACATGAACCCAGCCATCTCACACATACACACACATACACACACCTACACACACATACACACACCTACACACACACACATACACGCTGTTCCCATGCACATGCTATGATACCAACAGAGCTGCATGGGAAATGTGGACCTGTGCATTTTTCAAATTTATCACTGCTAAAATTATCTGACAGGCGCCAATGATAAAAATGCACTCTCTTGAAATCGTGAAATAGAAAATACCATTGCAATTTGTCTCTTTTTGAAATATAACTTTTGTCATGTAGCTTTTTCTGTGGAGAGTCCAGCACCTGCTTGCTTCCATGGCTTAAAAACCTTGCATTCTCATTGTTAATGGGCAGCTTCTCCACAGATCTGACCTGTAATTTGGCCTTGTGGCGGCACTTGTTTATCTCCATATATTTACTGTGAAGCATTCTAAAATAATAACAGCGACACCCACCAAAAAAGTTACATAATGCAGCTTTAAAATATTCAGATCTTTTTGGTTTAAAGAGTATTGTGATGTTATTGAAGGGGCAACGAAAAACAATGCAGATTTAAAAGTTCTAAAAGATCTGGGTGGGAAAAAAAAGTGGTTTAATCTTGTTAAACTTCATTAAGAATGTAAATAAGGCCTGATTTGGTTTACCTTGCTGAAAGCTTAAGTCTCAACTTTTAAAACTCTAATATAATCTTTTTTGGATGAACATGGCAAATCCTGCAATAATTAATAACTAAAAAGACAACATTTAAAGTTTCTCACCATACCATATTATAAACACATATTTATTTAAAACACACATGTAAGGAAGGGAGCACTTACTTGGGGTTGGTGAGACAAAAGTTGCTGCTCACATTGGTGATTTCAACAGTGCAGTTCCTGTTGGTGAGGAGTTTAGCTGACACTTGCTCTGCTTTTTCTGGCATGTTGACTAGAAATGAAACATAATAATAACTTTTATTTATCATAGCTTAATTGTGCACTTTAAGGTAACTTTTTGGTTGGGGGTCTGTCACCTTCTTCTTTCTATGGAGATGTCATTGCTCTGCTTTGAATATTCCACAGTATGATATTAAACAGATGTTCCTTACATGTACTCAATAACAGGTGGTTTTATAGCTCAAAAATACATAGAAAAACAGGCATTCTGACTATGAGTGGGGTTGCCTCCCCACAGATTTGACTAGTAACTTGTTCTGGTTTGGTCGCCATGATAATAGAAAGGTCATACTGTGAAACATTCCAGACAAGGCATTAACATCTCTATGAAAAAAAGAAGAAAAGCAGCACCCTCCACCAGAAAAGTTACAGTTATCTTTAAGCACTGCCCAAACCAATACTTCAAATGAAAACGTTGAAAAATAAGTTGCTAGTCTAGTTTATAATAGAGTTTAAAATAGACAGCATAGCTTCCAAAGCATTAGCAAAATTAACTCCTAGTCTTACACCTATCCACATCAGATGAATATATATATTAACTTTAGGTACCTTCTGGGATCTGGAGTTGTTACCGACAGCAGAGGTGATTTTGCAGGCTGGTGCTGGTGCTGTGTTTCTCTGTGAACACACCTTTACTGAGGCTGTATCAAAGCAAGCTCGGGCGTGCCTCCTACAGTGAATACAGTTCTAGTCCAGAGAAGAGAGAGAAACTATATACCTTTATATTGTTATGTCTAACTATTATGGTGTCAGTGGCTTCGGGTGTTTTGCTTAAATATTTTGTTCATGGTAATAAGATGCTGAATTTATCACAAATAAGGAGAGATGACTCAGCAAAAATACTTTTAAAGAAATGCTATGTTTTTTGTGTTTTTTTCAGGTATTTAACATTAAGGATAAGTAGATCACCATTTATGCTTTGTTCACTGCACGATGTAATATAATCTAAAAGAGTTTAGTAATAGAATAGAAAAGAAGCTGGTCACATCCACACTGAAGACTAAAGAGTTGAGAAGCCACGCCTTTTTCATACTGGCATGTCATTATAACAAGTAGAAGATTTTCATTTACTTGTTTTTATTTTTGGAGAATGACTACTGAACATTCTTAACCCTACATGCATAACTTGTAATCATAATTTATTAAGTAACTGTAACAAAACACAGGGATGTGGGCACAGGGGCGTGGGTATAGGTGATAACAGAAATATTTTTAAGCCTCAAGCTTCAAATGCAGGACAATACAAGGTTACTAAAATGTGTTTGAGTTGTTTGAGTTAAAGTTGCATTATATAGCTTTTCTGGTAACGGTCCAGCACCTGGTTGTGTCCATGGAGATATGCTACGGAGATTGCTTTAAATGGAATGTACCACAATACTTCATTAAACTTGCTTATTATTCAGTTAGAAGTGTTTTTTATTTATTTATTTATTTATTTATTTTAACAATAGAACAATAAAGCAATACCTTCAATAATATTTACTGTATGCAACCCACCGTTCCATAAATCGGACATGTATAGGACCTTGGCAGACCTTCCACCCAGAAAGCTATCCAGTGCACCTTTAAGTATATTTCAGTCATCAACATAAGCAAAAGCAATGCCAATAAATCAGCTTGAACTGACTTTTATTTCTATTGTCCATACAGTAGAGCTTAAACTTATTCAGACAACTTGCATTTTACTTGTATTTGTAGTAAACATGATCTATTTGTCCAGGAGTCTTGTGAAAGCCTCCTGCTCAGTCTTGTTTGGACTCGACCACATTTCTCTTGTTTGCTGTAACCGTAGGTGACGAGTCCGGACACACACAGGAGGATTGTGTGTGCGTCAGTCCCACATTTCAACGCTCTGTCCAAAGCCATGAGTCCTCCGAATGTTCCAGTCTGATCCTTGTGGAAATACCAGCAACACAAAATGGACCACTCCCTTTTCCCTGTCACAGAGTCGTAAAAGGGAGGGTGGACAAAATGTTACGCAAAAATATTATTAAAAAATAGGCCTAAGAAGTAGTTGAAAACGCTTCATAATAAAAGTAACTAGTTGGAAGTAATGGTAGTAGCAGGAGTATTGATGAAATGAAACCTAACTATGTGAAAATGCTGTTTTAAAATACTGTTGTTGTTGAGGTGCAATATGGAACTGTTCTGGTAAGGGTCCACCACCTGTTTGTCACCATGGAAATGTTATTGCATCACTAGGAATGTTCCACAGTTTGGCATTAAACATATAGACAAAAACTACTTCATTAAAGTTGTTTTTATTGCTCAGAAATAAACTTAAAACATGCTTTCGTACTCTCCAGTTTCCACAAACCTGAGCTGTAACTTGACCTAATGGTGCCATCTGTTGACTCCAGTAGAAAAGTAAATTGTAAATAAATTGTAATCTATTTATCTAAGATTGTGTGTTTTTAACATATTTAATATTTATTGTGATTTTAGCCAAGCATTATGGATGAATTTAACTAATTGTTTATGGAACAAACCATTCTGCACTGGAGCACTGTAACGCTTTATTTTGTAATTGTGTTTTATACGTGTTTTGTGGATGAATGAAATGTGAAATGTGTGGCCTGCCTCTCAAATCTGAAAAGCAAATTTACCTATGGGTACGAATAAAGCAACCTAACCTAACCTAAAAGTTTCATAGTGCATCTTTAAAGTAGAAAAATGTAAAGAACAATGCACAAATGTTTTAATTTTACCATTTCACATCAGAACAATGGGATACATCACGCACATTTAGTGAATAGTAGTTTAGCTTATTTTATTTGTCACATAAACACATGCACACAGTACGATATGTAGTAAAATTCTTATGTTCCATCCAGCAACATAAGGGCAATCAGTAAATATATGAAATAAATAGAGGAGAGAGTTGGGTGTGGCTCACTCCTGGTTTAACAGTTTTAGGCCTTGGGATAGAATCTCCTCCTCCTCATCCTCTCAGGAGCAGTCTGTAGTCATGGTGACATTAGTAGCCAGATAATAATAATGCATTTGATTTATACAGCACTTTTTGGAACACTCAAACACAACTAATGGTGCTAAACTGCTATTGTACCCACAGCTGACCTGGGGCAAACTGACGGAAGCGAGGCTGCCAATCTGCGCCATCAGCTCCTCTACCTGAAATTCCAACACTAGCATTCTCATTCAAAATATATTTACTCAAGTATAATTTTAGTTTAAGTCATCGTGCCTTAAAGAAACATATTATTCTGAATGTAACTGGGGTAAACCATGACTAACTGGATGCACTGATCCCCTATGCACTGTTATCCCTGACAATGTATATCTTGTTAATTAGCACTCTGGAGCTTGACTTTCAGCTGTGTTCATTATGTCTCTAGTAATAATACGGCATCTGTTTCTTTCCCATACAGACAGAAGGAGGCTGGGATTCAAGTCTTTCGAATACTTGAAGTCACCAGATGGCACCAAACATGCATACAATACTCTGCATTTGCACTACACAGGCAGTTCTCTATGTCAATGTTTGCTATGTTATTGAGAGATAATATATGTATAGAGAAATGTCCATGAAAGTCTATATTTAATTGCATATATATTGAGTTAAACCCTATGATATTAAAACAACTTTGGAAAGTATTTTAAAGACGTTCCTATAAATAGGAAGAAGTTATGAAGACAAAGGTTCAATGATTGATTTTTATTTTTAGAAATCATAAAACTTTACATATCTCATTTGGTGTAATATGAAACTACAATTATTATTATGAATTCTATCAAGACACGTCAATTTCCCTGTTATCCTGCCATAAAGTTATCTGAGTGGTTTTGGAGAACACTTTAGGACCAATTAGGAAACTGACAAAAGAACAGAATATGGGCCATTACTATTCATGAACACTTTGAAAAGATGACAAAGATAAATGTGCGTTGTGAGAATGAGAATGTATTTAATTATAAGCGCTGCTTTACGAATACCTGGCACCTTGTCACTCTTTTCATGACACTTTCTGAGGTAATATTTTGACATAAAAGAGGCGAGGTTAGTCACTATGAATAGCAATCATTTTCTCTTGTTATTGTCATGCATGATATTACTGTTTGTATTTTGACTTTGATTAGAGACAGGTTATAAAAATTAATGTTAAAGGTCCACTGCACAACTTTTTTGGTGGTCTGCTACCTACTTGTCTCCATGAAGATGTTATTGCTTTGTTCGGAATGCTCCATGGTATGACATTAAGCACATACATCTAACATTTATTCATCACATGTGTTTCTATTGCTCAAAAATACAATAATTCCTTCTGTGAATATTGGCCACTCTCCACAGATATGAATAGTAATGTAGCATAGTGCTGTAACCTGCTCGTCTCCCTTGTGACTGTGGAACATTCTAGACAAAGCAATAATGTTTCCATGGAGACAAGCAGGTGGCGGACCCTCCACTAGAAATGTTACGCAGTGCACCTTTTATTGACTCTTCCAGTAAAGTTGCAACATCAACTAAAAGGACTGTTGTATTTTTAACCTAATTAATATATATAATTAAATAACAAATAGTGTTGCATTAGATTTATGTAGCGCTTGACATGCATTATTCATTCACTACTATATATGGTGTGGTTTTATTTGTACAGGGACAGGGCACAACAATACATTAATCAAGACAAAAGTCATAGGAGAGATGCTTGTGCCAGGTTCCAGCGTGGATGTTAATTTACACCTATAGTCCCTGAGCAGGTTGGTGGAAAAACTGAAAATACGATTTCAATGTATATAAGTGAACTAACTACAAATAAAGTAAACATGATCAGATACTACCCGTTGATGGTAAAATACAGATGCTGCCCTAGGGTAGACTGACAGAAGCGAGGCTGTCAATATATGCCATCGGCCCTTTCTACAGCCAATCACTCTCTCCCACACAAGTGTCTTGCCTAAGGACACAGCAACAGTTTGCATTAGAGCTACTGCTTCCTCAATACAGCACATGGTATTCCCAGTAGTCTCCCATCCAAGTACAAACCCAACTCTGCTCGTAGCATCCGAGCTCAGAAGAAATTGTGCATTCTCAAGGTGATTTATCCTCCCTTGCAACTACAGTAAATATGATACAGGTGATACAACAGAACGATAAGGACCTCTAGTGCCCAGGTGTGGAATATACTACTACTACAAATCTGCACCCATACACCATATTGTACTTTATTTCTTCCACAATGTCCTTTTGAAGCTCAACCTCTTAAAAGTCCACTTCAAGATGTGCATTTCTCTGTTTATATTACCTGATGTCTAGGGTTTTATTTGACCTTTTTCTATAGCCATCTGTTGTTTCACTTTCAAATGTAATATCGACGTGTACGGGCGCCTGGGAGGGACAGGCCACTTAGGGCTGTGCACGGAGGCTCCATGTAGATTGCTCCTCATGCAGGCTCTTGCACAGATGAGGCTGACTCAAATTAGAAAACCTCTGTATGATTTTGCATTAAGAACACTAATAATTTATTCATTTGTTTGTATTAGGGCTTTGCAGACTATAGATGTTGATATTATAGCTAACACTTGTGGCCATACCAGCTTGTCAAAGACTGATCCTGTCAGATCTCAGAAGTTAAGCAAGGCCGGACCTGGTCAGTACTTGGAATGGAGACCACTGGGAAAATCAGGTGCCACAGTGGGGTGCCAGTCATAAAAACTTTCACTGTGTCTTTAAGCAAGGCACTTCCCCCACATTTTCTGTAAATAGTTCTGCCATCTTGTATCCTTTTCTATATGTTAATAAGGTTTGGCAAAACAAGTGTTAAACTTCAGCTTAAACCCCTTCGGTCTATAGAATAACCTTATTGATATGCATTAACTGCATAATTTGTTTTTTGTTAAATCATTGTTATATGATGCATGATTATGTTAAATGACTGAAGAAAATAAACTACTACTAATACTACTACATTGCCTAGAATGAAAGTGGTGTGTGTGTGTGAGTGTTGGTAGTGGTTAGAGGGGTCGATGGCGCAGATTGGCCGCCTTGCTTCAGTCAGTCTGTGGCTACAATAGTAGCTTACCACCACCGGGTGAATGTAAAGTGTCTCTGAGTGTCCAAAAAAGTGCTATATAAACCTGATGCATTATTATTACAACTTTGTAATATCTATACTGTAATTAGACTTAAAGCATGAACAAAGATTTGCCTGGTATGTTCCACATTGTGACATTAAACTGTTTTTTTAAAAAACATTTATTCATTTACAGGTAGTTTTATAACCTTGAAAAATAGACATTTTGATGGGGAGCAGGGTTACCTCTCCACAGATCTGTTCTGTAACTATTTCTAGTTTTGTCTCCATGAAGATAGTAAGGTTTAATGCCATACTGAGAAACATTCCACACAAAGCAATAACATCTCCATGGCGAAAAACATTTGATGGTCCTTCCACCAGAAAAGTTACACACTGCATCTTTAATGGAGAGAAAAAAAAAAGAAGTAATTTCCAAATTTTTTTTTTTACATGAAAATGACCAATCCCTCAAACTCTCAAACTTTCTTCCACACCAAGGTTAACTCACAGTTTGCACTCAGAACTGGCTTGTCCCGCACGCCTTTTCAAGAAACATACGATTAGCCCCACTGTAGAACAATGAATATAAATACCTTTTTATGTATAAGTATGTATGCTATTACCAATGCATTGCCTCTCACATACAGCCCTGAGAATGGGACAGAAAAAGAGGATCTGATTAATCCCTTCAGTCATACGCGCTGTCTGCAAAGGTAAAGGTTTGCTAACACGAGGGTAATGGGAGGGGGATTATGCAAACTTCACCATGATTAATTTTGGCCGGGGACGTAGCTCGTGTGACGGTAGCTGAGCAGAGAATACCGTATTGATTGATTGCTGAAGAGGGCGCGAGGTTCCGCACGTTTGCCATTTGATGAATAGCCTGTCAGTGGCCCGAACAACCAAATACGGGCCTGTAAATGAATGTTGGAGCGATTATCCTATAAGTGTAAATATTACTACATCCATTAAGGGGGATTACATTGGGTGGCACTTCAAAACGGCGAGCGGAGAAGGAAAGGAGGAAGGAGGGGGTAGGAGATGTGCTTTTAATCTGCATGTATAATGTTCGCTTAAATGGAAAAGTCCTTGACATTAATCTGAGTGTTTATGTAAGAAGTGGCGATGGTGTGTGCGTTTCGGCGAGGGGCACAGACTTAGCAGAAGAGAGAAAGAGAGAGAGAGAGAGAGGGGTAGGGTGGGAGTGGGGGTTATATGTTGACAGAGCATGGCACTGCATCCACGCTGCGAAATTACCATGCGATGAGAAGTTGTAGGACAAGAGGGGATAAGAATAAACAGCTGATGATTTGTGTTCCAGCGTAGATTAATTCCTCGTCCCGAAACCCAACTGAAATCAATAAGGAGAAGAATACATTTGTGTCACCTCCTGGAACTGGCCTCACAGCAGTCGTCAGGGTGAGAAAAAACAGGCTGAACTAGGACATAAGAATGACCAGATAGAATCATAATCAAACGCTAATTTCTTTTGAGGTTCATCTTTTCTCATACAGGAAGATTGTGCTATTTTGACTGAAAGGTGCATTGTGTAACTTTTCTGGTGGAGGGTCTGCCAAATGCTTTTCTCTGTGGTATTAAACTTTTCTATCTTCAAGGAAACTAAACCGAACCAAGTTACAGGCAGTGTTGGGAAGGTTACTTTTAAAACGTATTCCCCTACAGATTACAGATTACATACCCCAAAATGTAGGTGAGTAACGTAGTCCGTTACATTACTTAAGGTGAGTAACGTAATCTGAATACTTTGGATTACTTGATATTGTCATACTTTTTAAAACTACATGAATGTAGCAACCACATCCTGAAAATTCATGTTTGTTCTCTTCAAATTGGCTGTTGAGCCCAAGTCTCCATGAACAGACATTTGTTTTACTGTAGAGAAGCAAAGACGAGAATCTTAACATAAGATGTTTTGTTTTATCTGATAAAAGAAAATAAAAAGCTCAGTCTTTACTTAAAAATATTAAACATATTATTTATAGAGATCACTGCTGCTATAAATTATGTCCACCCTACTGTTATGTCTCACATTGTTTAGACCTGGTTTTAGTCCTGGTTTTAGTCCTGGTTTAGTCCTGGTTTTAGTCCTGGTTTAGCCTAAAATGTGAAAACAGGAAAATACTGCCCTGTAATCCATTTATTTTAACAAAGTAACTATAATCCAATTACCACTCACTGAAACAGTAACTGTAACTGAATACAGTTACTCATAATTTGTACTCTGATTACGTAATGCAGGTACATGTAATCTGTTACTCCCCAACACTGGTTACAGGTCAGATGTGTGGAGAGACAACCCTGCTTACAGTCAGAATGCCTGTTTTTCTTGATATTTCTTTGCTATAAAACCATGAATAAATGATAAATAATGTAAGAACTGTAAGAAAGAATACATGTAATAAGCTCTTTAATGTCATACTGTGGAACAATCCAGAAACAACAAGAGAAACAAGCAGATGACAGACCCCCAACCAAAAAGTGACACAGTGCACCTTTAACATTATTCTGACAAAAAAGAACTGACTACTGTGACGATGAGCTCATTTTGTGCTGTTAAACAAGTCTGTCTTACATAACATTACAGTTACAAGCCAAATACCATTAGGCAACAGTTTTTTATTTAGTCACTTTCACCTTTTTGTGTAAAATCAACACCAACATCAACAGGTCCATAAACACTCATATTAACACAGCTAGACCTATTTGTGCACAAAGACAATGAGCACTTTACACAAATCAGCCTATTTATAGTTTGTAATGTTTAAACTGCAAGACTTTTCTCCATTGAAATGAATTAAATCCCATCTTAACTGGAAATGTGGGCCACAACAGAAGTGAGGTTCAGTGGCAGGAATAAGGTGGGTGGGTTTTTTCATACACATAATCTTTGACCCTATTCAACAATAGTAAAAGCACAATATGTACAGACTGTCCTGGGGCTAACTGCATCAATTATTCTGCAAAGACTTCATACTTCATAGCTTTTATAACTGGAGGCACTCAGTGTAGTATTTTAGATTTATTCAGAAATAAATATTATGTTATTCAATACATCAGCTCGTCCCTGACCCCTGGTGGTTGGCGTTCTTCTGGCCTATCGTGTAAATGTACTTTTGCTATTTGTCTTTTTCCAGCCAGTCCCTATCTGGATCTCTTCAACAAATCCTTCATTATTAAAGGTGCACTGTGTAACTTTTCTGGTGGAGGGTCTGCCAGCTGCCAGACTCCATGGAGATGTCACTGCTTTTTCTGTAATTTTACGCTTTGTCAATAATCTTCCCTATCTCCATTAGAAGTAAGTGCATGTTTTTGAAGATAAGCAACAGCAACAAAATACCTCATAATGAATAAAAAGAATGAAACAGAACATAATGGAGACAAACAGGTGGCAGACCCTCCACCAAAAAAGTTACATAGTGGCCATTATGCCAGATAATAAAAAGCCCAATTCCAAAAAAAAAAACAGCTCTTAAAAATTATATGGAGTAAAAGTGCCCCAAAAGCGTATGTTCAGTGTTTATTCAGTGTAAGAGTGGAGTGGAAAATATGTAAATGTATTCACCATATGCATCATTCATTGTTCAGTCTTCTACAGATGACCTCAAACTGAGAGACGTACAGTATCATTTAGGATTCCTCCCCAACAGAAACACTTTACTTCACATACGCAACCATGACAACCCATGGAGCTACTTCAATGGCACCAAAAGTCCGTTGGGACAAAGCATAGTATTTCACAACAGACTGTCAATAGATGGTTGAAATGAAAACAAATCTGTTCCACTCAATGTGGGCTCATTCTGCAGCTAATGAGCTAGTGTGAATACTAAATGCTGTTTATGTCTCTAAGCATGACTTCGGTGCAAAAAAAAATAAAAATAATTTGTTAATGTTATGATTTTGTGAATTTACTCCCTTAATGACTTCAGCTTTGAAAAAACATAAAGATAATTCATAACAAAAATATTACTTAGTTTAAGATATAAACAGTTCTTGGTTAATTTGACCCCTTGTGTGAGTCAAAACATCCTGTAATGTTTAACTGATACCTTGCGGCGGATGTCATCAACATTCCCTCAGGGTGTGAAGCTAACTGGAGGCTCGGCTCTGTCTGAAGCTCTGTTAACCAAGTACAACCCCAATTCCAGTGAAGTTGGGACGCTGTCTGAAACTCAAAACAAACAAACAAAAAAACAGAATAGAATGATGTGCAAATGCTTTTCAACCTATACTGAACTGAATAAACAAAGACATAATATTAATGTTCAAACTGATAAACTTTATTGTTTTTAAGCAAATATTCACTCATTTTCAATTTGATGTCTGCAACACGTTCCAACGTTCCTACGTGCAGAGATTTCTCCAGATTCTCTGAATCTTTTGATGATATTATGGGCCGTAGATGATGAAATCCCTAAATTCCTTGCAGTTGTATGTTGAGAAATGTTGTTCTTAAACTGTTGGACTATTTGCTCACACAGTTGTTCACAAAGTGGTGAACCTCACCCCATCCTTGCTGGTGAATGACTGAGCCCTTCGGGGAAACTCTTTTTACACCCAATCATGACACTCACCTGTTTCCAATGAACCTGTTCACCTGTGGAATGTTCCAAACAGGTGGATTTTAAGCATTCCCCAACTTTCCCATTCTTTTGTTGCCCCTGTGCCAGCTTTATTGGAACGTGCAGCAGGCATCAAATTGAAAATGAGTGAATATTTGCATAAAAACCATAAAGTTTATCAGTTTGAACATTAAATATCATGTCTTTGTAGTTTATTCAGTTCAATATAGGTTAAAAAAGATTTGCAAATCATGGTATTCTGTATTTTTTTTAAGTTTTACAGAGCGTCCCAACTTCATTGGAATTGGGGTTGTAAGACTGAGTTTTATTTTCACACATCAAACCATGAAGGAAGTGACTTAGCTGTAACTGCTGAGCTGATTTGTGCTGTTAAACACGTCTCACACATAACATCACAGTCACAAGCTAGTTGGTATTTGTCACTCTCACCTGTTTTGTTGAAAATCTAACTCCTAAACAGCACCATGAGTGCTTGTATTAATCACAGGCTCCTGAAAATGTATTGTTTTAATTAATTTATTATTTTTTTCTTTTTAGACAATCTTAAAACTTTTTTTTTTTTTTTAACAGCGCTTACCAATGCCATGTTTGTGTTACCATCTACTGAACATCCTATTATAATGTACATGTAGAACACCCCCAGCATGATGTCACTGCAAAGTATCTGCTGGTTGCGTTCATCATGACATCACAACATTGTAAAATTGTTTAAAATAAATAAACACAATTTATTTATGTGTTTTTTTTTTTACAATAGCCTGAGAAAGTGGTTATATTATTCAACCTTGTATTTGATTGTTATAAGTTGCAAAGAGTTTAAGAAATAACATTAATATGGACAGTTTATGGAGCCAATATCTAACAAATTATGATCAACATTATAAGTTTCAATATTTCTTTCAAAAACAGTATATCTTCATCTGAAATCATATGAATGCAACTTATTGAAACAGAGAAATACCATACTATATAACTGATACAGGGCACAGCAAAGGCAGGTTACCATATAAAATATCAAATATCAAATATACAGTATTTCTATCTGTATCTTACATTTCCATACCTGTACCTGCATGCTCTCCCAAAGCGTTGTAAGGTCTCGTGTTTACCATGAATCTTGTGAGGAGAAGGCAGACAGAAGATCAATATACCACCCCACACAGGACGCCCCATTTGTAGTCAAGGGATTTTCCTCTCAATCTGATTTTTCCGCTCTAAACTGTGGCGTTCTCAATGCAGTTGCACCAGCCACAATGCAGGTCCTCTTTATACTCTACCTCAACCCTCGCCTTTCCCTAACCCTTTTACATTGTTTTTTTTTTTTATATAAGAAATATAATCCCGCTGATCCGAAGCCCAATGGGGAGCTGTGATCTGTAAACAGCTTTGTGCTTCTGATGGTTTGAAGAGCAGACACAAGGAGAGGGTAAAGGGCTGGGGGGGCTGGAAGTGCAGGTGGCCCAGGTTTATTTACATTTCAGAACAAGTTAACTGGCAAACTGCTAAAAGGGACATTTGATTTGTTAGTAACACCCAGTATTCAGAATAAAGTAATCATCAATCATCAATAGAAGACGATATACTATGAAGAACTATAACTTAACATAAACTATATCTATTTACCTCTGTTTACCTTAATATTTTGGCTACTGAATCTTTGTATATTGTTTATTTCACAATGTCAGTGTGTTGTAATGATAACGACTGTCTATTTATTGTTCATGTGGTTGTTTTTAATGTACACTTTGAGCTGTTTGCACATGTTTTTTTTCCTAATGTGTTTTTAACTACTCCTTTTTAACTTACTAACCTCTTTTTTGTTAGAATTGTTATCTAGATCTTTATCCGATTAACCTGACAATAATTCAGTTTTGACCACCACCAAGGACTTAAGAAACATTTAAATGCAATTTTCCATTTTGTTATTCAAAACATGAAACTGGAGGTGGTCTCAATAGTATATGCAACAGGCCCATGTCTTTTACATAATATGGTCAAAAACTGAATGCATGAATACAGTAGCAGCTATCACATATATTCATGCCTCAAAAAGATGGGTCCAGTATCAATTTGAATAAAAACACCAAAAACAAAGTCTAATAGTACATTCAGACTGTGGCGTCAAAATCGCCTCAAGCCCCTTTGTATTTGAGACAATTTAGCCAAAAATTCAGTTTTCAGGTCATTTTGGCCCTAGACATTTTGGCCCTAGACATACGCCTACACGGACACCTTTGACACAGAATTTTTGTCTGGTCTGAATGCAGCACAAGTCAATTATATCTTCAAAACCTATAGTCTGGATTTGCTACATAAACACTTATAAATAAATAAATCAATAATATACTGAGAGAGTTGTGATGTTCCAAGATTAATTTAATTATAATGTGCACAGATATAAAACCTAACACCTCCCTACATCAGCCCATGCCATTTCTGACTCTATGAGACACAGCATTTATACTTAGAAACAGGTTACACATAAGATCGACAAAACCAGTTTAGACTCACAAAAGGAGCACAAGGCCAGACTATCACACAGGACAATGTCTAAAATTAAGGTAAACTGTGAGATCTTAATATTGTATAACATTAAATCATATTACGCAAAATTGACTTTCGTGAGGTTTAAGCCATGTTAGAATGTTGTTACCTCATCATAAACATACCTGGAGTTGTGCTTTGTTTCATTCACACATATTTGAGTAATCCTGGTTTATTCGTCTTTTTACATCTCCAAAGCTCAAACTGCTCTGTTCCACCTTTTGATGTCATGAAGTGGTAGTTTCTGATTTCATCTGCCTTTTACCTTTTGTAGAGATGGCCAATTCTAGGGCTGAAATCATTCAAATGATTTTAGTGAAGTTTTATAGAGCTTGAAAACACAGTGGAGCACTTCCTGTCTTACCTTGTGCCATCCCAAGTTGGAATATCATGTTTTCTGTTTGAGAGAAGAACCTAAAGAAGAGCCTAAATATACAGTGTTTCTATGTTGAACATGCGTGAATGAAACACAACACAAATTCAAGTATGTTTGTGATGCGGAAACAACATTGTAACATAGATCAGAAAAACATAAAACTTTTAAACATAATATTACAGATTTCCATAATGGCCCTTTATTGACATTATTTGACAAAAACAAAGTCTAAACTGTAAAAATATCTCTGTATTCATAGTACTGTATTGATCCTGCTCACGGGGCTGCTCCTAATGCGTTTGTTACCGTGTTCTGGACAGGTGCAGTGGATTTGTGTGTCCTGGATCATTTATCAGTTTTATTGCTTTCGTGTCTCGAAGCAGCTGCCATCACCTCTCACCTGGCCCTGTAGCTCGCGGCTAAAACCTCTCGCCGATCCTGCTCCCATCTCGCCATGTTCGCTGAAACCAATTAAAAACAAGCTACATATCTGAGGTGTGACATTTTACCTCCGATTGAAGAATACAAAGTGATGGGGCGTCAAGGTATATAGATTTATACTTGTGTTAAGTGCTTCTCCTTCATGCTTTTGGTTGTATGGTCCATGGTCGTAAAGATCATGGCCCCCGCCCTGTGCATCCTAAATCATGAGCTGACACTTTCAAAGGGCACAGTGCAATGGATGGTTCTTCTTCCTTTTTTTTTTTCTTCTAAGGGTTACTGTGTTTTTTTCCTTTCATTTAACCCTTTGTTCTTTTTTGAGTTTGATGAAGTGAGTCCATCCAAGGTTTCTCTGGTGTCAAGGTCATTTGTCACAACTGCAGCCACTAAACCGTGAGAGCAGTAGTCTAAATCTAAATGGAACAGTTGGATTTTGAGATTTGAACGGTGTTTTGTTGAGCTCTCATCAAAAATGTGCCAAAAAATATGTCATTTTACTAACAAAAAGTCCAAATGGTAATTGTAAACACTGAAAGGTGCACTGTGCAACTTTTTGGTTTGGGTATGTCACCTGCTTGTTTCTATGGATGTAATGGCTCTGCCTGGAATGTTCTACAGTATGATATTAAACATCTCTACCTCACATTTATTCAATACAGATGGTTTTATAGCTCAAAAATACCCAGAAAAACAGGCATTCTGACTGTCCAGAAATGTGACCTGTAACTTGGTCTGGTTTGGTCTCCTTGAAGATAGAAAGGTTTAATACCATACTGTGAAACATTCCACACTGAAAAAAAAAGGTTGCTGGATTTGCGTAAAAAAGTTATGGACAGCGGTTGCACGCAATAAAATTATGTTTAGGCTTTGAAACTTTTTTCGAACCCCTCTACACATATTTTTCTCGGAACATGAACATCACTTTTTCATGTTGATGAAATTTGAACAAATCATGCTGAATATGCATATTTATCTTATGGTACCTTATCATGAAATGTATAAGTATGTATAATTTAATTTAATTGATCTAATTCTGTAAAAGAATACTTTAGTTTTCCACAGTTCTGTATTGTCTTAAACAGAATCAAACACAAAGAGAGCACAGGGACAGAGATACACAGTTTGGAGCTGGACAGTGTGAAGATTTATTCCAGTGAAGAAGCTCTGGTCTCTGCCTGTGGACACAGGAATAACACATGATGATCACATTCTGATGATCTACTCTGTTGTACATGTTTAAATACACTTTAAAGTACTTATTACTACAATAATGGACCAGAACAGAAGAACAAGAACATTAGAACTGTATCTGCAGAAACAAAACTCACCATGTGCTGCTTTTCTTCCTCTAAACACAGTAACAGGGAGGGGATCTGGTATAAAGTGTCCTAATGCCACATCACCTTGTACAAGTACGATAACAGTTTCAATAGGAAGTTCATTTTAAAAAATTTTTAAAATAATTTTAGTTGGTTTACTTACTTTGTTCATCTGTGGTCTGTGTTTTGTTGGTTCTCAAACATCTTCCTTTTTTCTGAAACATCAACTGTGACATTCATGAACTTCCCCACAGCTCCAGCAGAACTCTGGACCTCACTCTTTGTAGACGACTCTGGAACAAACACATTCAAATCTTAGTACAAGTGTCACACTCTTGTAGATGGACAGTCAAATACAATTTGTTTCAAGCTGTCCTCACATTAACTCTAATTTCAAATAAAACACCACAAACATGTTTTAACAATGACGACATTCTAGGCCGGAGAAGCACATAATAAAATCTTTGAAAAGTCTTACCTCCAGATCAGCTTCATAATCCTCCTGCTCCACACTGTGTCCTCTGCTCCTGTATCTGTCCTGTGTCCTGTTACATTTGAATTTTCCCTCCAAAAGTTTTGGGGAGGAGAATTCCAGAGGGAGGAGCCTCACCAGAGATTATAATAAAGTCATGTTTCCTCAACCTGATTAAAACATGCAGGTCTCACATCGGCCACAATCAAGCGATGTTTGTAAGATTTAAACATGCTTGACAGAGAAACGTAAAAAAGTGATGTTATTGTTGTCAAATTTGTTTTTGCAATTTGAGCAACCCCTCTCGGACCGTTTTTTCAGTGCAGACCATACAATAACATCTTCACGTAGAAACATATTTATTTTATTTATTTATTTGATGAGACAGGGACAGTGCACAATATACTTTAACCTGAACAGGAGAAATGCAATTTTCCAGGTTGTAGCACTAATGCAAATTTCCACCTGTAGTCCCTGGGCAGGTTCAATGATTGATTGTATTTAATTGACCTTAGCAGCTGTTCTTCCTGAAGACCTATGTAGCATGTTCTGGATTTGATGGACACCCCCCACCACCACCACCAGAAAAGTTACACAATGAACTTTTAAGCAAAAAAAATAAAAATAAAAATAAATAAATAAATAAATAAATAAAATCTGTCAACTGGATGCAAGTTGGATTATTATTATTTTTTTTACTATGGTACCTACCTGGCTAACTGAAGGATTACATAGACATGTAAACACATTATAATCCCTAAAGCTAAAGCTCCTCCATGTTTTAAAAGTTCATACATCTTCACTATAAACTATAGTCTTTATTCCAAAAGCTGGTTACATTCCACATATTAGATTGCTAACAATTTCAATTTGAGAGTCAGTGTTAGCCTCCAAACATCACAAACTATGAAAAACTAGAAGCACAAGTAGAAGACTACTAAACTTCATCAGCACTGTTTAACTCTGTGGGGACAGAAAACAACATGCCAAAACACACACAAAGTTTTTAGCATTGGATGTTTAAAAGAAATAGAAATCAAGATTCACTTAATACTCAGAATACCAAAATTATTATTTTTTTTTCTGAGCATGTTTTTTTTTTTTTTATCCCATACTCTTCTTCTCTTTTAATGTTGATTTTGTGAATATTATCTGTGTTTTCATTTGTTTCTATTGTGATTTTAAAGTCTTTCTTATTCTGTAAAGCACTTTGAATTACTGTGTCTACGAATTGTGCTACAAAAATAAACTTGCCTTGACTTGATTAACTGTTATCAAACTAAAATATGCCCATATATAATTTCAAAAATATTGATCAGGCCACATAAAAGATTCCTATTACGACATTGTCAACATTTATATTTTTTTGATATTTCCGGGAGGATCATAGTAACGGCTTTTGATGAATAGAGTTTCATGTTTGGTGTTGGACTGAGAGGGCACATGGGCTGCTGTAATGGCCTCTGTGGCCAGTCTATTGATTTGTACAGAGTATGTCTTCTGCCTTTACATGACACATCCATTACAGACATGAGCCCAATCCCACAGATGAGACTATCAAATACTGCATGACAGAGGCAGCCAGACAACTTTATCTTGTATTCTGTCAATAATCACTCATAATTATTATAGATGGGCAATACAGATTCTCCATAGCAAGCAGATGTTTGAATACAACAAGTAAATTCAATACCTTGTGACCACCACCTGCCCATCTCAGCCAATCACATCCCAAGACAATATTCAAGGGTTTCAGCTTCTTCTTTAAGTGATATCTTTTGCCTGAATTGCCTCTAAGTTGAATTGTTTATTTCTATGGCAACCATTCTAAACTTTCATCACTCTGTAATCCAGTAACATTATTTTGTTCATTCATAAAATGTCTAAAGTTTATTCAGTTATTCAGTTTTCAGCTTTGCTAATTTGCTTCTAACAGTTTCATTTAGGGTTAAAATATATTGTCAAATGTATTGTTAACTCTAAAAATGCAGTACTTTTTAAAGATGCTAAATCCAGGTGCAAATTGACTTCCTGTTCATTTCATATTTTTGGAAACCATTATACCAGCCATTATATCTTTATTATATTTTTAAAAAGACAATATTACACTTTTATACACTACTACACTTTTATGATCAATGTTAAAATGTTGTTTCCTCATCACAAACATTAGTACTGCTCTGTTTTTATTTTCCATGCACATTCACTAGAATCATTTGGATGATTTCAGCTGTGGAATTGTTCATCTCTGCTAAACAAAAGGTAAAGTAGGCGTTAACTTGAAAACTTCCACTAAATGACATCACAAGCTGGAACAGAGCATTTTGAGCTTTGGAGATGTAGACAGACTAATAATAATAATAACACAACTCCAGGTTTGTTTTTGATGAGGTAACAACATTATAACATGGCTTAGAGCTCACAAGAGCAAATCTTTGCATAAAATAAGACCTTTAACAATGCTTTTTTTAAATTTTTGTTTTTGTTTTGTTTCTTTGTTTTTGTTTTTGTTTTTCTGATGCTAACACTCATTGCCATGCCGACACACACACACACGGCCTCTGCAGCTCCGACTTGGCCTCACCACTTATCCAGCAGTGTATGGATAACCCTTTGTGAATCTGTGCAGTTTAAAGGTGACGTCAATAGAGGCAGGTCCCTGACAGGGAGCGTGCCCACATGCAGGCGCTTCATCTCCCCATCCAAATCCAATCACAGCCCAGAAGAGCCAAGTTGGAGGCATCACCGGGAACATGAGCGGAATACAGACAGTGCAGTTTGAAAAGGTCATCATTACAATAAATCCCAGGCAGCTGGAGCAGACAGGCTACAGAGAGAGAAGCAGTAATGTGGTATTGTTGAGTGCAATATTACAAGTCCTTGGAGGGGGTTTTAAAACTTTGTTATGTGCAGGTAAAGGGTATAAAGGGTATATAACATTTAACCAGGTAAAGGATTTATTGCTTTATGATCCAAAATATTTTTTCAGAGATCATTCAATGATAAGTCACAACATTATGAGTTTCCTCTATTATCCTGTATATATTTTTTATATTTATTAGAACATGAATTTAGTGTTATTATATAGAAACATTGTGTTCTCTTCTAATAAGACAGATTGTAAAACACTAAACTGCTCATTTACCTGACATGTTTTGGCCTCTGCAAAAGCTATGATGTGTCTCTTATCAACTGTTGTTCTCAGCCCTGGTCAGTTTGACGGATATGGCACAAGTGAGTCCCATGTGTGCACCAAGGCAAATGCCCCCTCATCTCTGTTGATGGTCTGTGTGCCCCACTTCCTGATTTCAATAGCCTCTCGTATTCATGGATAAGCACAATCAACTTCCTGTTGTGAGTAGGATTAGCCCACAATGTTGTCACCTCACACTAATTTGCTTTTGAAACTGACCACTACACACCATTGAGGATCAAATGAGGGAGCTGTTTTAGAACTGGGGTAATGTGATCTCTCATATGGGCGTGAGTGATGAAGCAGGCAGCAGAGTTTTTAACGTGTTGCAGTTTTCTGAGATCAGTGCATGGAGATCATACAGGAGGCTATTGGAGTAATTTAGTTAGTTTGGATGAAATGGTATTAAACCTACTTATTTTGTAATTATTCAAATATATATCTTTTTAAAACTCTCATATTATACAAAGTGGATTGTTGTGATCTTTTTAGAATACTGATATCTCATCAAAAACATCCCTGGAGTTGTGTTTTGTTTCATTCACACATTTGATCATTTATTATTAGTTAGTAGTAGTTATTAGTCTACATCTCCAAAGCTCAAAAACATTTTCAAGTTAACTACCTTTAGCTACTTTTCACCTTGAGTTCAGTAGAGATTGCCAGTGATCCAAATGATTCTAGTGAAGGTGTTTGGAGTTTACAAACACAGTGGAGCCCATCCTATATTACCACATGACATCACAAGGTGGAACAGTGCCTTTTCGGTTTGAAAGAAGAACTCAGCCTTGTGTGTTAAACATGTGTGAATGAAACACAACTCCGAGCATGTTTTTGATGAGAAAACAACATTATTACATAGATCAGAAAATAACGTAATAAGGACCTTTTAATAAATGCACAATTGACTTTCTTTGTCAGTCACTGTTTTTCTCGACCTAATCAATATTATAGAACACACATCATGTATTGCTAACAAACTCACATTTATGCTGAGTGAGTAGTTATTTGCCCAGGATCACAATAGCCCCTTCATTAGAATAATCAACAATCACACATGTCAATCTAACCATCAAACAAACATGAAAATCAGACTCATTGATCCTCTCTTCTTGTCCATCTGCAATAATCAAGTATAGCTTACAGGCTTATGGGGCTTAAGCTGTGTCCTACTTTCTCAGAGATGCAAAAAATTAATTTAGAAACAGGCAGGGGAATAACAAAGGCACGAGAAAGTCAAAGGTTAAAAAACTAGTGGTGTGTTCCAAGAAATGTTGGCAAGCCTCTCTCAGCCAACAAACAGTGCAGTGTGGTAGTCCAATAAAAAATGTGGAGAAAAGTAAAGCATGGGTTTCTTCTTTTCAAATCTGAAGAAAAATACAGACAGAATCTCCAAATGTGAACTTTATTATTTTATCTTAAATGTTCTATATTACACAAAATGGATTCTTGTGAGCTTTAAGGCATGTTATAATGTCTTTCCCTCATCAAAAACATACTCTGAGTTGTGTTTTGTTTCATTCACACATTGTTTAAGTAATCCTTTATTATTAGTCTTTGCTCTGTTCCACTGTTCTGTTCATAATGTGGTAGTTGTCTTTTTAACAGCTATCTAAGATTTATAATTCCAGGACTGAAATAATCCAAATTTTTCTCGTGAAGATGTATTGAGTTTAAAAACACAGTGGAGGACTGTATTACCACATGACATCACAAAGTGGAACGGAGTGTTTTCTGTTTGAGAGAAGCCTAAATATGCAGGATTTGTGTGTTAAACATGTGTGAATGAAACAAAACAGCACTTCACGTATGTTTTGATGCAGAAACAACATTGACATAGACATAACATATATCAGAAAATATAGGTGTATTATAGGTAGCCTACTTTAAAGATCAACATCTTTCTTGTCTCAGTTATGTTATTGCTTTGCCAGAAATGTTCCACCAAATGGCACTGGATGTATGAGTCTTGCATTAATAATAATAATAAAACATACATAAATAAATAATAAATAATAAATAAAAAAATTGGGAAATGATGCGTACGGACTTGCAGACTTGCCTCTCCACAGATCATAACTTGGCCTGCTAATTTTCATGAAGAGCTATAAGTTAAATGCCAGGCAAAAAGTTTTTGTTTTTTGGTGTTTGAGTTGCTGCCTTGTTTTTGCATTAGCATTAAAAGATCTTATACGTCATTTGGCTTAGGATTTTGTATATTTGTAACTATATTTATAATGTTTTGGTTTTATGGGAATGTTTGATCTGTTTCTGATGCTGTGATTGACGCACTTGAGGATTATCTTATAATGTTGTCTCCTGCCACTCTTTAATGAATCTAATCTAATCTACATCTTCCTGTGAGAAAATTGTGTTGTTTGTCATCATCATTTTCATGTGAATTTCACCGGGTCCCCAGAGTCAAGTTTGCAAACAGACAGCTGCTGGGGCTAAATGATAGTTACGCAACAATGAGCAAATTGAAATCTCCACTTAACCAATCAATCACCTAACCATGCACAGATAAATGAGCCAGATGCCCATCCAGTGAAAGGGAAAGTGTCTGTATTGAAAAGAAAAGCCCTTGTGATCAATCAGGTCTATGGAGTCATCTACACATGGCTGTCACTGTCATTGACTTTTCAAATAGGCTACATTGTAAATCCTACATCTGATTAGTCGATAATGTAAAGTATAACGCTCTCTGTTAGGCTTGATGGGAATTCTAACACACCATGATTTCAGGCAGATGACTTGTTTTTGTGTACATTTACAACCCAATTTATTACTCACATAAAGATACTTGAGATTTGAGATATGTTTAATTTATTTGTACCTTTTAATTAGGAAACAGTACATTAAACACACTGTACCTAATTTCTTCTGTCAATGCTCAAATATACACAAACTCCAAATACAATTCTGGGAGTTTAAATTAGAAAAGAAAACAACTATATCATGGTTAAAAGCTCTGAAAATTAGATTTTGCATGATAGGTCTGCTTTAAAGCTACCATCTGTAAGTGTGTTTGATTTTTTTCACAGTTAAATGGCAAATGCAAACTTGTCCTCCCTCCTGTCACCTGGTCTTTGATCAAACACTATCAGACAGCAGAAACATGGATAACCTCTAGTGGTGAAAAGTGAGAATACAACAGGGGCCAATCTAATTACAGATGGAATTTTTAATGCTTGTAAGATCTATATCCAAGACAGAGTCCTACACAGGGTCAGGTATCCGCCAAGCTCTGCACTTACCTCTGTGCGGCGTGGAGCTCTGCACCAGTCCTTTCGCCTGTGGTCACCCGACAGTCTATGTGGGCACACCTCCAAGCCCGTCCTGACAGTGAGTCATGGTTCAGTCCTGGTTTAGTCCTGGTGTAGTCCTGTTTTAATCCTAGTTCAGTCCAGGTTTAGTCCTCCTGGTTCAGTCCTGGAATCAGTCCTGGTTCAGTCTGGAATCAGTTCTGGGTTTGTCCCGGTTTAGTCCTGGGTTAGTCCTGGTTCAGTCCTGGGTTAGTCCTGGTTCAGTCCGTGGCGTGTGTGGCGCAAAAGTCCGGCATCTCGATCAATGTTTCTTCTGCTCAATAAATAATGCCTGTGAAGTGATAACAGTCGAGTCACATCTGTGAATTCGTATTCGTACTGAAGAAAGTATAACCGTTTCATTTCATTTTGTGATTGTAATTCTTGAAGTCGTAACTTTTCAATTCACATTCTGATGAATGCTTCAGTTAGAATGCTTTTAATTTGTGTGTGATTTATCAGGACCACGGGTGGGTAACAGGTGGAATGTTAACAGGTTCGGGCGGGTGCGGATTTAACTTTGATATAATCACGGGTTAACGGGTGGGTGCGGTGCTGTACTGTGCAGGTGTGGGCGGGTGCGGGTCTCCAAAAATGGACCCATGTAGGACTCTAATCCAAGATGGATCAATGAGATGGTATGTAAGTTTTGGCTTTAATAATGATCAGTTGGAAAAGTAAATATTGTTTAAACAAAGAGATGCCCCATAAGAGCCTCTGTAACTCCGCCCCAGGCATCACAATAAGCACAGACTTATTACTCTCTCACTTGTGGATTGTATTTGATTGTTTGGTGCGAGCTCGGCCCCTCCTACAGGACCTGACCCCCACTCTGGAGAATAAGCAGCTTTAGACTCCACTTAATTGTTTAGTTCTCTTGAAAGAAATCATTATCCGGGTGTTTATCTTGTGTTTTTCTTCTCTGTTCGCACCAAAAGGAATTAGAAGAGAGGATTCAGACTGATCAGAGACATCTTGCAGACATCTCATGCTGTTTTAGCACATGTGCAGAAGGCAGACCTTAAAATACCTGCACGTACAGAGGTGAGAGCACGAGAAGCAGCGCTCTCCATAATAAAGCAAGACCAACGTGTCAGAGATGCACAAAAACAATATGCTGAGTGTAACATAGCTGAACTTTAAAGGTGCACTATGTAATCTTTCTGATGGAGGGTACTTGTCTCCATGGAGATGTTTATTTTGCCCTGAATTTCCACAGTATGATAATAAACATATTTCTAGTATTTATTCAACCACAGGTGTCTTATTCTAAAATAGATCAGAGCTGGGTCAACAATGAACTGAAACTTGGCCCAGTGGCGTCACCTGTTGCACTTGTTTCACCATGGCGACACATTTAATGCCATACTGTGGATCATTCCAGGAATAACAATAACTTCTCTTCCCAAAAAGTTACATGTTGTCTTTAAACATGTCTGTCTAATGAAAGCCATATTAATGTAGTTTATCTCTATCCATGGTTTCAGCAACTCAAAACAAAATGTCAAAACATGTAAATGAGAATAGTATATGGTAGTAATAATGTATTTAAATAGATAATTTAACTGATATGGTAACTATCAATGTGGCCATACCAGCTTGTCAAAGCCTGATTCAGTCCATCTCAGAAGCTAAGCAAAACCAGGCCTGGTTAGTGCTTGGATGGAAGACCACTAGGAAAATCAGGTGCCACAGTGGGGCGCCAGTTGCAAAAACTGTGTCCATAGGCAAGACACTTCAGCCACATTGCCTAGTATGAAAATGGAAATGTGCATGAGTGATGGTGGTGGTCAGAGGGACTGATGGCGCCAATTGGCATAGCAGCCGCGCTTCAGTCAGTCTGCCCCAGGGCAGCTGTGGCTACAATAGTAGCTATGGAGTGAATGAATAATGCTCTGGAAAGCATCTTTGTGACAAATGTCTGTGAAAAGTGCTAGATAAATAAAACTTACTATGTAAAATATCATTCTGTTTACAGTCAAATGTCAATAATAATATTCTGGATACATTGTGAAATAATTCTAGCACGGTGCATAAGACATGATTTGTGTAACAACTTCAGTGGCTTAATCACTCAGCCAACAAATAAAACCTCTTCAATTCATCTTAATGTAAAATGTGTTAAAAAAACATTTAGGTTGAGATACTTCTACTTAAATAGATTTAAATGATCAAAACAAAGCACAACAACAATTGGTGTGTTTTAGCACATTATACAGTAGTTTGGCAGGTGGAAGGGAAACAGGTATTGAACTGAGAACCCAATTAACATAACACTGAGCTGAATATGAATGTGTTGTTTTGAAATAGCACATACATTTGCAGCTCAGTGTTTGTGTTTGTGTGTGTGTTTGCCTGCGTGTTTGTGTGTGTGTATGTGGACAGTTTATAATCCATAAAGCTCGGTTTGTTTTGTGTCTACACAGTTTCTTCAGACTTGTTCTCATTATATCTGTGCTAAAAAGCTTCACTGCCATTTAAAGACCAAAATAGGATATCGAATGAACTGATATTTTAAGCCGATGTCCTCTCAACCAACTTTTTAATATTGGCGCCGATATCCAATACCAGTATCTTATCGGTGCATCCTTAATATAAACGCCTGAAATCAAATAAATGTAAGGTGGAGCACTCCAAGCAAAGTAATGGTGATATCAGACAAGTGACTGACCCTCCACAAGAAAACTATAGTGCACCTGTGATACATACCAGACCATATGTGGCAGCAAATGTGGCACAAGTCCTTCAGAGGAAATACTTTGAGGGAATGGACAAAAGTGCCTAGCCTGATTCATCAGTCGGTTTCCACGAAGTGAAACCGACAGCATTAGGATTTGTTCGCTCGACAGTAGACGGGTACTTTTTTTATTTAACCAGTCTCTGCTATTTGGTTGTGACGTATGTAATGTACTAGAACGCTCAGTGGTGTCCAAGTAATTGCCTGCATCACAGCAAACAAAGCAGAGAGTGAACATGTCTGTCAACGATCATTGTTGTTATGAGATGAGCTTGCGAATTAAATGCGCAATAAAAATGCAATGTTTGTATTTGACAAATGAAGTCCAAAGGAGGATAGCATATACAGTCTGCTTTTGCAACTCGGGTTGGTTCAGCTCTCTGGTTCGCTGATTGGCCGGTGTGCAGTCTACAACTTCCGGGGTTCTTACAAACCATCTAGTGTATTTTGATTCCTGATGTAGTTGCTGGAAAGAAATGAAATTGAGCGAAGGCACTAGGTGGCACCAACCGGGCTAACAAGTGTCTATTGGATTGTGTGAAATTAATTGTTTGTTTTTCCAGTATCCATGGAGACTGTAAAAGTCTAGTTAAGGAGCTAGCTATGGGCATTTGAGATACTACAGGCTTTTTACACCATATCTGGCAGCAAATATGGCAGAAGACCTTTCACAGGAAACACCTTGAGGGAATGAACCATTTCTTTACCAATGGAAACACCAAAGCAGAGTAAAATTGAGGCCTTTCCTGTTGTGTTCACCTGGTTCCCCCCGGACACTGCTGTGATGCTGCAGGACACAGAGGAAGGACACTTTTGGCTCTTCCTCTCTTCAACCTGCCCTGAGACAGGATCTGCTGAACCTACCTGACCCTAACCCTTCAGTTAAACTGCACTGAAATCTTTGACTAGCATATAAACGGAACAGAGAAGCAGGGTGGAAATGTTTTTGGAAAACTGCAAAAGTTTGCTGTTGCAAAACCTGAATTTCCCTTGAGATCAATAAAGTGGTTACATGACACATGCAGCATTTCAACACCATTTAAATCTGTCATAGTAACAGTCCAAGTTCAACAGCACGCATGAAAATAACAGCACATTGACAGTGACAGAGGACAGCTGAGAGGAGAGAGGATCAGACCAAATTACACCTGCGGCCATGTTAGCTTTTGCTGCCGGAGTCTAGCGCGGTGATGCCCCATAACACCCCTGGGCCTGAGCGAATAAGCAGTGAACAAACTCACATATCAAAGTTTCCCTTCTCTTCTTATTGCTCCCGCGCCTCTCCCTGACAGCTCCGCGATTCATTTCCTCCCAACCTGAGCGAAAAAGAGTGAATAGAAAGCATGGATATTGTCAGACGCTAAATAGGAAAAACGGTTTGCTCTCGGGATACAAAGCAGGTGCAGGTAGAAGTCCCAGTACGCGGTTCCTCTTTTAGATATATTTAAACAAATTCAGAGTGGATGGACTGTATGACACATTACTACGTGTTTGTATTTGAGGAGCAGATTACACTCTTTGAATTCTGACACTTGTGTAATGTGCCTGCACAGAGAAATCAAATAAATAGAGCACTCGTGACCTGCTTCAGTTATATGTGGCTATATAACAGGTAAGGTGTGTAAAACAGGAGGGAGTGTAGAAAGCATGACTTCAAATGGCACCTGTTAATGTGTCAGCACTACACTGGTTTAATGTTTGTGCAGTAATTATCACATGATTAGCAATGCAAAGAAGTTTTATCACCTGTATGCCATTTTTCAAGTAATGGATAGACAATAACAAACTTAGAGTAGATTTACTTGATCATATTTACTTTGAAGGAAATTCCAATTTGAAATAGTCATAAATTAAACTCTAGCTTTATCAATGAAGAGCCAGTGTTTGTGCCTACATCTGCCCTCTACTGGTGAAAAAAAAAAATCAAATACACTTGCAGATGGTAGCTTTAAAGCAGACATAACAAATAGGTCTAAAATTTCATTTGGTTTTACTGTATAGTTTTATTTAGCTACCATGTCCCTGGAAGTCCCCTTGTTGAGATGCATCTGTCTATATAGTCCAATGATGCTATACTGATATCAACAGTGAAACAGTCACACAGAGATTTGACAGTCACAACAGATGCCCTTCCTGTTGTGACTGGTCATGTTGCTGTCACTGGAGTAGCAAATACGATTATTTTATTTTTTAACAATTTCATTAAAGGGCCCACATTATGCTATTAGGCTTTTCTGATCTATGTTATAACGTTCATCAAAAACATACCTGGAGTTTTGTTTTGTTTCATTGACACAAATCCTGGATATATCGGTTGTGTTCTTCTGTCAATCAAAAAACACTCCTTTCCACCTTGTGATGTCATGTAGTAGTACAGGAAGTGCTTCATTGCCTTTTTAAACTCCATACACCTTCACTAGAATAATTTGGATGATTTCAGCCCTGGAATTCTAAATTTCTTCTGAACTTAAAGTAAAAAGTAGCTGTAAACGTGAAAACTAACACTATGTGACATCACAAGATGGAACAGAGCAATTTGAGTTTTGGAGAGGCAGCTTATAATAAAAGATAACTCAGACATGTGTGAATGAAAGAAAACACAACTCACAAAATCCATTTATGTAGTATAAACCTTTAAGTTGCTAGATATTGTGAAAAACAGTTTGTACTGCACCCCAAAGCGAAGTGCTCAGACATTACTGTTAAGAGCATATATACAGTTGTTACCCTTCAACACTAACAAAGCATATTTTGTGACTTAAATGCCTGTTTTTTATTTCTGTAAGTTGCACTTGCTTCAGACGAGATGCGCTGTGCTGTGTGACCTTTTCTTTGACGTGTTTTGTCTGTGGGGTTTTCCTCTTGTTTGGGTTTTTATCGTTCGTGCTGTGGCAGAGGCCCGAGGTGGACCCCTGCTGTGGAGAGGAGCATCTCACAGTTATTAAAACACCTGTCGACTAAAAATACATAAGTAAGGTAAAACAAGCTGAACTATAATAAAAACTCAAGGATTTTTACAGCGCTGAACAATGGAGAGGGACCAAGATAGTATCAATTTGACCAAGATTTTTAAAAAAACAAAAAACAAAATTAAAAGTATGCACTATTTTCTGATGTGTTATAATGTTATTTCCTCATCAGAAACATACCTGGAGTTTTGTTTTGTTTCATTTGCACATGTTTAACACACAAATCCTGCATATTTAGGCTAAGTTTTTCTCTCAAACAGAAAACACTCTGTTCCATTGTGAATCTACTGGACTAAAGGTAAAATGCAGCTGTTAACTTGAAAACTACTGCGTCATGACATCACAAGGTGGAACAAAGCATGTTCAACTCCAGGTATGTTTCTGAGGAGGTAACAGCATTATAACATGGCTTAAAGCGCACAAGAGTACTGTATATTTTCCGTACTATAGGATCTTTAATTTAAACATACTAAGGATCAAATGTGAATAATGCAAGAAACAAAACTCAAATACTCAGAATCCTGGATTTGCTGTCTCCATTCGTTTAAACAAATCTAGTAGAACATAAATGATTTAGAGGAATCCTTGTGTATCATGGCTGTAATAACAAGCCCAACACTAGAAATGCCTGGGCTGACTTATTGAAGTGGGAGCTTGCTCAGAAGACAGACTGCCTTTATTATTACAGTGAGGGGGGATGTCTTGTGCCCTGGTCCTGCTCGGCTTTGTTCGACACAATGGAGAGAGGATCATGCAGGCGACAGATGCGGCCGGCCTCTCAAAGGTTGCTGTAATGACATTTTCAGTGAGTAACTGCCATCACCCCTGGGCTTTTGGTACGAACAAAGGCTCAAGTGGAGGTGATTCGTCAGAGCCCCGTCGTTCTCTGTAACTGTGATGCTGCTGCTCATCACAATCCACTCCTGTTTGTAGTTTTTAATTAAGTGAAATGTAAATGAAGTTCAAATCCAGCTATAATGCAGTGTTAAACCTCTGCTGTGCACTATGGAAGCTGATGGCGTCGTACTGGATTAGGAGTTATAGGCTGTTGGAACACGGCGTGCATGTTGTTTTCCAAGTTACTTTTCACTGACAAGTATGCGATTAAAGAAGACATATATGCTTTTTGGGGTATTTGGTTTTAAAGTGTAACATGTGTTAATTATTATTAAACATTTTGTTCATTGCAAACCTCAACCTAATTATCTAAAATGACCTAATTATAAACACTGACTGAGGCTCACTGCAGACTGTGTAAAGTCCAATAGACTCAATAGACTACATGTTCTATAAAACAGCTCATAAATGTTACTGGATAACATAGTAATATGTTTATAGGAGATAATTTAAGAAAATAAATAACTTACAATCATGGAGGAATTAGAATTTTTTGTTGCATTATCAGAGTAATAACATTCTAAAACAGTAGAATTTTTGTTCTTACAAGTCCTGACTGTTTGGAGGATTTGTTCTTCCAGAAAAACATTTTAAGTTAAGAAAAAGTTTTGTGAATGCCAAAAAAGTTCATAAGAAGGCAAAGAACATTTCATGAATGAGGCCCTATGTTACTGCTGTCTGATTTTGTGCCAGCTTTGGCCTGACAGAAGAAGACCAGACAGCAGAGCTGTCGCTCTGCACACGCACATTACGCACACTAGGCACAGCGTGCAGGGCACCAACTTCTTGCAGGGGCACCACTTTGTACTTTAAGTATTTTGAGATACTGTGTCCCAGTAAGTTCCCTTGCTGAGCTATCAAGTGTGTATAAGAAGTGTAAAAAGGCTAACTAAATTACTTTACAAAAGCACTTTTTTTTTTATAAAAGACTCTTTATTTTGACCTAAAGGAAAATCAACAATATACACTATGCAAAATGATGTCTGTTAATGAGCAGTATCAGAATATGGGAATCAATACTACCTCTCCTATCCCTATACAGTTCACACCTACATACTTTGGCCTATAGGTTTTCTATAACTTCTTGACCATAAAAAGTAATGAATTTAAGGAGAGAAAAAACACTTTTCGTATACTGATGTGTGCAATTATGTCTACAACAAGCCAAAGCCATGTTTTTGACCCCATATGTGTATAAGTAAACAATATTATACCCTTAACTAGTTTGGAGCTGGTTTCCTTCACAGCTATAAGCCCAGTGACCTCTCCAACCACCACAATTAACCCTGTTTTAGACCTGAGTGAATTTATTATACAACTGTGAATACATAAGATCAAGATGCACGCTCTGGAGTCAGTGGAGTCAAGTACCCCCCTGTATACGCGCCATATGGCCTAGGAAGGCTTTCATAGCTGGGATCTGCGTAGTGAGGATTCATGCCAGTCCCTCTGCTGGTTTCTCATTATCGGGGAATAAATAGAACAAGACAACAAAACAGTGGCCCAGTGGTGTCCTAGCCGCTCTGACTGGAGTGTGAGACAGATGGTACAAACTAAGCAACGAGATTTGAATTGTCGAGGAGAGTAGGCAGAGGCAGACCAATTAAAATGGCTGAACAGTGCAGGTTGCAGTTGTAGTTATGGGTTTTTTAAAGTTCATCCTGGGGTAACAAAATAGGTTGGAGTGTACCTAAAACCTTCACTATATGAGCAAGGAAGTAGAGGGGGGGGACAAAGGAGTCAAGGGGGAGGGGTATATAAGACACTAGATGCTCATTGATCCTGACCAGTGGTAGAACGTAATAAAAGTATATGTTGTAAAGTACTGGACTTAAGTATACATTTTAGGTAGCGTTTTTTAAGTTGATTTAAAAATGGGTACGTTTTACTTTTATTTCACAACAGAGCAGGTACATGTACTTTCTACTCCATTACATTTTTGAACAGAACGGAAAAGTAAAAGTATTTTGAAGTTGGAGACCTGTTGAGCTGAATTCAGCACAAAATTTGATCAAAATCACTACATTTGAACTCTTATAAGACTTCAAAATAAACGCAAAATACTTTTTACTCTTTAAGTAATTTTTTTCATTTTTTTCATAATGGGTATTTTAATACATTTACTTGAGATACTTTTACTTCAATTGAGTACTTCTTCCTCCACTGCTCCTGACAGATATTCCCATTGGCATTGAAGGATGAGTTAAATCCAGAGCACCGATGTCACTACTGGAATCAATAATGTAACTTAACATTAAAGTTTAGCTCAGTTGAAACACTGGCCAATATAAGGCAAGGTTACTAGTTCAATCGTGGGGACCGAACTAGCAACCTACCTTTTATTGAACTATTGAACTATTAACCTACCTTTTGGTATTTGACAAGATTCTTTACAACTTAGCCCAACATCTTAGCCCAGACAAATAAAGCCTTTTTAAACTAATAAAGAGAATGAAGAGTGCCTTGCCTTTTCTTCTTCTTCTTACATTCTTCACAACTTTGCCATGGGGGAACTCAGTATCACACCATGTTGTAGAACAAATGTGAAGTTTAAAGAATGTTGAATAAAATTAGCTGTGTGAACTGAGAAAATGAAGTTGAAGCCAGGAACAAACCCATAATTCGGGACACAGACAGGATAAAAATATGTACTATAGGACTAAATCTTAAAATAATCTTACAGACATAACAGGGATGGGACCTGACACAATTTTCACAAGATGAGATGAGACACGAGATTGTGTCCACGACCACTAGATATTTTAACATAATTTAATGTATTTTTCAATGAAATTTTTTACATATTTTATTTGATATTTTTGTTGTCAATTTAGTTCTGCTTTTTGGAACTAAGACTCACCAACATGTAACCCTTTTTGTTCAATCCATATGTAAATACACAGAGAAAAATCTCACGACAGACAATTTTATGGCACGAGAAGAAAAAACAAAAACACATTTAACTAACCCACAATTGAGAAATTCCAATGTTGCACTACTGAACTACTGAATTATGCAATCAAGATAAGATGTATAACAAAAATAACAAAATATGCTTTGAATAAAAATACCAGTATAAATAATAATAGAATAGAAAAGAATAAATAAAACACAATCTAATTCAACAAAAGATAAAGTAAAGATTCTATATGTACTGCAAAGATAATAGATATTTATTTTATTTCTGGCATCTTCCATGAACCACACCACCACCCCCTGTTTGACAAGACCAGTGGCTTTGGCCCTTCTGTGAGGACAGTCCTGTTTTTGGTTTTTTTTGGTTTATGTCACCTGTTTTGTGCTGCATAACCCAGTGTCACTTTTAACAGCATTCACCATGATGCACAAGTTCTCCTGGCTGTGCGGCGTGGGAGGCTGCTGGGACCATATACCAGGAACAGCAGATGCCAAGTCTCTTCCAAAGCTCACTGACGGGCCGAACCTGCGAAGAGGAGGCACAGACCCAGGCAGGAACGCTGTACCTGTAATAAATATAGCCCAGGCAGCTCCAGTTTCCATTAAATAGCCATGTATTTTCCAGGTTCTGGCTTTATTGCGCAGCTGCTTCGGGAGGGCGAGCTCTGGAGACTCTTCAGCATTATTAGCAGCTCGCGGTACATAATCCCAGGACAGATTCACGTCTATCTTCAGAGCAGGCCGTGATATATAGAGAGGGGATAGGCAGAGCAGAGGGGTGTGGGAGGGGTGGAGGGGAGGTGGGGGTATACGGAAGGACTGGGTAGGTGGTGGATGTCAGTCCTGTCACAAAACCAAAATGTGTGTGTGAATATATTGACAGAAAGTGTTGCAATGAATGAAAAATATTGAAGACCGCTTAATGCCACTCACACAGTAAACCTAAAGATACTTACAATAAATCTTTTTCTAAGTTAACAATATTGTAAACAGAACATGTGCTGCAATTAAAACTGTACTATGTAACTATCTGCAAGCTGATAACACCACTAAGGTAAGGTCTGTGAAGATGTGACCCTACTTATTGTAGGAATGCATGTTTTACAGAGTATTTTTAGCAGTAAAATCATCTCTAATTAAATCAATTCAGGATGCCATACTGTGGATTAATGCAGGCAAAGCAATAACATCTCCATGGAAACAATCAAGTGCAGACCCCCCAACCAGAAAAGTTACATCATGCACTTTTGGGTCATGTTTACAGGAGAACACTTGCAGGTAAAAATGGCAAGTGCCTTTCATTTAGACGGTGACGGCGTTTTTGGGGCTTAAAAATGCAAAAATCTGAAACCACCCTCCAGAGTGGAAAAGTTAAATATGCTCCACCGTAGCGTTTCCGTCTACACTGCCCAAGACGCAAAACTCTGGTAAGATCTGCTCACGTCCCATACACATTTATGTCAAATACATCATCACCTAGCGTCACCACCTAGCTGCCTGGCATGCATGCCCAGTCAATTTCCACACACTTTTGCGTCACCGTATGTACACAGATTTCCTCCCAAAAACACTTGTCTAAATGTGGAATAAAAAGTGAAGATGCGACGCCACTTTTGCGTCTTCTTTTCAGACCGTCATCATATAAACGTAGCCTTAATGAATAAGAAAAAGTAACACAAGTAACAAAAAAATGGCTAATTATTCAATCTTCTACAAATCATCAGCTTACAAAACATAAGAAAAACTCCCCCTAGTGCAGTTATTGAGTCTTAAGAATCTTGTATTTATTGAGCAATCAGTCGATATAGTAAACACTGTGACAGGTCTATGGGAGCCAACAAAAAACAGAGGATATAGACTGTTTTGAGAAGAGTAGAGTCATGGTGGTTGTTGAAAGTATTGATGGATAGACAGCAGATGGTGGCCTGTCCTCAGAGGTCCCATGTGTTTCTGACTCAGACTCAGAGCCAGTCCCTGCTCTCCCATTCTCTCAGAAGGGCATCAAACCAGCACGCTGTCCTCATCTCACCCGCATCTACACACTGGCCACTAGCAAGCAAGGTTTAGACTTTTGTACCGCCAACTACACATGTTGCTTTATTTTAGGGCTTGAACATTTGTGGAAAATATGTCTCAGGTGATAGTTCACACCTAAGAGTACTTCAATTGACCTTACTGTAAACAACTGTTAGTTTCAGAGTCATTGCTCCTCCCGTCAGACAGATATAAGGCTATGGAAGAACCCTGTCAGAACTGAAGAAGCTACTTGGATAAGCATGTTCACATTAAAAAGATCAGAAAAATATTTGAAACAAAAAAAGCTTTTGTCCAGTTGACAGAATAAAATTTTCTTTTGCACCCGAATCAACCAGAACAAATAATATACACAAACTTTACATTAATTTAGTGAAGTTCTAATACTTATATTCAAGCCTATGACTAGAATGTCCATGAAATTTTCCAAAACTTGAAGTTACTGATAGAGTTGCAACAACCCAAAGTCTTGTCAATAAAGCTTTGTGTTAGAAAAATAGTAATAATAATGGTAATTCAGGCAGAGTGCACTTTGCTGTCTTGAATCGCTTAATTTTCTTCTGCGTTGGTAACTGTTAATGCATATTTTTGTACAATAATAAAGGTGTAGAGGTAAGGCATTTATGTTTAAGCAGTTGAGTTTTGTTCCATTTGTGTGGTACTGAAGTCACAGAGCTCAGTCTTTGTTATCCTAGCCTGCACCATCAGAGGTATAATACTCCCTACAATGGAATCACAGTCAGCTGGACTGCACTTGACTGAAATGGACAACACTAACACAGTGTCTTGAGGGTTCATGTTCCTGGGTGCTGGGTCCTGCTATGATGGTAACTAGACATTTTGAGCACTATGAATACCATCCTATAATAAGAATGTACACTATATTTGTACATTGCTCATTAGCAAAGTGCCACTGAATCCACTGGGGTTCAAACCAGCTGGCAGAGAGCGTGTTATATCAGGGTCTAAAATGTCGTGAGCATGAGTGGGATGCTACAACTGAAAAACGGGATTTTGGCAACCAGCAATTTCAGCAAGTGCTCACATCTGTGTGTCATGTTCTGTGCCAGGGACAAGGGTCAAAGGATAACTCTACAATCTTTATGTTATTCAATATAATGACTCAATCACAATATAAATGTAGGTGCTTTATTTTGTGTACGCATTAAAGAATGATAAGCAGTGATGAACTAGCAAAAAATAAATAAATAAATAAATAGGCATCGTCACATCTCGGGTTGCACTAAACAGACAAATAGAAAGCTATGCCACAAAAACATCACAATTTCCGAGCACTCTATTATTACGGACCACTGATGGTACAAATAAACAGTGTCAAAGCATCAGACCAGCCTACGTCCACAGCTGCTGCGTCCTGTTTCAGTTTGTGCTCTGAAAACACATGACTCTAATAGAAGTCTACAGATTGATGTGTGGATGACTTAAAGGGCTGATATTACGCTGTTTTCGAAGCTATGTTATAATGTTGTTTCCTCATCACAAACAGACCTGGAGTTGGGTTTTGTTTCATTCACACACTTTAAACACTTTCTTCTCTCAAATAGAAAACACCCTGTATATTATCAATTCTGTAAACCTTCACTAGATTCATTTGGATAATTTCAGATTCAGATTTGTCAAACTCTACTGAACATAAGCTAAAAGGTAGCTGTTAACTTGAAGACTACCAATTCATGACATCACAAGGTGGAACAGAACATTTTGAGCTTTGGAAATGTAAACAGACTAATAAAAGCGTTTCTCAAACATGTGAAATAATAACATAAAACGGGTTCATTTTGCATAATATATAGGACGCTTAATTTGTAGTCATTGTGTATGTTCTGTCTGTTTACAGTATGTGGATTAACCATTAGCTGTCACCAAATTGACAGCAACTCTTCATTGGGTCCTACTCAAAAATACTAATAAAATCTATTTCCAATTTACATTTTCAGAGGTGGGTAGTACTCACTTACATTTACATATACTTAAATAAAATGCATCACTAAAATAACAGTACTCTTATGTGAGTAAAAACATTGGTTACTCTTTTCACTGTGAGTAAGTCTATAAGTGGCTAAAGCTTTACGTTGAAAATATTCAGTTATTGAACATTTGTGTTTCTTGCTCAGCTCCTTTAGATACGATATAGTGTTTCTCATTTTTGTGTCTATCATTTTAAAACACCAGTTTTTTTTTTTTTTTTTTTTTTGTATATAGATTTTAATTAATGTTTTTGTCCCTAAAATTACTTTAACTTCAAATCTTAAGTCAGACAGTTACTCTTACTTGAGTAGTAATTTTTCCAAATACTTATTTACTCATAATTGAGTAAGAGTTGGACCTTCACTTTGTACGTCCACTTGAGTAATATTATTTTGAAGTAATGTTTTACTGATGATGTTTTGCTATAACCACCTCTGTACATTTGTAACACATATTTAATCTGTTATTTAGGAGTTCACTGTAAATTACAATCAACATCTTCCAAACCTTAACCTAGTTTATATGGATTGATTGCTAAATAACTGTCTGTATTAGAAAGATAGATATTTTACTGATCCCAAAGGAAATTCAAAGTGTGGCAGCGGCTACACACTGAGTAGTATATCTTGAAGCCTAAACCGTGGTATATGCCTGTGACTTCTCTCCATGTATTATGTCTTTAGCTCCCCTGTGCGCCCTCTCTCTCCTGCACTGTCTCTGCACCTTTTCATCACATGATTTCTGCCACCACTTTCCACTTAACATCTGCTCATTATCATCTCAGTTTTATTTCACACTGCCCCGCTCCTCTCCACACCCCTCTCTCCCCTCTCACTCTACCCCCTCCCTCCTGCACCACCCATACCCTCCGTGCCCCCCCCCCCCCCCCCCCCCCGTGCCCGCCACCCCATGTGACATTTATCATTTAAACTCAAAAAGTGGCATAAAACTCCACATCCAGAGTTTGACCTTTACCCCTCTGCTCCCCTCCCTGGTGCCACTGTCTGTCTTCACGGCCAATTTGACTGAAAGGCCTTGCTGTAATTGCGCGCACTAAAATTAGACTTGGTCACTGCATAAATAGTGTAAATAACTTAATGTTTATGATGGTGCAATAATCGTTAGCTCGTTACCTGTATGCTAGGTGCTTAATGCAGGTAAGCACTGGCAGCAGCCGCGCTAAAGGTTAATGAATGCTTATTGAATGCCACATGCCATGAGCTGCTTTGGGCCATTATATATTCAGAATATTCAGTGACTGGCCTACTCATGATCCACTGTACACTTTTAGTCCACCGCCGTGCGACTACAGATACCCACTGGAGACTGTATAAATATCTCATTATGTCCGCTCCGGTTGTGAAGGACTTAAGAGTTTAACGCAAGACCACAACTTCTCAGTTAGAGGCAAAAACAGCTCCATAGTAACTGCCAGAAATGAGATTTTTTGGTGCTGGGAAATTCAACTGGACAAGTGCTGATGTCATTATATCTTAGAAAATTCTCCTTTCCTATAATGAATCATACAGTATGTGAATATGCGGAGTGCTGGCTGCCATATATTGTGTAAGAATGACGTAAAATAGCAATAGCATCTGGCAAATATACAAGTCATAACATTGATCAGACCAATATATAAAAATCATGTGTTGAATTGACCTTGAGGAACAGTTTTTACGTCCCATTTGAATTACAGAGAGATGGGACAAGTCGTTGTTTTGCAAGTCTCAAGTAAGTCTCAAGTCTTTGACCTCAAGTCCAAGTCAAGTTCCAAGTCAAATACAGGCAAGTCCAAGTTGAGTCTCGAGTCATTAGCCCATAAGTCCAAGTCAAGTCCAAGTTGTCTGCTTTGAGCTTCAAGTCATTTCAAGTCTTTAAACCAAAGTACCAAATATAGTTTAGATTTTTGCAATTTATATGACTTTTAAGATAAATAAAGTAACATAAAGTCATAGTATATTTATGTATGAGTATTTATAGAGTATGTATGAGTTATAGAAATGTTAATTTTTCCTTGTTACATGTCTTGACAAGATCTTGTCAAGAGTGTGAATCATTACAGTCAGAAGAGAAAGAATTCAGATTTAAAAGTGCTTCTCAAGCCTTCTCAAGTCATAGAGCTCAAATCAGAATAAAAGTCCCAAGTCAGTGACCTTCAAGTCCAAGCCGAGTCCCAAGTCTTAGTCCACTTTATCAAGTCAAGTCTCAAGTCCTAAAACTAGTGACTCAAGTCTGACTCGAGTCCAAGTCATGACTTGCAAGTCCCCACCTCTGGAATTTGACTGACAATTATTCATAAATCAGATTTTATAATTATACATAGAACAAAACACCCCTCTGAAACTAGTTTTTGATATATGTGACGCAGACCCGCAGAGTCCAGCTAAAGAAGTTTATAGAGAAGATATATTAAGTATAAGTTAAAGAAGTTAAATTTGTCATTTCCACTTACTTCTTACATCAAATTAACAAGATTTACTAACTATCTAATAACTCACTAGATTTTTAAAACTTGAAAACAGATTCACCCATTTGGTGTATACTGCTATTGTGTCCTTAGGCAAGACACTTAACCTGCCTTACCTTCTTTATCTATATACACTAATGTATGTTTTTATGGGAACAGGTGAGTGGAAGTTAGAAACTACATTACAAAACACTACAATAATGCAAAGGGACCTAATATAAAAAATGCTTTGACTTTGAACTTAGATATAGTGTATAATTTCCCCTTGGCGGTACACACTGCCCCTAAAACAAAGTACTTTAATCAGTGGGAGCGTCCTGGCGCAGCGGGACATAAATGAGCAGGTGTGGATGCTGAAGAGAGGAGCAGACGAAGATAAAGTCTACCTGACATGTCAAAGCCACAGTCATCCAACAATCACCTTGTGAGCTGTGATCGTCCCTGGGCCCGTGCAGCCGAGCAGCAGCAGGGCGGCGCTCACACATATGGCCAATTATAGGTGGAAGTGAAGAAGATGATTGGAGCTGAAAGCCTGTTCACACGGAGCCGCTGTCCAGACGCTTGGCTGCTGGAGGCCTGAGCAGGAAATCACCCTTCAACACTCTCCCATCTCCCGTCTCTGTGCCTCTGTGCTGTGCTTAAATGTAAAGATTATTGTTTTACTATATAGTACAATTTCACATATGAATGAACTACAGGATTACGACAAAAGTGACAAAACCTAAACAAAAGGTAATTTTTTAGGCCTGTGACAATAAATGCTATATACATACACAGACTTATAGTTCAATATATGAACACTGGAACAATATATTTTGGGGCTCAACATTTTTGTGTGAACAATTCCTTTGTAAAAGTGAGGAGATTTTTGGTATTTTTGTTGTAGTATGATAACTGAAAAAGTAACTTCTGCTTATTGCTTCATTCTGGTATTTTTTTGGAGCTTAGGCCATTTAATGGTACTGTCAATTTTAAAATTTACTGGGATTATCTTGCATAATGTTTTAGTGTCAGTCTGCTCTAGCCCTGCTTTTTTCTGGTTTAGATGTGATGTATCTGTAAGAGTGAATACAGCATAAAAATACACTGTGTAACTTTTTCTGGTAGAGGGTCCACTACCTGCTGAAATGTTATTATTATTATTATTATTATTATTATTATTATTATTATTTGCCTGTGATAGTTCACAGCATGGTATTAAACTTATCTATCTCCACTGAGTGATTACATTTGTTGGAGAGGTGAGCCCACACACAGTGATGTTTTTCACTCTATTTTTGAGGAATAAAAACACTTGTAATGGAATAAATATAAAATATAAATTTAATGCTATATTATGAACATTTCCAGAGCCGAGCAACAACATCTTCATGGAGGCAAATTTGGGGCAATCCTTTCCAGAGAGAAAAAAGAAGAAAAAAATTGCTAAACTACTTAATCTGAACAGTTCACGTCCAATGATCTGAAGCTGTACTCTGTACTTGCACCACTGTTTGAGAACCACTGTACTCGATCAATACAGGCTCTTTACTTCCTTTTATTGCAGTGCGTCCATAAGGGTTAGCAGGGGAGACGCAATATTCAGTTCATAAATCATGCAGTAAAAATGTCATGGGGGTAATTGTGGTTTTCTAACACCTTTAAAGGGAGCCAGTTTTTATTAGGGGGTTAACACAGCCACACGACCCTCATTCCTCCTCATTACCAGAGCATAGAAACATCATCAAAGCTCAAAGTTGTCCACTCCTCTATGGAACTCACAGCTCAGTGTACATGAGCATGCAAAAGAATAGGCTGTACTCTCTACCCAAAGAGTGAAACACGTTTTTAAATTGGTCAAATCAAAACCTCTATATGTATAAATAAAAACTGTAGTGATTCCTTATTCAACATAAAGGCTTAATCCATTTTATACTGATAAAAAAAGCATGTACAGACCATTTTTAAAAGGAAATATATTATTTGTTCCTATTTACACGATTTTCTTAATATCAAATGATCTGGTGAGTCCACACTGACGGCTGTGCAATCAGATGTGTTTATTTGACGCATCTGAAACCAAGGAGCTCATTGGTCATCCTTCATTTTGCAGCAAACTGAAAATTCTCTCCTCTCAAATTAACAGAGTTTAGTTTTTTGCTCACTGATTTTACAAAAAGTTTTCAGTCTCCTGTAATATAACATTTTTTCTTCATTTTATCCTTGTAAGCATTTGTTTTTCACTTATCCTTGACCGGCTAATCCATCTGTCAATCACGCCCCCGGACTCATTTTGCTACAGGGTTTAGTGAGACGAGTCAACTTTCGATGCCATATTTAATAATGTGGTAGGTAAATAATTGAATAAATCCTTAATTTGATTATAAACTGTGCCAATTAAAATGCTGTAGAACTAAAAGTATGTTGAAATGACAGTAGTAAAGTAGTTGTGGACTGGACTTCTTTCCTACACATTTTAACAGATCATTTAATTGCTTATCTATTTTATTTTATTTTATTTTTTAAAATTTTACTGCTCCTTAATGTGTTCTATTGCTATCGATTTTCTTGGCTTTACTTCCCTAAATTCCAAGTATAAACAGTTTTGATATAACACAGCTCGGAGCAATTGCCTCATTAAAGCACTATTTCCTCACAGTCCTCCTCTCTCTCTACTCCGGCTCCTCTTTAATCTACCATCAATGAATTTCAATTGGCCGATAATTTCCCACCAGGATCCCAGGAGTTACAGCATTTTTGTCACATCTTTTAGTGATTAAACAGATCGATTTCAGTTCTCCGATGGCGATTAATCCTGTGAGGTTAGAGAGATTAGAGGAAGCAGATGTGTGAGGTTATTATGGATTCACACAGTACACCTAACATTCATAGGGCTAATAAGAGCAGATAGACCAGCAGCACTACTTACCTGACCAGCCACAACCACAACCACACGCTTTGACAAAACTTTACAAAGATGAGTTGATCTGGAGCCTGTCTACCCGATTTCAGACAGTATAAATAACAGATGGATTAACCAATCAGAGAGATGCACGGTCCTTTCCGTCAAAAACAAACATAACAAGTTTACACGTGAAAAGAGGAAAAAAACAACAACAACGGAAGCACCAAACTGTTACTTAACTCAGGTAAAAGAAGTTATGTATTTAGTCCAGAATGTTGCAAGAATTTTTGAGAGGAGATGTCTTCCGCTTTTGAGAGACATGTGCTACAAATGATTGGACTGTCTCAAGTCTGGATGGAGGATTTTCATCGTATATTGTCTGGTTCCAGTCCCCCGAATTCAAACAAAATGTAGAAGGGAGTGGCTGGTCAGAGAGCAGTGTTCATCACATAAATTTGTGTTTTTCAACCTGGGGTGCACAGTCCTAGCCAGGCTGGCACCAGCTAGTGCCTCCGCTCAGTTTCATTTCTCTCCAGCCACTAGGTCAGAAGTCGGAATACACTAAGCGGATTTCAAGAACCCTGGAAGTGCGAGTCCGGGCACTGGCCAATCAGCGAAGACCCATATATTCTGTGTTGGCAACGATTCCCGAGATTGAGGATTTAAAGTCGGAACAAAGAGAATGTCTGGTGAAGTTTATCAAGGGGGAAAGATGTTATTGTCCTTCTTCCTACGGGATTTGGGAAAAGCTTAATATACCAGTTAGCCCCGTTAGCTGCGCATTACATACGTCACCACCAAATAGCACCGACTGGTTAAATTTAAAAAGTACCTGCCTACCATCGAGCAAACAAATTCTAATTTGTTCGTTGTAAGGTCAGACAGTTTCTACGAAGTGAAACCGGCTGATGAATCAGGCTAGCCCAGTCGTTAGGGAAATGCAAACTCACAACACAGAGGATAGTGTAAGGGTTGGTGAGTAACTAAAAAATAAAAAATAATACAGTTGGTCAATTGGTAGAGCGCGACAGTAGGTCAGTGTTTATTGACCGATCTGAGAGTTGGTGGTTCAAATCCCGCTCTTGACATACACATTGGTTAAGCAGTCAGATCCAGTTACCCACAGGTTTGTTTTGCAATTCCAGCTCCCACAGATGAATGCTGTTGTGGTGTCCTTGGGCAAGACACTTAACCCACCTTAGCTCCAGTGTCTGTGTACACTGATGTATGACTGTGTGTCATATATATGCGTGTGTGTGTGTGTGTGTGTGTGTGTGAATGGGTTAGTGGTTTGTTGATGTAAAGAGCTTTGAGTGTCTTGGAAAATTGCAAAAAAAAAAAAAAAAAAATTATGAATAATAAAAAACTTCATGAATAACTTAAAATAAATAAATAAAGTATGTTTAGACGAAAATAGTTAACATCTGCCTCGCTCATGGCGTGTGTACCACTAATCTTGTAATAATCCTCTCAAGGTTCAGTCTCTTGCATGATTGATCATAGTCATTATTAGTCAACAGGATGGGTATAAACAGTGCCCACTACTGCCACTGAAGTGTCCCAGCTGCATGCGTCCAAAATAACTATAATATATAATAACAACTAAAAGCTCCACTGTTGGACACGTGGCTCTTGAGCTACACACACCTGCTCCTATTGTTTGGATATGATGCAGAAAAAACACAGCAAAACATGTTTATATGTCAATAAATGCTCTTGAGTAAGACGTAAGTGAAGCATTGTGGAGCCTCTCTATAATACTAGAATAACTGCCATAAAGTCAATGCTAAAGCCTAGTATTACTATCGAACTCTGACCAATTACTGTCACTCTTCAAATATTACATCTCTTTAATAATCTGTAATGATGCGTAATGAACACCATGTCAAATAAACAGATTTTACTTCACCTAATGATGGTGACAGTTAAGAGGACAAAGATGTGTCTGTTTAAAGGACCTACAGTATATTACATTATTTACTGATCTATGTTATAATGTTGTTTCCTCATTGCCTTGAGTTGGGCTTTGTTTCATACATGTTTCATACATGTTTAACACACAAACTCTTCATATTTAGGCTGAGTTCTTCTCTCAAACACTCTGTTCCAACTTGTGATGTCATGTGGAAATGCAACAAGTGCTCTGCTGTGTTTTCCATACACCATGTCCATACACCTCATCATTTTGCTCCTTTGATTCTTGAGCTGTAGATTTGCCAGTCTTTGTTAATCAAAAACGGTAGCTGTTAACTTAAAATAAATTCCACTACATGACATCACAAGGTGGAGCAAAGTATTTTGTGCTTTGGAAATGCAGACAGACTAATAATATAGGATTACTTAAAGTGTGAATGAAACAAAGCACAACTCTGGGTATGTCTTTGAGGAGGTAACAACATTATAACATGGCTAAAAACTCACAGGACTCTGTTTTGTGTAGTAAAAGATCTTTAAGTAAATTTATTTGAAAAATCAGTTTGCAAAAAAATATTAGTTTTTTTCATATATTCTCCCAACTGCCAAAAATTCAGTATAACATTTATAAAATTGGTTATCTAGTAGTGAATACATGGCTCCATTGCAGCTTGATACTGCTTCCTCACTTTGTACACAATTTCATGACAAGTAATTCCTGTGGCTGTTTACACAGAATTCAAAGTTACACTAGAGGAAGTGTTAAGGTGGAGGCATACAAAGTGGAAATAATGGAATCCAACGTGTAGCACAGTTTAGGCAGGTATTGGAGCCCCAACCACTAATTGGACAAGCATGAATGCATGAAATACTAAGACAAAAACAATTCTGAAATCTGAGCAGCAAAACAGCACACTGAATCTGTACTGTCTCAGCCTTAAAGGACCCATATTATGCCATTTTCTTATCTATGTTATAATGCTGTTTCCTCATCATACATACCTGGAGTTGTCTTTTGTTTCATTCACACAAACCCTGCATAATTACATTGAGTTCTTCTCCCATATAGAAAACACTCTGTTCCACCTTATGATATCATGTGGTAATACAAGAATTGCTCCACTGTGTTTTTAAACTCCATACACCTTAACTAGAATAAGCTGGATCATTTCAGTCCTGGAATTACCAGTCTCTACTGAACTAAAGTAAAAGGTAGCTGTTCATTTGAAAACTAAGGCTTCATGACATCACAAGGTGGAACAGATCATTTTGAGCTTTGGAGATGTAGACAGACTAATAATAAAGGAATTACTCAAACATGTGTGAATGAAATAAAACACTACTGCCGGTATGTTTTGGGGGAGGTAACAACATTATAACATGGCTTAAAGCTAATAAAAGTATAATATATTACTTTTAAAGGTGGCGCCAGGCTGGTGCCACCTAGTGCCTCCGCTCAATTTCATTTCTCTCCAGCAACTAGATTAGGAATCAAAATACACTAGATGGTTCGCAAAAACCCCGGAAGTGTGAGTTCGGGCACCAGCGAAGAGCTATATATTCAGTGTTGTCAACGATTCCTGAGATCGAGGATTTAAAGCCAGAATAAAGACAATATTTGGTGAATTTTATCAAGGGGAAAGATGTTATTGTCCTTCTTCCTAGGGGATTTGGGAAAAGCTTAATATACCAGTTAGCCCCATTAGCGGCGCATTACATACCTGACTACCAAATAGCAGCAATTGGTTAAATGATAAAAAGTACCCGCCTACCATTGAGCAAACAAATTGTAACACTGCAAGGTCAGACGGCTTCTACAAAGTGAAACGAAGTGAAACCGGCTGATGAATCAGGCTAGACATGTTACGCATTTTTGTAGAACTTAGTAATAAACTATAACAGGCACTGGTTATTTTACACTTTGTTCATCGTAAATCACAAAACTAAACTATCTAGCTTTCTAAAACAGTTTAGTAATAGAAATGGAACTAGTGACTTTGCAGAATTAGTATGCCTCACTCACAAGCATTTTGATGTACATATTTTTGTTGTCTAATAAGCCTAGACAACATTTTACAACTTGATAAACATGAAGTAAAATAAAAAAATAAAAAAGACAAAAAAAAAAAAAATAATATATATAATATATATATATATATATATATATATATATATATATTATATATATATATATATATATATATATATCCATCCATCCATCCATCCATTTTCGTCCGCTTATCCGGGGCCGGGTCGCGGGGGGAGCAGCCTAAGCAGGGACTCGCAGACTTCCTTCACCCCAGACACGTCCTCCAGCTCCTCCGGGGGGACCCCGAGGCGTTCCCAGGCCAGCCGAGAGACATAGTCCCTCCAGCGTGTCCTGGGTCTTCCCCGTGGCCTCCTCCCGGCGGGACATGCCCGGAACACCTCCCGAGGGAGGCGCCCAGGAGGCATCCGGAACAGATGCCCGAGCCACCTCAACTGGCTCCTCTCGACGTGGAGGAGCAGCGGCTCTACTCCGAGCTCCTCCCGTGTGACTGAGCTCCTCACCCTATCTCTAAGGGAGCGCCCAGACACCCTGCGGAGGAAACTCATTTCGAGCGCTTGTATCCGCGATCTCGTCCTTTCGGTCACTACCCAGAGCTCATGACCATAGGTGAGAGTAGGAACGAAGACTGACCGGTAAATCGAGAGCTTCGCCTTTCGACTCAGCTCCCTCTTCACCACAACGGTCCGATACAGCGACCGCATCACTGCCGAAGCTGCACCGATCCGCCTGTCAATCTCACGTTCTGTCCTCCCCTCACTCGTGAACAAGACCCCGAGATACTTGAACTCCTCCACTTGAGGCAAAGACTCCCCACCCACCCGGAGAGGGCAAGCCACCTTTTTCCGGTCGAGAACCATGGCCTCGGACTTGGAAGAGCTGATCTTCATCCCAGCCGCTTCACACTCGGCTGCAAACCGCCCCAGTGCACACTGCAGGTCCTGGCTCGATGAAGCCAACAGAACAACATCGTCCGCAAACAGCAGAGATGATGAAATCCTGTGGTCCCCGAACCGGACCCCCTCCGGCCCCTGACTGCGCCTAGAAATTCTGTCCATAAATACAATGAACAGAACCGGTGACAAAGGGCAGCCCTGGCGGAGTCCAACATGCACCGGGAACAGGTCTGACTTACTGCCGGCAATGCGAACACAGCTCCTGCTCCGGTCATACAGGGACCGGACAGCCCTTAGCAAAGGGCCCCGGACCCCATACTCCCAGAGCACCCCCCAGGACACCACGAGGGACACGGGTCAAATGCCTTCTCCAGATCCACAAAACACATGTGGACTGGTTGGGCAAACTCCCATGAACCCTCGAGCACCCGATGGAGAGTGTAGAGCTGTGTTCCAGTGTTCCACGGAACGAAAACCACTGCTCCTCCTGAATCCGAGGTCCGAGGACTATCGGCCGATTCTCCTCTCCAGTACCCTGGCATAGACCTTACCGGGAAAGGCTGAGAAGTGTGATCCCCCTATAGTTGGAACACACCCTCCGGTCCCCCTTCTTGTACAGAGGGACCACCACCCCGGTTTGCCAGTCCAGAGGTACTGTCCCCAACCGCCACGCGATGTTGAAGAGGCGTGTCAGCCAAGACAGCCCCCACAACATCCAGAGACTTAAGGTACTCAGGACGGATCTCATCCAACCCCGGAACCTTGCCACCAAGGAGCTTGCCAACCACCTCAGTGACTTCGGCCAGGTGATGATGATGAGTCCACCTCTGAGTCTCCAGCCTCTGCTTCCTCCTCGGAGGACGTGACGGTGGGATTGAGGAGATCCTCAAAGTATTCCTTCCACCGCCGGACAACGTCCCCAGTCGAGGTCAGCAGCTCTCCCCCCGCACTGTAAACAATGTTGGTGAAGAACTGCTTTCCCCTCCTGAGGCGCCGGACGGTTTGCCAGAATCTCTTTGAGGCCGTCCGATAGTCCTTCTCCATGGCCTCCCCGAACTCCTCCCAGCTCTGAGTTTTTGCCTCCGCGACCGCATGGGCTGCAGCACGCTTGGCCCGCCGGTACCCGTCAGCTGCCTCAGGAGTACCCCGAGCCAGCAAGGCCCGATAGGACTCCTTCTTCAGCTTGACAGTATCCCTTACTTCCGGTGTCCACCACCGGGTTCTGGGGTTGCCGCCGCGACAGGCACCACAGACCTTACGCCTACAGCTCCGAGCAGCTGCATTGACAATAGAGGCCGAGAATGAAGCCCACTCGGACTCCATATCTCCGGCTTCCCCCGGAATCCGGGAGAAGTCCTCCCGGAGGTGCGAGTTGAAGGTCCCTCTGACAGAGGGCTCCGCCAGACATTCCCAACAGACCCTCACTACACGCGCTTGGGCCTGCCAGGTCTTTCCGGCTTCCTCCTCCGCCAGCGAACCCAACTCACAACCAGGTGGTGATCAGTTGACAGCTCAGCCCCTCTCTTCACCCGAGTGTCCAAGACACGCGGCCGGAGATCAGATGACACGACGACAAAGTCGATCATCGACCTCCGGCCTAGGGTGTCCTGGTGCCACGTGCACTTATGGACACCCTTGTGCTCGAACATGGTGTTCGTTATGGACACAAACTGTGACTAGCACAGAAGTCCAATAACAAAACACCGCTTGGGTTCAGATCGGGGAGGCCGTTCCTCCCAATCACCCCTCTCCAAGTGTCACTGTCGTTGCCCACGTGGGCGTTGAAGTCCCCCAGGAGAACAACGTCCTGGGGGATATATATATATATATATATATATATAATATATATATATATATATATATATATATATATATATATATATATATATATATATATATAACCACCCTTGAAGCCAAGGGGAAGCCACTTGCACATGTGTCCATCAAATGTGGCATATACCAAGGAGACTCACTGTCCCCACTACTGTTCTGCATAGGCCTGAACCCCTCAGCCAAATAATCGACCGCACTGGCTATGGATACCGACTCAGAAACGGGGCCACCATCAGTCACCTCCTCTACATGGATGACATCAAGCTCTACGCTAAGAGTGAGCGAGACATCGACTCACTGATCCACACCACAAGGATCTACAGCACAGACATTGGGATGTCATTCGGGCTTGAGAAATGTAGCAGGATGGTGACAAAGAGAGGGAAGGTAGTCCACACAGAGGGGGTGTCACTCCCAGAGGGAACAATAGCAGACGTTGAGGACAGTTACAAGTACCTTGGTATCCCAACAAGCAAATGGCAACCTTGAAGAGGCAACAAGGAACGCGGCTACGGCCAAATACCTGCAAAGAGTGAGGCAAGTCCTTAGAAGCCAGCTCAATGGCAAGAACAAGGTGCAGGCAATCAACAGCTACGCCCTGCCAGTGATCAGATACCCTGCAGGGATTGTAAGCTGGCCAAAGGAGGAGATACAGACCACAGACGTTAAGACACGAAAGCTCCTGACCATGCATGGAGGGTTCCATCCCAAATCCAGCACCCTGAGACTGTACGCAGGCCGGAAGGAAGGGGGCCGAGGACTAGTGAGTGTGGGAACCACTGTCCAGGATGAAACATCCAAGCTCCTTGAGTACATCAAGGACAAGGCCCCGGCAGATGAGGTGCTCAGAGAATGTCTCAGACAGTGGGGTCCAGAGGAAGAGGTGCTGGAGGGACCATCATGGCAGGACAAACCCCTACATGGGGCGTACCACCGGAACATAACTGAAGTGGCTGATATCAAGAAATCCTACCAATGGCTTGAGAGGGCTGGTCTGAAGGACAGCACAGAGGCACTGATCCTGGCTGCTCAGGAGCAGGCCCTGGGCACTCGAGCAATAGAGGCCCAGATCTACCACACCAGACAAGACCCACGGTGTAGACTGTGCAAAGAGGCTCCTGAGACAGTCCAGCACATAACTGCAGGGTGTAAGATGCTGGCAGGGAAAGCATACATGGAGCGACATAACCAAGTGGCGGGCATAGTGTACAGAAACATCTGTGCAGAGTACGGGCTGGAAACCCCAGGATCAAGGTGGGAAACACCTCCAAAGGTTGTGGAGAATGACCGAGCCAAGATCCTGTGGGACTTCCAGATACAGACTGACAGAATGGTGATGGCGAACCAACCAGATGTAGTGGTGGTGGATAAGAAACAGAGCAGAGCCGTGGTGGTTGACATCGCAATACCAAGCGATGGTAATATCAGGAAAAGGAACACGAGAAGCTAGAGAAATACCAGGGGCTCAAGGAAGAGCTGGAGAGAGCCTGGAAAGTAAAGGCATCAGTGGTGCCTGTGGTGATCGGAGCACTCGGGGCTGTAACCCCCAAACTGTGGCTTCAACAGATACCGGGAAAAACAATCTCAGTCCAGAAAAGTGCAGTACTGGGAACAGCAAAGATACTGCGCAGAGAACTCTCAAGCTCCCAGGCCTCTGGTAGAGGACCTGAGCTGAATGAGGGTGAGAGAGACCTACCACCGTGGAAGGTGAGAAACACACACACACACACACATATATATATATATATATATATATATATATATATATATATATATATATATATATATATATATATATATATATATATATATATAATATATAATGATCTTAACTGTGTTTTCTTTAGTACGATGAGTGTGTAAGCTGTCATAGGCACTTAAAGACCAAGAGCAATTCTTATTCATGATGGTGGACATTGTTGAACCCTGACCTCTGACTCTAACCCTATAGTAGTCCCTTCCCCTCAGCAGCTGGAGGCTGAAGACTCTGACTCTACAGTATATGTACCTCAGGAATTCTGTGTCACTGCCCTATATGAGGACAAACGTGCACTAAATCTCCCTTAAAAGACTGTTCTGGGGCTTTTCTAGAGGCTACAGAAGCAAAGGAGCGTAGAAAAAACATGTTATGAAAGCTTTTTAAACACATGTATGACCCAGAGGAGGATCAGAGGCCCCCAATCACAGCTGCAGGTCAGGCGTGTCACAGGGAGGGGAGGGGCACCCCAGGTCACTGCACAAGCCTTATACCATTTCATCCGGAGAGTATGGCTAAAACGCCTACAGTAACAGATCACAGAGCAGAGATGAAGCAGACCCAAATCCTTCTCTGGTCTCTCGTGAGCTGCTGATGAAATATTGCATCTTTTGTGTTTTTCTATTGTATTTCTTTAGTTTTTTGTTTAGTTTCTTTACTTTTTTCATGCTCTTACTTGTAAAACTTCATCCAGAAATTCATCTACCTGACCTGCCTAGGACCTGCAGTCGCTTTGCTTCAACTGTGGAAAATGACATTGCAAGGAACAATTTTGGCCCAACAGTTTTGAAGAGAGGCTATTTTTATCTTTGGCCAGAAGTGATTAATGTATGTCCGCATAAAGGTCACTATACAGTGTTACTGAAATTTTAAGCAACGCTGTGTAACTTTCTGGAGACCACACATCACCTGCTCAATTTCACGAAAATACAAAGTTAAAATCTTACTTCAAACATTCTCAGTGCAGACAGATTTTATAGGTTTCATGCCATACTGTGGAATATTATAACCAAAGGAACATTTCCATGGAAACAAGCAGGCTGCATGTCAGGTTTGTGGAGATGCAAGCCAGTTCCTTTTGATTTTTTTTTTTGGTTTAATAATTAATTCATTTATTAATCATTGCATTTATATAGCGCCTTTCAAGATACCTAAAGCACTTTACAGTTCTTTGTTCATTCACTCAACACTGGTGGTATGCTACTACTGTGGCCACAGCTGCCCTAGGGCAGACTGATGGAAGTGAGGCTGCTAATCTGCTCCACTGGTTCCTCCGACCACCACCATCACTCACTCACCCACACTCCACTTTCTTACAAGGGAATGAGGGTGAAGTGTCTTGCCTAAGGACACACAGTTTTTGTGACTGGCATCCCACTGTGGCACCTGGAATTCCCAGTGGTCTCCCATCCAAGTACTACCCAGGCCCGGCCTGCTTAGCTTCTGAGATCTGACAAGATCAGGCTTTTGACAAGCTGGTATGGCCACATTTGAAAAAGTTTTAAAAAGTTACACAGTGGAGCATTAAGGTTATTAATTAAATGGTTAAATGTATAATTAGCTGAATTGGTGTTGTTTCTTATAGAATCACTCAGTTTATTGCTAAAGGTGCAGTGCGTAACCTTCAGGTTGGGGATCTGTTAACATGGAGATGCTATTGCTTTGTCTGTAATAAACTTATACTTACTTATACTTAAAATATTCAATTATGCATGCAGTTTCTTGCTCAAAAACATGCATTCTTACTGTGAGTGTGGGCACCTCTTCATAGATCTCACCTATAAATTGGTCAGTAAAGTAAGTAAAAGAAGTAAGTAAAAGAGACAAGTAAATGTCAGGCATGTTACACATTGCACCTTTTAGCAAAGGCTCACCTAAAACCAGTGTACCACCACGCTCTAGTTTAGTACTAGCAACTCAACCTATTTTTATCTATATAGTCAGAAGAGTTGGTCTGATATGCTATTTCTTCTCACCATTAATAACACAAGGACATCACAGGCAGAAACAACACTACAACATACATTAATTTCAGGTTAATATATTATGGAATAAAGCTTAAACGACACAAGTATATTTATCTTATACAATCTTGGAACTAATGTTAGCAATATACATGTAATGGGTTATATAACATGTTTCACGATCTGGGCTATGTGAAAGAAAGTCAGATGGCCCTGTCACACTGTTCTCCTATATAAAGCATGATCAGCTATTTCCTACTGTCCTGTGACCAGCAAGATTCACTGCTTATCAAGATGCATTGTGGTATTTTTTCATAATATTGCAGTCGCTCTATATAAAGATTATGGAGGAGATCTGGACACAACCTTTGTTTTGCCTTCTGTCGCACTCGTTTCAGTTTCCAGCTTTTTGAATTTCAGTTTGAACCTCGCCAAGCTGAAATAGGATTGTCATTTTTCTCAATGTAGATCAATGTACATGTTAATAATACTTTGCAACCGGTGTCATCAAGATTCCCTGGGGGTGTGATGATAACTGTAGGCACCGCTCTGTCTGAAGCTTTAATGAACTTTAACTGAACTTTATTTTTTAACACAATCTGACCAAAAAAAAAAACTTGCTGGAACTAAAACAAGTGAGCTGATTTGTGCTGGTAAACAAGTCACTCACACATAAAATTATAGCATTAGCCACAGTTTTTCAGGTAGTCTTTCTCATGGTTTTGTTGAACATATTGATCACAGATGAAAATGTGTTGTTTAAATCCATTTTGTGTTTTCTTGACTTTTCAGAGAATCTTATGTCTTTATGTTCTCTCATGTTAATTTTTTTTTCTCCAAAATTAGGCCCACATTTTCTTTATCATCAGTTTGCATCAGATTTTATTCCCATTTCTCCCAATTTGATAGTCAGTTACACTCAACCTATTATCCAGCAGCAGTAGACTACAGATGGAATGTAGAGGTCAACGTGCAAAAGACCCTAGTTTGAAATTGCTTTAAATCTGGTATAAAAAATAAAAATGACTTGAATTAGAGTTTCATTTTGAGTACAAAATTTAGAAATGAGGGAACATAGGGCTAAGGAAACATAAAGCTGTGGTAACATCGGGCTAACCCCCTTAAAAGTACAATGTTTAACTTTTGTTAAACATCTGTTCACTGTATAACAATAAAGTAATGTCTTGCATTGATTTGTTTTATTGCTCAGAAATAAATTGAAAAGCATATATTTGAACTTTGAGTGGGCTCGCCTCTCCACAGGTCTGAACTGTAACTTGGTCGAGTGGTGTCACATATTTGTATTTATGAAGATAGATAAGTTTAATGTCATACTGTGGTACGTCTTAATGAAGATGACCCCCCACCAGAAAAAATACACAGTGAACCTTCAAAACTTTCTTTTTTTTATTACAGTGTTGGCTAATATGTGGATTGTGTCACCACGGTAACTAAACTCAACATTCCACCACTAGAAATACATGTAGAACACCCCCAGCATGATGTCACTGCAAACGATCAATATTGGTAAAAGAAGGTCATGTTTGGATTTCTTTAAAATACAGATTACACGTGTTTACATATTCAGTGGATAGCATTATTATTTTGGCCACAAGGCATGTTTTTTTCTTATGTTTTCATGACAGATCTCTGCTAAGAGCCAAGCATGTTTTCTAGTTGTCATACATCTGCATAGTGTAGTGAACAGTGACAGGTCAAGGGAGGGCGAAACAAAAACAAACAGGCCCCGAGGCAGAGCTGAGGCGTCACTGAGACAGAACTGTGTAGTCACCAAATACAAAATGATACAAAATGAACTGCCCCGTGCCCCCAGCAAGGAGTCCCAAAGTTACCCCAGTTCAGTGACAGGATTGCCCCAACACATGTGCACTATTGACTGGTTTCAAAATGACAAATTATTAAGATTGTTGACAAAGGGATCAAGCAACTAAAAGGCCTGTTGTTATGTTTGTTATGCTTTCTTTTATAATGCTGTTTTCTCATCACAAACATCTGGAGTTGTGTTTTGTTTCATTCACACATGTTTAACACACAAACAATGCGTATTTAGACTAAGTTCTTCTCTCAAACAAAAAACACTCTGTTCCACCTAGTGATGTCAGGAAGTGCTTCACAGTAATCATTTGGATCATTTAATTTCAGTCCTGGAATTTCAATCTCTACTGAACTGCAGGTAAATGTAGATATTAACTTGAAAACTACCAATTCATTAGCCTGATTTGTCAGATGGTTTCACTTTGTGGAAACCGTGTGACCTCACAGTGTTAGGATTTGTTCTCTTGATGGTAGATGGGTACTTATTTAAATTTAACCAATTGCTGCTATTTGTAATGCGCCGTTAACAAGACTAACTGGTATATTAAGCTTTTCCCAAATCCAGTAGGAAGACGGGCAATAACATCTTTCACCAAACATTCTCTTTGTTCCAGCTTTTAATCCTCAATCTCAAATCATTGCCAACACAGAATGTATGTCTCTTCACTGACTTGCACTTCCGGGGTTTTTGCAAACCTTCTAGTGTATTCTGATTCCTGACCTAGTCACTGCAGAGAGATGAAAGTGAGAGGAGACACTAGGTGGCACCAGCCTGGCTACCACTTCATGACATCACAAGATGGAACAGAACATTTTGAGCTTTGGAGATGTAGACAGACTAATAATAAAGGGTTACTCAAATGTGTCAGTGAAACAAAACACTCCGGGTATATTTTTGATGAGGTAACAACATTCTAACATTACTTAAAGCTCACAAGAGTCAATTTTAAACAATACAGGACCTTTAAATCTTCATATTCACAACTTCTACAATACCATTTCAAAATCACACATCAAAACTGTGAATACAAAGTTCAAATAAATAAGCTCTACATATTAACCTCAGAAAACTCATTTACCAGCTCCCTGTCCTCTCTCTCATGAGTCTGAGAATGGGGCGAGCGATTTTTGGGAATCCAGTCCAAGGTGAATTGTGGCATACTTCTGACGTCATCCTGGGCCTTTATGGGGGCTAATTATGGGCCCAACTCCGGGGGATTTGAGCCTCTCCTGAGCGCGAGTGGAGGGGTGAACGGGCTGCTGACTCCTTCGAAAACTGTCTGTCTGAAGCGGTTGGCCCTATATAAAATATAAAAAACAGGTACACACTGGCTCATAGAAACCTGCGCTGCCGGCCTTATTTTTGTAGCGCAGTTCGTCTCCAGGTAGAGAGGGGAGAGTTTTCCCTGAGTGCAGAAGCCATTAGTCAGAATGGAAGTGATTTATGGGTTGTCTCCTTGCAGAATTTAAATTAACTGCCATGGCGTACAGCGGGTGCAGCGGGGAGGCAGGGCTGCTTTTTGGGCATCACCCCTTTGCCCCCTCCCACACACAGCCTCCCTTACTCTCTCTCTTCTTCTCTCTCTCACTCTGATATTTTGTTTTATTTCTCTCTTCACCTCTTTCTCTCTATATGCCTTTTTCTCTATTTTTCTCGCAGTCTCTTTCTCTATATCGTTCTCTTTCTCTTTTTTCTTCATCTCTCTCTTTCTATCTACCTCTCTGTTTTCCCTCTTACTTTCTTTCTTTCTCTCTGTGTGGCTTTCTTTATTTCTTTATTTCTCTTCCTCCCTCATTCCGCCCGTCGCTCTACTTCTCTCTCATTCTCCCTCTCCTTTTTATTTCCCACTCTTTCACTCTTTATAGTTCACTTTCTCTTTCTTTCGTTCTCTCTCTTTCTCCCTCTCACCCCGTTCATCGCTTTTTCTGCCTATCTCTAGCTTTCTCTTCCCTCTCTCCCGCTATCCTTCTTTCACTCCCTCTCTCTTCCTCTTTGTCTCCCTATCTACTCTCTTTTTCTCTCTCTTTCCACTCCCTCCCTCCATCTTTCTCTCACTCTTGTTTCTGTCTCCCTCTCTTTCTCCTCTCTCTCTCCCCTCTCTCTGTCAATCTTTTTCTCTTTCTGTCTCTCCCTCTTTCTCTCTCTGTCTCTCTTTTTTTCCCTGTTTTTCTTTCTCTCTCTTACTCCCTCTCTCTCCTTCCTCGCTCTCTCCCTCTATCTCACTCTCTGTTACTCTTTCTCCCTCTGTTTTTCTTTCTCTCTTACCCCTCTCTCTCTTTCCTCTTTCTCTCCCTCTCTGTCCTTCTACCCCCTCTCCTCCTCCCTCTCTCTTTCCTTCTTCCAGCTCTCTCTCTCCTTCTCTCCTCCTTACCAATCCTATCTCCTTCTCTTCGCTATTCTCTCCTCCTCCTCTCCTCTCCCCCCCCGGCCCCACCTCCCTCCCTCCTTCCTCACTTCAGTCTCTCCACGTCTCCCTCCATCTCACCGGAGAGATTTGGACCATTTTCCAGATCCAGGTGTGTTGTCAGCTGGTCAAGCTTGCTCGCCCATCTCCGAAGACTTCATCGGGGAAATCGTGTTCTTGCCAGACTTTTTTTTTTTCCCTCTCTCTTTTTTTTTAGTATTTCGGGGGAAAATACTGTGAAGTTGACAAATACAAACAAGGTCAAGGACGGCCGCTCGGAGGGTGCTGTCTTACTCACCGTTTTGCTCTGCTTGTGTGGGGAAAGATTTGAACCAAAACAATAAAATAACTGTTTTATCGTGTGTGAATGACCTCTGTGTGATCTCTGTTTCAAATGTACTGTATATTGACTGAACTACAGTGATTTAGGCAACAGATTTTATTTATGTTATTATTTTTTAATAATCAATAAGCAATAAATAAGTAACAATGACTAATCGATAAGCACGTGGGCAGCTTTAATTATATATAAAGCAGCATAGACCATGTTGTAACCATGGGTATTTATATAGTTTTACCTGAAATGTTTCACAATATGGCATTAATTAAAAGCAAAACCAAATAAAAGACAAGCTGAAAGGGAAGTAATAAGTACTCATAATCAATAAATGCTTAAATCAGGATTAATTTATATAAACAACAAAGACTTTGCTAATGGAAAAATAAGTATGGAATACATAGTTTTCTGACGTTCCATCCCAAGATATTGCTTTGCCCAGAATGTTCCACAGTATGGCATTAAACTTAACTATTGCCACAGAGACATGTGACCACTCCACCAGGCCAAATTACAGGTCCCATTCAGGGAGCGGTGATCCTGCTCAAGCACCTGTATTTGAAAAAAAATCAGACGATAAGTTGGTCTTGAGTATAAATTGCAGCAGCCAAAAAATGCATAATGAACAATAAAAAAACATATATAAGTTGCACCAGACTATAAATCACACTTAAGTCCAATGACTTCAAGGAAAGTTGCATGGCGAACCCGCCCCGTTGTCACAAGTTTCTCACTCACTCCAAACTTTCTTTCTGCTGCTTGATTACCGTTTCCGTCTGAATATTTTGCTACTTGCAGATTGTAATCTGCAAAATATGATTTTCTGTTTGAGGGCATTTGTGTTCCGTCTTCTCAGTTGTCTTCATAAGTTTGTTTAAATTAAAATTTTCAGTGGTACTGAAGTTATAACCTGAGTAAAGACTGACATTATCCCTGACAGGACAGCGGCTCTTTCTGCAGGAGACATGCACAGTAGCACACAAAGTGACAGTGGTACAGGAGTAATAAGAGTAGCAGAGTGCCCTCTTGTGGCTGTCAGTGTGAAAATTTTAATATATAAGTTGCACCAGAGTATGGATAGAGTAAGTCGCAGGACCACCCAAACCATGAAAAAAAGTGCAACTTATTGTCCAAAAAATACAGTAATGCCATACTGTTGAACATTCTAGTCAAAGCAATAACATATCCTTTGAGACAAGGAGGTGGCACACCCCCGATCAGAAAAGTTACTCCTTTAAATTTTTTATGTTAATCAAGCAGTGATTAAGTGGGCCAGGATTTGACAAAAAGCTGCCATAAACTGCAACGTAAATATTCCGTATAGTGTACATAAACTGTCTCCGTGGTGACGATTAATAATGAATGTGTAGGGAAATGTGGGGAAACAGCATTACTAATCACAGGCTCCTCATTATCTCAGGAAGTGCTCTCTCCGCTCCCAGATCCATATTAATGATTTTCATATTGATGATGTTTTGTACCAATCTCCCACGGCCGTGTGATATACAGTAAATCAAGGCCAGTACAGTGTCATATATATACAGATCTGCACTGGAAGAGCCTCATAAGATATTCTCTGCACGTTTCCTCCCTGTGCATGAGCAACACTTCATATACATAAATACATTGCATAATAACGGCTGTGGCGTGATCCCTGTCGTGCGAGGCAGTCTGCAGGGTGGGCATGTGGAGGTCAGGGCACCCATGGGACCCCCCCAGAGAGAAGGAAGAAGGACTGAGGATAAATGCATATGACAAGTCGCATTTACATGACAGATATACTTAGGGCGTGGGGGGTTCTACCAGTACTTTGTACAGTTTCTGAGAGCTGATGTGAGAAGTACAATTTTACTTTATATGATAACATATACATTTTTTAAAGGTGGGTTATGCAACTTTTATGGAGTCTGCAACCATGGAGATGTCATTGCTTTGCCTGGATTGTTTAACAGAATGGCATTAAACCTGTCTATCTCCATGGAGACAAGATGGTGATACCAAAATACAGGTCAGTCAGATCTGTGGAGAGGCATACCCACCCACAGTAATACATAATTTTAAATGTATTTTTTAAATCAATAAAGCACCAGTAATTGAATAAAAGCAGGATAGATTAGTTTAATGACATACTGTGAAACACTCCCAGGAAAGCAATTGACACTTTGAAGCTGATGTCCTCAACATTCTCTGGTGTTATGCTAACTAGAGGCTCTGCTCTGTCTAGTCTGTCTAGTAATCTGACCATAAAGAGCTGACTTAGTTGGTACTACAGCAGGTGAGATGATTTGTGCTGTTAAAAAAAAAATCCCTCTCAAATAACATTACAGTTCAAAGCTATAGCGTTAGACAGTTTTTTTCACCTTTCACCTTTTTGTTGAAAATCAAACACCTAAACTGGACCATGGACACTTGTATTGATCACAGGCTCCTGAAAATTGTTGTTTAAATCAATTTTGTTTTTTGTTATTTTTTTCTTGAAACTTTTTTGACTTTGTTTGCTAATGTGAGCATTGTACCACCATGGCAACTTCTTAACATTCCACCATACACATACATGTAGAAACCCCCTGGCATGATGTCACTGCAAAGTATCAATAACTTCTCAATGGGTATAGATGACAGTCCAGAAAAGTTACATAGTGCAGCTTTAATTACACACATTTGTCTGTATATTTAATGTCTGTTTACACACATATTTCCTCTGGTTCTTGGCTGGCTGTTCTGCAGACTCAGTGGGCTCCTGGTGCAATGTGCAGTTATTTCATTAGGCATCTGCTGCTTGCATATTCACTTGACCTTCTGTGAGGTTTAGTTAAAAACTTAAGGTAGAAAAGAACACACAATTGTTAATATTCTATGGGTTTTTTGCATTGATAAATCTTGAGTAGCTAATTAAAACTTTTTAGGAGCAGAAGAGTGACCTTGAGATGGTCTGCTGTAAACATTTGCCATATAGACAGGAAGGTAATGCATTTATTTTGGACAACAACAACCTAATGCTTTAATTAGATACAGACCAGCACATTATTTTGACCTCAAGAGCTGCTTATTCAATATATCTGTACTGAGAGACACATTTTCGAATACATGGAAACCAAAATCAAGTACAGACCTTTTGATAAACTGTTCCAATCTGAATCAACAATAATCGATCTCCATTCAGTTAAAGAGCCCATGTTATATACTCAACACTTGAATCCTCTATGTTTCGGCTGTGTTCTTCTCTCAAACGGAAAACACTCTTCCACCTTGTGATGTCATGTGGTAATTCAGGAAAAGCTCCACTGTGTTTTTAAACTCCTCACACCTTTACTTAAATAATTTCATGTCCTTTCAGATCTAGAATTGACAATCTCTGCTGACAAAAGGTAAAAGGTACTGTAGCTGTTAATTTGCAAACTGCCATTTCATGACATCACAAGGTGGAACAGAGCATTTTGAGATTTGGAGATGTAGACAGACTAATAATAAAGGATTACTCAAACATGTGTGAACAAAATAAAAACAATTCCAGATATACTCCATGGGTTAAAGCTCTCAAGAGGTTTTTTTTTCCCCCCATAATATAAGACCTTTAATATTTAGAATCCATGTGTTTATTTGTAAGTTTTATTTGTTTAGTAAAGAATTAGTAGACAAGGCTGGCCTATTGGGAATGATGAAGGGACATATTTAGAGACGGGCAAAACAGATGGTTAATATTTTATTAGTCACAAGATAACGGAGACGCGACTGTACAGGGATTCTGTTTACTGCTGTGAAGTCAAAAGATCAGGTGATTAGTCATTCAAAATAAAAGCATTAATAAGTAGCAGAATGTAATAAAAACTATTGAAAAAACAGCAAAAGAAGTTCAGTGAAATATAAATAAACAAGGATAAGAAGTTCATTTTACAATTTGTTCATATTTATTAACAATATTTTAATTAACAATATTTTAATTAAGACACATACATCACATTTGAATGGAATGTGAAAGAGCCTATATTGCACTATTTTCTTATCGATATTATAATGTTTCCTCAGCAAAAACATACCTGGAATTGTGTTTTGTTTCATTCACACACACACAAACATATTTAACACATAAACCCTGCACATTTAGAGTTCTTCCCTGAAACAGAAAACACTGTTCCACCTTACAATAATACAACAATCCACTGTGTTTTTAAACTCTAAACAACTTCAATAAAATCATTTGAATGATTTTAGCCAATCGCCAATCTTTACTGAAGGTAAAATGTAGCCATTAACTTGGAAACAACCACTTCTTGACAACACAAGTTGGAACAGAGCATTTTGAGTTTGAAGATGTAGACAGACCAACAATAAAGAATTAACCAAACATGTGTGAATGAAACAAAACACAACTCTAGGTATGTTTTTGATTAGACAACAACATTATAACATGGCTCAAAGGTCATGAGAGTCCATTCTGTGTAAAATAGGACCCTTAAAAATAAGTATAGTAAGATTTAGTCATTTTCAGAGCAATCCAAAACAGACACATTTTTGTCAATATCACCCACTACTGATCATACTATTTTTTTGATTAACCAGTGTGTTGTAATTCACATTGCATTACAGTAGCAGTAGCTGGAGTCTATACTAGTATATTTGACTCTGGGCTCTACTCCATAGGGACCCAGTGCTTCTCTGCAGTGGGTCTGAGGAACAGTACAGAGCCTTGGGGACAGAGACCGCAGAGCAGAGCTGGGTTTGACAGGCGCTCGTCTTCACTGTCCACAGCATGAAGAGAAGCAGCCCGCCCCCTTCTCTCCCTCTGGACAGAAGCCCCCACACGCAATCGAATATGAAGACTGAAAGCTCAATAAAACATACAAGACAGCATACAAGGGGGGTGCTCGTCTCACAGTTTGTTTGGTTAAAATGTACAAGCAATTTAAAATACAAGTGTCATATGACGAGCTGGAGAATATGTCCAAAAGACACTTCAACAAAGACATACCAGTTAAAGGTGCACTAAATGACATTTTGGTTTGGGGTCCATCACCTGCTTGTTTCTATGGATATGTCATTGCTCTGCCTGGAATATTCCACAGTAAGACATTAAACAGCTCTACTTTACATTAATTCAATTACATGTGGTTTTATAGCAAAGGCATTCTGACTGTGAGTAGGGTCGCCTCTCCACAGATCTGACCTGCCTGTAACTTGGTCTGGTTTGGTCTCTGTGAAGATAGAAAGGTTTAATACCATAATGTGAAACATTCCAGACAAAGCAATAACATCTCCATCCACCGGAAAAGTTACACAATGCACCTTTAAAATAAAATGATGAAAATTTTGAATTAATGAGACCTAAATAATGGCAGGATAAGATTATGGATAAGGAACATGTTTTCACTATGTAAAGACGCACTATGTAACTTTTATGGTAGAGGGTCCTTCACCTTGCTTGCTTGTCTCCATGGAGATGTTGCTTTGCCAAGGAGACAAGCAGGTGACACCACAAGGCCAAGATACAGGCAGGATCTGTGGAGAGGGAACAGTGCTCAGAGTATTTTTCCAAATTGTTTCTTTTTCAACATTAAAAACATAAAATTGAATAAATGTGAGATTGATAAATTAATAATATGTCTTAATTTGACAATATAGACCAAACTGACTTTAAATTCACTTCACACGTCTCACAGAACAGTACAGACAGCGAACATTATGAGTTATTCAGTCTGGTACTCAGCAGTTACTAAGCACATTTTAACCTTGCTAAATATGAGATTATCATGAGCTCAAGAGCCAGACTCAGCCTCAGGTCTGTGAGAGGAAGATGAATTTAGAGGTCACGCTGTGAGTCTACTGTGGTCCTAGCGGAGGTCAAAGGTCGTTCTTTCATTTGACCCCCGAATGGAGCAGAGCAGAGCAGAGCTGCATGGGCTGGGATGGGCACACAGAGTGCATGAGCCTCACGCTGACTTGATGTGGTATTCAGACCCTTATCAGTTTGCTGTTAGCTGTTACCTGGGACTGCAGTGAATTAGTAATGAATCCAATTACTGCTTTGTCAAACATCTACAAAATGAAAATATTGTTTCACAGAAATAATTTACTCCTAAAATATAGGATTAACACTACTGAAGAGTGAAATTTACAAACTTTTAAACTATAATACAATGGATCACACTTTGCAAATACAGTGTAATACTGTTTACACTATACTGCACACTCTCTTCTTAAATGCAATGACAGATTTTATTTAAAGTGTGGCATTGTGGCAAAATCATCACTTAAAGGTAGGGTGACCAGATTTTCAAAATTCGAAACTGGGACTCACCAGAGTTTGGATGGTTGCTATAAATAAAATAGTGAAAAGAGCATGTAAGATGGTGGATTCTTATGCCAGTCATAATCTGAGGGACTTCTGTCGCTGACAATTGACAATTTATGCTCCTCTTTACTGTTGGTGGGGATCAGATTAGTCAAAAGTTGTGACAGTCCTGTTTTAGTACTGGCTTAGACCTGATGTTGTCCTGGTTTAGTCTTAGTTTAGTCAAACTGGTTAAAAATGGGGACACCTGGGACATTTCTTGTATAAAACTGGGACAGATCACTGGTTTTGGATAAATCTGCTGGGACAGGGGACACAATCCACACAGGGCTCAAAACTGGGACTGTCCTGGGTAAATAGGGACATCTAGTCAGCCTACTTAAAAGTCCTATGTTACACCAAATAAATTCTTGTGAGCTTGTGAGCTTGTTAGAATGTTGTTACCTCATCAAAAACATACCTGGAGTTGTGTTTTGTTTCATTCACACATGCTTGAGTCATCCTTTATTATTAGTCTGTCTACATTTCAAAGTTCAAAATGCTGTGTTCCACCTTGTGATGTCATGACATTTTCCAGTTAACAACTACAATTTACCTTCAGTTCAGTACAGACGGGCAGATTATCCAAATTATTCTACTGTATGTGTGTGTATATAGGTGTATGGAGTTTAAAAACACAGTGGAACATTTGCTGCTTAATGACATCACAAGGTGGAACAGAGTGTTTTCATGCAGGATTTGTGTGTTAAACATGTGCGAATGAAACAAAACACAACACTAGGTATGCTTGTGATGAGGAAACAACATTATGACATAGATCAGAAAATAGACCCTTTAACATTAATACAATGGCTAACTTTACTTTTTTGGAAGCTAACCACCACACTGCATCTGTTTGAAATAACAAGAGATTACACCTGGCCATAGGAAATGCTCTACAAAGTGTACCCCGTGACTGGAAGTGTTGCTGTGGCAGCCTTTGGTAAACAGGACAAACATGGTGGTGTAATACAGCTGTATGGAGCTTTAGTGAAAAGGCAGATGGGGGTATTTCAGTGCTCTCCCTCTCCTCCCGTGTCCTTCACTGCTCCGACTCTCACCTGGATTCTCGGAGCTTTAAAGTCTACGTCAGCACGAAATCAGTGGTGCAGAGCGGCTTAAAGCAAATACATATTAATTTCCTCCACACAGACTGTATATAAACGAAAAACATCATCTCCCCAGACTCGGATGTCCTCTTCTCTGCCTTTCTCTGCCTTCTTTATCAGTTATAAACAAGGCCACAGTGAGCACTTCTCATGAACAATGTTATATTTCATGCAAAATATATCTGATATCTGTAATTCTTCACTGTTTATTTATTCATTTCAAAGGCTAAGTAAGTCCAGTTGGTTTAGTTGAATTCTTCACTGTATTTTACAAAGCTTGATAGATTACCATTTTGGTTTGCTATTATTTGTGCAATATAACACACAATTGAAATTTTAAAGGTAAGTTCAGTTAAAGGGACCATATTGCACACATTTTTGATCTCTGTTATAAAGTGTCCTCATCAAAAACATGGAGTTGTGTTTTGTTTCACTCACACTTGTTTAGCACACAATTCCTGCAAATCTAGTTCTTCTCTCAAACTGAAAACACTCTGTTCAACCTTGTGATGTCATGTGATACAGGAGGTGCTCTACTGTGTTTTTAAACTCCATACACCTTCACTGGAATTATTTGGATAATTTCAGATGTGGATTTGCCAAGCTACTCAACTAAAGGTAAAATGTAATTGTTAACTTGAAAACTACCACTTCATGACATCACAAGGCGAAACTGGGCATTTTGAGCTTTGGAGAGGTAGACAAATGAATAATAAAGGGTTACTCAAATGTGTGAAACAAAACACAACTCCAGGTATGTTTTTGATTAGGTAATAGCCTTATAACATGGCTTAAAGCTCACAAGAGCCAGTTTCCATAATATGTTAACAATCTGGGACTGCTGTCATTGAAAAAGGAACATCCACATTAATATTTGTAATATTTGAAGCTGAGCCTCCAGTGGAAACCAGGTGAAATCTCATGAGGCTGTAAACTCACAAATATTGTGAAAAGTCATTTTCTGGTGACGTTAACTTGTGTTTGACTGGCGAGATGACCCAAGTTTCATCTGGATAAACAGGGAGACAAGCCTGAGGCATACAAATCACTAATGTATGGCCATTTAAAAATTAGGGGATCTTTATTGGCTCGTGGGACCTTGAGTATTTGCACAGTCTGCCAATGTAAAGAAATAGTACCAAAGCATGTCTAAAAGCTGATAATCTTGTATTCCCCTCTTCTCCTCCTCTGTCTTTATTTTGCGGTGTCCCTCCCTCTCTCCTCCCTCCCCAGCTCTGCACTAGCTCAGTGGGTGCAGGCAGTAGCAGCAGTGGCTTGATCCTGGCACTTATGAAAGGGGCTCTTTGATAAGCGTCGGCCAGGGGCAACACAAGGGAAGCAATCACACTCGCGAACCACATCCACAGATGAGCCTTCTGCGCTGTTTGCTGGTGCGTTTGTGGGCTTGTAGTGTTTCTCTGACCTGCTAAACTTTCCTCTTTATGAAAAAAAAATGAAATCCTCAGATGGGCTTTTTCTTTTCTAAGTCACCCTGTGGTTTGTGGATTTTCCCAGTGCTCTTCTGAAAGACTCAGAAACACAGTTGTTCTGAAGGCTGCCTGTGTGTAACAGGGAGAACAACAAAGTGATTAAAAGGGGTTACTGGAGAGAGCTGACATCTGGAGACAGGGCCATACAACCGCTGGTTTCCTGTACTCATCTTCACATCCACACACTTCACAAGACTTTGTTAAAAAAAAAAAGGTACTACTGTTGTCTGACATATTCTACTCTCCTGTAAGGTCTTCATAAAATACATTTTCTTTTCTTTTTTTTTCTTTTCTTTTTTTTCTTCTATTTGTATTTTAGGTACCACATTTGAATAACTTCACTTTATTTAGTCTTAATAAAGAACGAAAAAAATGTACCATTTAAAGAATGAGTCAGGCTTAATATACTTAACTAAGGGTATTACGTAGTTACTAAGATTGAATCATTTTTTATTAATCATTTGTTCATTATTAATTAATTAAATTGTTATTCATGCCTTATTAAGGTTTAAAATAGCTATAATAACGTGTTACTGCATTCTGTTGTTTCACAATCAGTATCTGCTGCCAAATATAAAGAGCTGTATTGGATAATAATGTATGCTTACATTTTTATGGTTGCCTATGACAACCTAAAGAGGAGCATCTACTTTCATTGTGTTGTTTAAAAATGTTTATTCAAGTATGAAAAATTGTTTTGATTTCATATGAAGGTTTATGAAGTGCTTGAAGTGTAAGGCAATAATAAGTATAAAAGTATAAAAGTATATGCATTATAAACCTTGGATACCTTTCTTCCCCAAATAGATATTATTTTGTGCATTACAATGGAGATAATAGGACAAGCAAAAAAAAAAAAAAAAAGCAGTTTAAATAAGGATTGTTGCATCATAGGTAGAAACCATGCACAGTTTTTGAGCCCATAAATCATCACCAGAATCAAACTGGTTTCATAACATTAACATAATGGGCCACCAAAAGCAATGGTATCCGTTTTTCCCCCCAATATTTCAGTTTCTCCAGGTGTGGGACAGGCAATTTATTTGCATTCTATTAACCCAAGCCTCATCTTTCACATAATCTTTTTTTTTTTACAACCCCTTTCAGACTTCAGGTGCTAAAATAACATTAAAAGACACAACTCAAAACCCTTAAAAGGCTGCCATGATATTTTGAGGGTTGAAGACTCAAAAGGAACCTTCTTTCTCACATCCCAAATACATATTTTGCTTTCTATAAATCCGTACCATTATTTAAACCCGCAAACTAGCTCTATCATCTTAATGCATTATGCCATTATAGTCATTACAAATCCTATTATGGTCTTCAAACTAAATGAGTGAACCTTAGCCCCTAATGTACATCTCATAATACTTACGTCCCTATCTCACCTTTATCCACTATCCCTGTTTGTAGAGTGTGCATTATCGCCATGGTTCACAGATTTACAGATTTGGGGCACAGTGATCTGAATGGCACTTACCGCCTCCTGCAGGTGTGAGGGACAAACAATACCCCCCTAAACAAACCCCCAGATCCAATTTAGGGTCTGTGTACCTGTCTGTATAAGCAAACTTCAACAAAAACTAAACACGCAAATATGCATCCGAACAGCACCTGGTGTGCCACTTATTGGTGCGTGTACGTCTCCCATGCACACACAGCGCGGTGATGAATTAGACAGCCAACTGGTGGTGCCATAAGTTTGTCGAGTGAACTTTAATGATGACAAAGAGACAGAAATGCGGAGAAATAAGATGTGATGGTGAAAAATCGCGGTGCGGCCAGCTCATTGATCCATCACAATCCGTCAGTAAAAGCCCCAGTTTGAGGTGTGCCAAGAATAGGGCCCCGTCATGTGACACAACCAGGCGACACCAGCTGAAGCCACTAATTAGCACAAGTTTAAACTCACACAGAGCTGTTCATTAGAAACAACTGACAGAAATAAATGTATGTCGTCCCAAAAGCTGTTTGTACAAAATGTGCTCCTGACAACTTATAGAAATATGTCTGTGCTGTTATAAGGTGTGGATGTAAGAAATAGCTGCACTGCAATGAGAAAGTGTGAGGTTCAGTTTGTGGTCTGCTGAGATCTGTATATGTTAGGGTGACCAGACGTCCCTATTTGCTCGGGACAGTCCCAGTTTTGAGCCCTGTGTCCCCTGTCCGAGCAGATTTATCCAAAACCAGTGATTTATCCCAGTTTTATACAAGAAACGTCCCAGGTGTCCCTATTTTCAACCATTTTGATACCTACCAACAGTAAAGCAAGGCATATATTTATTGCGAGACTATTGTGTCTCGCATGTTAATCATGAATAGGTTGAGTGCAGAACAGTTTTCCTTAATTGGAAATTAACTCAAGTTTGTTACTCAAGTTAGACTTTAATCTCAGTTGGAACTACAACAGATGAGCTGATATGTGCCATTAAACAAGTCTCTCACACATAGAGTTACAGCCTTAAGATAGCTAGCATTACCCAGCTGTTTTTCAGTTAGTCACTCTCACCTTTTTTGGTGAAAATCAAGTACCTAAGCAGAACCATGAATGCTTGTATTGATCACAGGCTCCTGAAAATGTGTTGCTTAAAATGCATTTGTATTTTTTCATGAGTTACAGGTTTGACTGCCAGCTGCCCAGGCCTTTCTGTGTGGAGTTTGCAAGTTTCTCCTCATGTTTGTTTTGGCTTTCTCTGGGCACTACAGTTTCCTTTGTCAACTCAAAACATGTAAAAGGGTGAAATCCTAAGGTTGTCCTGAACAAGAGATCTGGAGATGGCACTGCACTGCTCCTGCTCAAGCCAGATGGATCCTCACAATATATGAGAGTTCACAAACTCACAAGAATCCATCTTGGAGTGCGCCCACTGTAATGTTGGTTGGATGGGTGGACCAATCAGAGGGCAACGCTGAGGTTTGTACGAAAGCCAAAGGCCAAGTGCCCGAACAAATCAAAACAAACATGGTGATACTGACAGGTGTACTTGAGCCTATTTTAGTGTCAATACAGACTATTTTGTTTGTGAAAAAGGTGCACAGGGTAAAGTGCTTTGTGTATTTGTGGACAGGGTAGATTCAGCTTGTACCTCTGTTGTGGCGCATTGACCAATCCGATTCAAATAGTTGTAATGATGCTTTGTGTTTTCTGATCACTTTCAGCGAGAGCAGTTACAGATAAATGTATAGAACTCAATTCAGAGTGCTACCCATATCAGTCTGGAGTGAGCCAGGTTACCTGCCCCAGTGGCATTGAAGGATGAGTCAAATACAGAGGACAATTTTCCCTAGAGACACAATTAAGTGTACCTTAAATTTATAAGGTAGTCCTAAGTGAGCCTTGCTGATAATCTGGAATATAGTCCATAGCTATAACAGTTTGTACAAGACTCTCTTCAATTTGAATCAAGGAGTATCTCATAATAACAAAGATATTCCCACTTATTTACTGACACCTCATCACTGCAGTCAGTATCTTCTGGGATTTCCCCATCAACTAAAGTCAATCAGTGAAAGCAATAAATGTAGGCAGACAGTAATTATCCGAATGGAGCTGTTTGAACATTTGAAACTCTCATGTGAGCTAGTGTGGGAGTAAACTGGCATTATCATTTATTTATAACTAATCAGCCAATCAAATTTGTTCATCCAAGAATTCATCTGAGGCTGTATAGAAATTTGTACGTTCCCTCTTTCCCCTTGTCTGTAGATCTACGTCTAATACAAGATTCATGTTTTAATGAAGATATAAGATCTTTGTTAGATGAATACCTTAATACCCAATTCATAGTAATGACCCATGTGTGTCTCCCATCTAAAAGTTTCTTTGCTCTTTTTGGACTTTACCATTCATCACTCGCACGAATGAAAATGTCAAACAAATGACATCACAGAGGCTTATAGATTTTTTTCGCCCAACCTGGACCCTTAATTTGATAAAAAGAAAGTTGAAATCAATATAAAAAACAACCTCAGTAAAAATACAAGCATTTGGATAGCAAAATGGTGATATCGACGAGCAAAAAGCAAATAGGGGGGGTACATGAAAATATGTCTGGCCCCGAATTGAAATATTGACCATGCGGTATCTTTAACCTTAAAGCACCACAAATTCTCCTGTAAAGTTCACATCACTTCAGCTTTGCTTTGCTCGAGTAATTAGCACCTTTCCTATTTGCTAAAGCTTTAACTGGCACCGTCGTTTAGGTGTGATCCCGTGTCTTCTCACATGTAATGTTCCAGTTCACGATTTGAGGTCACATAATTATAGTCAAGCCATTTGTAAATTTTTTTTAATTTTTAATTTTTTTGCTTTACTTTTGATTACCTGTTCTCAACCTGCACACAAATGGTGCAGGTGGTCATAGGGATTTCTGGTATGTTTGAAATTTGCCAAAAAGTGCCCCATTGTATCTGGTTGAAAGCATCTTTTGACAACAGCCTGGTGAGTTTGTATTGTTTTGTATTGAATTGTCTTCCTGAAAATATCATCAACAATATAGTAAGACATATTTGATACCAACTGGCTTTATGTAACTAGTCTAATTTGCATGTGTTGCTTAAGTTTGCTTCAACTGTAACACTATAGGAAATATTTCATGTTTGAGAAGATGGGAGTACAGCAATATCTGCCACATAAGAAATGAATCAGAATTTATTTTAATATGAAGTAATTTAAAAACTAAACTAAATTATGCAGTGTATGCCATCGTGGCTTAAGACATCACCATCAAGAAATGATGTCAGAACCATTGTAGGTCTGTTTTTTGGCTAGAGAATGTAGAAGTCAAAATTGGGTATGACAAAGAGGAAAGACTTGAAAATGAAATGAAATAAAAATATAGAATTAAACTTACAGTTACTCGTCATTTCTGGGTGTGCTCAATTTAGTTTACATTATTTGTTGCAGTACCACGAGTGTCCATTAGAGGAATCAATGCATAATTCTCCTAATAGTAGTTTGGTTGTTAGCAGCAGAGAAAGCATTGTAATGTGATGATAGTCCTTGCTCTGAGTAGACGGAGGGGGTGTGGATGTGAGAGCGGAGGGGAGGGGGCTCCGAGCGGCTGCCATCGCTGTATAAAAAGCCCAGCCTCAGAATCGGCTCCACAAACTCACTCACACACACACACACCTCCACACGCGCGCAGGATCCGGTGGCTGCTACTTTCTCACCACTCTCTCTCTCCCTGTCTGTCTCTCGCCCTGCTCCTCTGGGCTCCGCTGCATCCTTCTTCTTCTTTCTTCTTCTCACAAGTCCGATGCTTTGAATGCCTCCACTTGTACTTCTCCTCCTCTGCGTTGACTGTACTTTTCACTGAACTCACCAGGAGGACTCCAGCCGTCAGAAGTGCATGTTGTTTTCTTTGTCACTTTCACTCAACGTCACTCTTTTCAACTTCTTGTCGGGATCCACGGGTCCCCTCTCCTCCTGGTGGCAGGGTCCCCACTTTAACCCGTCACCATTTCCGCTCCCGGGAGAGCCACGCTGGCAGCGCAGCCCCTTCCCCGACTCAGCATCGGGAGGAAGACCCTGGTGGCGGCTGCTGTGGGGGTTATGCTGGTCCTGGTGCTGGTGGTGCTTATCCCAGTGCTTGTGAGCTCCGTGAGCACTGACGCGGGACACTACGAGATGCTGGGCACCTGCCGCATGGTGTGTGACCCCTTCATGAACAAGGGCACTCCCCCCAGCTCCACCACCTCCACCGGGCTGCAGGCCGAGGCTGAGGCGCTCAGTGACAACAGCAATGTGCTCCCTCCCTCCACGCTGCTGCAGGGGCCACAGGGCAAGCCCGGGCGGCCGGGGAAACCTGGACCCCCAGGACCTCCCGGAGAGCCCGGCCCACCAGGACCAGCTGGGCCACCAGGTGACAGAGGGGAGTTGGGCCGGACAGGGGTCTTGGGGCTGGGGGGTAACGGAGCTATCAGCACCGCCACCTACAACACCATCCCACGGGTGGCCTTTTACGCTGGACTTAAAAACCCACATGAAGGCTACGAGATCCTCAAGTTTGATGATGTGGTCACAAACCTGGGCAACAACTACGACGGAGTGTCTGGCAAGTTCATCTGCTCCATTCCAGGCACTTACTTCTTCATCTACCACGTCCTGATGAGAGGGGGAGATGGCACCAGCATGTGGGCAGACCTCTGCAAGAACGGACAGGTCAGTCTCACTTTTTAGAATCACTTTAGACTCAAGTTTCAAATGACTCCACATGAGCTTTGTATGTACTCTATACAAGGCTCTGTTTATCTCAAAGACAGGCTTCTTTATTTGACATTGTGAATCATTTAACTGTCTCCAAGTTGCTGCACTCTTGTACTTTTTGCTTGAGAGAATGAAATGATCCTCCTACACAATCTGCACCTTCTTGCTGCCTCACATCTGCACATCTCTTCATGACTCAGATTTTAATATTTTGTTAAATACATTTTTCATTCCCAAAGCCACAGAACCTCTCACATCTGTGGTGCGGCTGAGCTTCGAGCGCACAGCTGTGGCTCACCGCGCGCCTCCAGACACTGTGACAATGTGTCCTTATTTCTCCTGCTTCTGTCCACTTTAACGTGATGCTCTCTGACATACACGCACGGACAAAGCATGCCAAGATGTCCCTAATACATGTTTCACTGGACTGTTTCAAAAATAGTATTATATGGTAACACTTTATTATAGCTACACCCTATTTTCCCCCAATAAAACACACAAAAAAGACTTAACTCATAATGAAGAAAATTTTTATTAGTTAAGGAAGAAATGGTTTATTAAAAATGGTTCAGTAACTACTTAGTGACTACTTAAGTAATACCGTAACTCCTATATATTCCTAATCCGTTGATTAAGTATTTAGTAAGCCGGAATCATTCTTAAAAAACTCATTATAAATCTTGTCTTTATTCGTGCTTTATTAAGATTGTAAATAGCTGTTATTATATTTAAGTGTTACCAGTATTAGCTTATGCTACTGAACAGCTAAAAAGGCATACATGCACATTAATTAATATAGCTTGTTATTCCTTAATTCTATTATTTTTAAGTGCTGTGAATCTCTTCATTTTAAAAGAAATGGTCTAGCACTTACAATTATTAATACAAACACTTCTGAACCTGAGAGTGGGTTGAGTTAACTTGTATAAAAAGCGCTGCTGATTTGCAACGCCTGTGCCCCTTGCCCTTGGTTTCACACTGAATCTAACACATTACACTACTGTGACATGCTCTGTTCCCGCCTGATTTTTTTTGATGCATCATTTTAATGGTTCTCTAATTGTATTTTGCGCTCCAGAGGCTCTTCTCACGTCGGTAATGTGTGCCAGTGTACTTTGCAGTTTCCAATCACATGTCTTAAGTGTCATCTGCAACAGATTTCATAAAATGTCTAGTCACAGTTTTGGGGAAAACTTGTTTTGCCAAGATTGGATCAACTGAATATAATTACAAAGGGACTATGCATTCGGAAAACAAAATGGTGTAAAAGTTGGCTTGTTTTTTCCTTGCAACAAATGGCACATAAATTAAACTGAGAAAGTGTGTGCTTGCAAATCTGGTAAATGACTTTTTTTTTTTTTTTAATCTAAATTGCATTATGCTTTTTAAAAATTTACAATATAATAATAATAATAATTGGCTACATATTGAAAGTTATGCTGGGCAGTCAAGCCCTCATAAACTGGAACTATATGATCTGAAGAGCATCTTGTTTTTGCCTAGTATTTTTGGCATGACGCCAGTTGTTGTAGAAATATTCTATTTCTGATAACGGACTTAGTTTGAATCTAATTTAAAAAAAAAAGTTTGTTGTTCCCATAGCAACAGTAGCATGTGTCATGTGTTATGTGCTGTACAAGACACCACATGTAGACAACATGACATATACAAGACTCCTACAGGGGTTGTACAATACATCATCAAGTATCATCATCACTATATTTATTTAGGAAACATTTATTACATTTATATCTAATTTAATTTTAAAATATTTTCTTCTACTTTATGATGTGCACCCAAATGGAAAGGGTAAAGTTTCATTTCATTCATTTAATTTAACAGTTACCATTATCCTCCTATGCAAACACGTACAACATAATATTTTCATTAATGATCCTTATTTCCTCTATATCTTTCTAATATTTTGTTCTGTAATATTTTTAGAACTGCAATAGAGCTACAGGATTTTATGTCTTTACACCGAACATTCCACAACAAAAAGTTGTATCATTATCATTGCCATTTTCATTACATCACAGGAACAGACTGCATAGCTTATTTCTCCTCCTCTATTCTGTGAGTTTTATGCATTATTAACATACAAACTCCATTGCCCAGCTCTGATTAAAGTGTTAATATGATGTACCCACAGTGCTAACAGTGAATAACAACCATTGGCAGAGCTTCACGGCTTGAACTACCGCTACCAGAGGTTAATTTCTTTCTCCTTTCCAAGTTCACGCCAGCACAAACCCCTTTTCCCCACTTTGTAAAACATCTCACTCACCAATATTGTTTACGGGAGGGGCGTAAAAAGCACTGATATATAATGGGGTAAGACAGAACATATGTTGCCATAAAACTCCTTCTGTTGCGTATCCCTGGAGGAGGATGCCAGGGTACTTAAGTTCTTTCGCTCGCTCTACCTCTCCCGAGACCCATGTAATGTTTATCAAGTAGATCCTCACCTCTTTATTTTGCGTCTTTTGAGTCTCACCCTAACCCTATGCAAAAGCCAAAAGCATCAAGTCAGGTTTTTCCCCCTCCTCTGTCTGCATGTGTTTATTAGTCCAGCTTGAATAGAAAACCCAAGAGGCGAGCGCAGTTAACGGCTCTGAATAGTTATAAATGCGCTCACCGTGTGCTTCATCGTTGATTAAGTACAGGGAAGTCCAAGCAGTCGTACCAGCGCTTTCCTCCACTCATTAAGACAGTAAAAATCCATACAAGCTGGGTGTATAGTGCAATGCCAGGGGAATAGAAGACAATACCAGTGTTTTATCATCTTTTGGCTCTTTCTCAAACTCCACAGTGGTATCCAACTTCTGTACTGCTATGCGTTTCTTATACTACAATATAACATCAAAATCTCGCCTTGCTCACATGAGGAAAAAGCAAGATTTGTCCCTGGGATTTTTGACACTTTTTTTTTTTAACACTTTTTTATGCTAGACGACAAAGCGGCTGGCCAGGTAAACAAACAGACACGTCTATTTTAAGTTATTCAGATTTCAAGTCACTCTGCATTCCCATAACACTTACTCATCATCTGCCACTGTTGAATAACTTGCAGAAACGGCAATATGCAACCTGAAAACTGTATGGAAAGTCATGTTTAAAAGGTAAATTAACCCAAACTTGAGTCCTTCTTTATAATTTTCCTCTATCCAGGGCTGTTTGCGGCTTTGTGGGGGGTCATGGGCAATATCTTTATGGGGCCCCAATTAGCAATTAAAACTAAAAATATTAAATAAACTGTATGCTTCTTTATATTACTAACTTTTAATAAATGATACTAAACTAAAACTTGTGTGTGGATGTATTTTGCATTATTTTAGCCTTTATTGGCATCCTTTTTTTTTTTTATTTATTTATTTTTTATTAGAAAGATTACATAAACAGGATGAATGAACTAAACATTAATGGAGCAAAACACAATGAGAAGTGTTTTAAGATGGTTCAAAATGCAAAAAAAGTCTTTGTGAATACAACATTGCAGACTTGCTAAGCACTTAATAAATGTTGAATATTTGTACTAGTACTAGTTGTTGTTTTGGGATTTTCCGCAAACAGATATCTATCCCAGAAGACAGGGAAAGTTACACAGTGTCTCTTTAATACTTTAACATCATGTACCTGTCCTCAGAACAGTGACAATTAAGACGTATTCATCAGATGCGCTGAAGGCCTGAGGGACGCTGTGAAGACATAGTTATTGTGCTATTGTGCCAAAGAGTCTATTTCACTGTAATTAAAAAGCTTGAACCAGATCCAGAAAGTGTTTGCGCTCCTCGTCTCCGCTCCCCTCTTAATATTGTTATTAATCCGCAAAACCGTTTCGGAGTTAATTAAAAGCAACGACTTCAGCGTCAGTCTCTCAAGAGGGCCATGCTGAATAATCACTCTGTCTCCTCCTTTAATAAGCTGTGGTGTCCTTCGTGGCTGTTCCCCCCCCCCGCCATCGCCGTGGTTACATTCCACTCACACACACAACGGAACATGTAACCCCCCCTCCCCTCGCCCCAAACCTCCCAAAGTACCACACCCTCTGCCCTGCCATCCCCCTCCCTCTGCACCCTCCCCCACTGTGATCTGCCCTCCAGATCTCCTCTAGACTTTTCATCAATGGACATAAATCGTTTTGATGTGACACGGGTCAAATAAATTAAATGTTTTCAGGTTAGAGTTGTGTTGCCAGCATTCGTACATTAAAAATTTCAACATACATTTTTTCTTTCGCTTAATGAAGATGTTAAATGTCAATTGCTTTGAGAAATTATACTATAATTTAAAAGTGATGGTTATAACAACATTTGCAGAAATAAATTAAGAGGTAAGACTTAATTTTAGATATCCATAAATCAATTTACTTTCTCATTAAGTGCAATGTAAAAATGTGATATCTAAGCGCAACCAAACGGATTAGACTAACTGTATTAAAATGTGCAATAATACATTAGAAATATTTACAATTATAACAATAACAATAATAATAATAATGATAATGATAATACATAAAGCGTATATACTTTTTTGGACACTCGAAGACGCTTAAAGGTGCAATTTAAGGGTACACCACCTGCTTGTCTCTGTGACGATGTTATTGCTTTGTCTGGAATATTCCACAGTACTGACATTAAACGTGTTCATCTTGCATTCATTCAAATAAAGCTGTTTTTACTGCTCAAAAATACCTCTTCACCTCTTCGATACGGTAGATCTGTGTAACTTAGCTTGATAACGTCACATGCTTGTTTTTATGGAAATGGCCAAGTCGAATACCATATTGTGGCACATTCCAGGCAAAGCAATAACATCTCCATGGAGAAAAGTAGTGAGCGGAGCCTCCACCAGAAAAGTTACACAGCGCACCTTTAAAACTACAGCTTAAAGGGGCACTATGTGAGTTTTTAGGTGTAGGTTCTCAAACCAATTCTCCATGGAGATGTTATGGTTTTGCCAAAAGTAAGTGATTCCAGACAAAGCAATAATATTTTCATGAGGTAAACAAGTGACAGCTCCTTCACCACAAAAGTCAGTGCATCTTTAAAAGTGATTCTCAACAATAAAAATGTAAGTAGACTGATAGACGAGACATTTGATAATACTCTCTTGCACAATAACATGGCCATTTGTTTACTATTGCCAGTTTTCCCATCATCCTCTCTTTAATGTACACAAATGTAATGTTTATGCTACAGTCAGGTTAAGCCCACGCATTGTGCTGAGCATGTGGTGTCAATCCTAACATTAAACAGGAGCCATCTGGAACAGCCTCTGCCATGTTTGATTTCATTATCGACAAACTGCACTTTTCTTTCAAATGTGTTAAAGACAAACACTGGTTTATTCAGATGGATGACATTTTTAGCTTGCTGTTTAGTCAGTGAAATGAAGATTTGGGTCCTATATGTAAAATATACAGGCCAAATTTTGGTGTGTGTAATTTTGTGGTATATAGGAATAAGCTTTAAATTAGAGTCCAGGGCTTTTTCAATAATTGTGACTACTCAGATAAAAGAATAATAGTGAGAACTAAAATGTAATTATTATGAAAGGAAAATCATGATGTTTCTTTTCTCAATAATCATAACAAAAAAAAAATTAACAGAAATCCCTAACAAACACATACGTATATATTTCTTATATACATTTGCAATTGTAAGAATGCTCAGAATGTTGTAATAATAATAACTAGTAGCATCACTCCAAATGAAAGCCAAGGCTACACATGGCCATGATTGATGTTAAGATTCTAGTAATGTTCTGGCGTACCATTCTTCATCGTGGTGTGACTGCTGCATAAAGCTCCTTTGTATGTCTCTGCGCTGACACAGAGAGAGTCCTGTCCTGGGGAGACTAGCTCTAAGGAAGAAAAAAAACACCAAATCACACTTACTCCTTAAAGATGCACTGTGTAACTTTACTGGTAGAGGGTCCGAAACCTGCTTGGGTCTTTACGCACGTTATTTCCTGGAATGTGCTACAGTATGGCATTTAATTTAAAGGTGCACTGTGTAATTTTTTTGGTGAATAGTCTGTTAAACGCTTTTCTCCATGGAAATGTTATTGCTTTGTTTATGCTTCACAAGTAAACATCAGATCTATGAAGAGGCAACCACAGTCAGAATGATTGTTTTTCTCTGGATTTTTGAGCGATAAAACCACCTTTAATTGAATAAATATAAGGTAGATCTGTTTAATGTTATACTGTGAAACATTTCAAGCAGAGCAATGACATATCCATAGAAACAAGCAGGTGATCATCAGACCACCCTCCACTAGAAAAGTTATACGATGCACCTTTAACGATCTCAATGGAGACAAGCAGACCACAGCAACAGACCAAGTTACAAGTCAGATCTGTGGTGAAATAGGCCTGCTCAATTTATTAATATGTTACGTTGTTACGTTTTTGTGGTAGTTTTGAGAAATAAAAACGCCCGTAATCGAATAAATTCAATATATATTTCCCAGGCAAGCATCCCAGGCAAAGCGATAACATCACCGCGGAGACGAGCAGATGGCGCACCCTCCACCAGAAAAGTTACACAGTGCACCTTTAATATAAAATCGACCCCTCCTCGTGCTCCCTACATGCTACCCGCTAACCCCTTCTTCAGACCTCGCCATTCGCTCTGATGTACGCCATGACACCTCCTCTATAATCAGGTTGAGAGGTGCGGGAGGAGGCGGACCTTTTGGCCTTGATCTGCTGTGTAATTGGACATCGAATTTGACACTTGGTCGACTGGAACATTAGAGAAGGCCTAATTAGGTGCGAAGGCTATTAAATGAAGATTGGCCCGTGTTGTTAGGAAATACCGCGCAGATTGAAAATGTCAAGAAGACATCGGGCTGTCATCCTCCGCCCGCCGCCTGAGAAAATCTATCATTTATTGGTTAAGTTTCAAAAGTCCGAACTGCCCACCACTTGTCTGAAATGAGTCTATTACTTCAGCACAGATCCCGCTGAGAGCTCTCCACATGGTGCGTGCTGGCATCATACACACAAGGGACAGACTCTAGAAGTGTCAATCTCTCAAATGAGCTCAAGTGACTGTGGAAAATATGTGAATAATATTAAGTGCAATGTTCATGGTTTTAGGGAAGATAAGATATGATAGGATATGTGCATTTAATATGATGTAAAATTATTTAGATCCATTCTAAATCATGTATTTCATATGACGATAGTTATAGTGGAGAAAAGATGAATATGGAATCTAAATATTTTCCACTATATAGATGATTTATTTGTGGTGATTCTAGAAATTCTCTTTTTCTCTATTTTGTGAAGTATAGTAAAATATGTTAAGAGTAATAAGTGAAATATGATTCTATCTTCTGCGACAAAAACACAACTAAATTTGACTGCTTATAGTATAATTTTAGATTTTAATAAAGGTTCACTCTAACTTTTCTGTTGAGTGGTCCTCTACCTGCTATTATTCCTTCGCCTGGAATGTTAGTATGACATTAATGTTATCTTATATTTATACAATTACAGATTTGACCTTTAACTTAACCTGGTCCACCACCTGTTTGTTTCCCTGGAGATGGATTTGTTTAATGCCATGCTGCGGAACATTCCAGGAAAAGCAATAAAATCTCCATAAAAACAAGCACATGGTGAACCCTTCACTTCTAAGTGACATAACGCACTATTAAAGGTCCTTTATTGCCAGTTTAAATTCATGTTATAATGTTGTTAACTCTTCAGAAACATACCTGAAGATGTGTTTTGCTTCACACATTTTTGTGTAATCCTGCATTATTAGTTTGTCTACATTTCCAAATCTGTTCCACCTTATGATGTCATGAAACGGTAATTTTCAAGCTGGTAGTTGAAATGATTGTAGTGTATGGATTTTAAAAACACAGAGGAGAACTTTTTGTATTAACACATGATATCACAAGGTGGAACAGAGTGTTTTAATTTTGAAAGAAGAACTAAACATGAAGGATTTGGGTGTTAGATATGTTTTTGATGAGGAAACGACTTTATAACACAGATCAGAAAACAGCATAATATCTGTCCTTTAAATCTAGACTCAAAATTAGTTTGAAATTAAGTCAAGACATTCATCTTTATTATATTATGAGCAGATTAGCCTGATGTTAGACACACAGACGTGGGAAGGACGGATTGCTTCACTCCGCAGTGCTCAGTGAAGCCTATAGTGTTCAACATGTTCTGTATTGACTCTGTGGACCTCTCCATTATAATGAAAGCCATATGGGAGCAGACAAGTGCGCCCCTGCTTCTCCTTATGCAAACTTCTCTATCTTCCTCGGCTCTCTCCCTATGCTCCTGACATTTAGCTGATATCCACAATTATCCTGCTCCTTCTTCAGACCAAAGCATGCAGTCAATGGCTCCTAATGACTCACAGTCTGGTCTACATCACTTCATGTGTTTAATACCTCCTCAAAACAACATATGGCTATCACATTTAGACTTGAAAAATGTTTTGTTTGCTTTTGACTTTGTATTTGTAAAGTCGAATGAACTAACGCTATATTGTAGAAGTTCTAACTTTTTTCTGTAATGTTTCAACAAGCTTTTAGTGCAAAGTTATTACAGTCTTTTTTCAAATGATTAAAACCAAGAATTCAAGGTGCTATATTACACCAAATTGACTCTTGCGCACTGTTGGGATGTTGTTTCCTCATCAAAAACACATGTTGTTGTGTTTGGTTCATTCACACATGTTTGAGTAATCTTTTATTATTAGTCTGTCTACTTCTCCAAAGCTGAAAATGCTCTGTTCCACCTTGTGATGTCATGTAGTAGTGTGCAAATTAACCTCTACCTTTTACCTTTAGATCACCTGACATTGGCAATTCCAAGGCTGAAATTTTATTTTATTTTTTTTAAATGTGAGTTTAAAACACAGTGGAGCACTTCCTATTTCACAACATGACATCACAAGGTGGAACAGAGTGTTTTCTGTTCCACTTTGAGAAGAACTCAGCCTAAATTTGTGGGGTTTGTGAGTTAGCAGTGGCAATCCTACACTGACTGAAGAGAAAAAAAAAAAAAATGTGCGGACTGGGGGTGCAGACTGGGGGGGTCTCATTCCGCCCCCCAGAAGATGCCCCGTTGCCCACCCCTAAGACCACCCCTGTGTGTTAGACATGTGTGAATAAAACAAAACGCAACTCCAGGTGATGAGAAAACAACGTTATAACATAAATCAGAAAATGTAATATGGGCCCTTTAAGTGTTTGAAAACAGTAAATTCTCCATGTTGACTGCACTAAAATGTAGTACAGGACCCTAGCCTATATACCAGAAGCTTCCTATCTGCTATAAGGCTGTGACAAGATCTCATGCTACAAGATCTTGCAAGATTAAGTTTCTGCAAGATTGTGCGAACATGCAGAAAATGATCTTTTTCCATGTGTTGTATTTGACTTGGATAAAAATAGGGTTAAGCGTCTGTTACAGCTAATGAGAAGCCATAAAGTCGTGCTACAGTGACAGCAAAAACATAAAAAAAATTGTATGCCCAAAATTATTAGTTTATTATAAATTATATCAAAATGATGTCTTCTCTCGTTGTCATGGTCCCAATCTCATATCTAATCTTTTACTGTGGGAATTCTACCTGTGTGACTTCCCTAATGCAAGACAACAATAAAGACCAAGGAGGAGTTTGTCATAATCCATAACATTTTCAATAGACTTTTAATTATATAGTCAAATGCATTTTTTCCCACTGGATTTTAACAGATGGGATGCAGATTTCTTATTTTCATAACTAGAATAACCTGTGTCTTATTGTTTTCTATGTTTTTAATAGTTGTCTTGTGACTTCGATTGTCTTTGTCAATTCTGTGTTTGTGTATGACACTTTGACCAGCTATAAAATCTTTTAAGTACTGCATAAATAATGTTGGTATAGTATTGTATTGTGATATCCACATATTTTGGATATTGTTCCATCATAAATTATGTTCACTTATCCTGGCTTAGCACTGGCATGACAATGTTGTTTTTGTATTGACTGAACAACGCTCATACCAGTTCTCTCAGTCATTCTACTTCTTAAACTTAAACTTAGACTTAGACACATTTTATTGATCCACAAGGGACATTTTTGGACAGAGTAGCTCACCCATCACAATATATTATAATAACTAGGAGCAACAATATAAATTGTAATAATATATTTAAAATAAGTAGCAAAAATGACAAGAAACTGGTGTCAAATAAAGCATAAGAATATGTATGTACAAGTAAAAATAAAATATAGTAAAACAATCAAACCAAGTCAGTGTTTTCAAATGGCTTTAAACAGCTCCATGTCTGCATCAGAAATCTAAGTTTTTAGCACCTCCAGAAGCAAAGTGACGAATAAAATCTACTAGCATGTGAATAACCCACTGTCACATTAGCAAAACCTGTAAAAGTGTTCATACAACATTTACACTGAGAACAAAACTCTTAAACTCTGATGTAGCAGAAGAAGAAGAAGACGCCTCGGGGAAGCATTGGTAGACAGAAAAAAAAAAGCACATACAGGTGAACAAAAGGTGTAAAAACGTCTTGGAAGAAGTGTTTTTGCAGACAATGCTCCCAGCTATGATTGGGTTCTTCTTTGTCAGAGTTCCAGGAGTAGACAGCATGTAATTAACTGGCAGTGATGAGAAAGGACTAGCTTGGTTTCGGGTCAAAGTTGATGCCTTCACCTGGTCTATCTTCTGGGGTTTTGATTTTGACCTATTTGTCGCCCTGAACTACCTTTGACTTCTCGGGATGAACTGCTTAGGAAGTATCCCCAACACTCAATCAGCTCCGACACCTGACTTCACCTTTGGCGTTTAGTTCGTGCAGTGACAGCAGTGCGAGAGAGGCAGAGAACAAGGAACAGCCGGTGTTGTTAATTCAAGAAGACATTTTCTTCGTGGCAGATGGCAAATCTCCTGTAACCATTTCATTCTGGTATCATCTTTTACACTGAGAAATCAACCTGTACGGTGCAGGAAGACCTATGTGTGTTCTGATGAGAGGTGCCATTTGTGTTTCCTGTTATGGTAATGTTGTGCAATCCAACAGAAAGGCTTCAGAGTTCAAAATTACACTGAGAAAAAGACCTCAAAGCCTCGACTGCAGTCATGATGAAAATAATTCAATTAATTTGCATACTGTTATGTTAAAGGTGCATTGTGTAAATTTTTTGGTGGAGGGTCCATCAAATGCTTTTCTCCTTGGAGATGTTCTTGCTTTGTCTATAATAGGGGTATGCAAAAATATCAAAATATCGATATATTATGTATATGTATTGTTAAATGTGCTGATACAGTATCGATATCGTGGGCTGCTGTATCGGTATATTGCCAAGAGTATTTTTTGGTATATTTTAATACATTATTTTGTTACAACGCTACAGTTTTGTTGCTTGTTTAGTGGAAGGAAACTCGTTTATGCAACACATTTGACATTTTCACTGTTGTGATGATTAAAATGGATGTTTCATATGAACTTTGCACAAGAAGTGGTTTAACAAAGACTTTTAGTGTCACAGACATGAATTAGCCTTTATTCTTTATTGAACTGTATTGAATCAATTTGAAAGATATCGTATCGAATCGAAAGATCACTGTATCGAGATATGTATCGTATCTTGGCCTATGTATCGAGGTATGTATCGTATCGGCAACTTCTTAATGATACTCAGCTTTAGTCTGGAATGTTTCACAGTATGGTATTAAATGTTTGTATCTTCATGGAGACAAAGGTACAGTTCAGATCTGTGGAAAGGCAACTCCGCTCATATCATCATCTTTATTCCTGACTCATGGTCCATTTTTAAAACAGACAAAGGCAGTGACAATACAAAACAATAAACATTTATGTTTTTAAAAGACAATCATAACAATGTCTCCACATATCTGATATCTTATTGCACTGAATGTTATATTTGTGAGTGACATTATTATTTCATTGTCTGATTTGTTCAGTCTGCAGATAAAGCTGTACATCATAGTCAGAATGTCTGTTTTTCTAGGTATTTTTGAGCTAAAAAAAATAAATAAATATTGTCATTTAATGAATAAAGATAGAGCTGTTTATTATCTTACTATGGAGCAATGACAGCCACAGAAACAAGCAGGTAAAGGACCCTTAACCAAAAGGTTACATAGTGCACCTTTAAAGAGTGTTATAACGTTGTCCCTCATCAAAAACATCAAAAACATGCTTGAGGTTTTAGATGTCCTCCATGTGTGTTTAGGTAATCTAGCAATCTCTCCTGGACAGATTCAAACCGAACATGTGGTTGGTAGTATGAGTCTACACTACCCATGCAATTTTTGATGAATATACAAAAGCAGGATACAACTTCACAAACCTGATGTAATGTGCAGCGGAATACACACCGGCTGTAATGTGATAGAGCTCTGAAGGGGGCGTGACTTAGCATGGAGAGCAAAAGGAGGGGTGACACATTACAGTAATTATTGTAATATCATACGACATCACAAGTTGGAACATGGTGAAGAGGAGTGTTTTCTGCTTGAGAGAAGATTGTAACATAGATCAGAAAATAGTATAATTGGGCCTTTTAAGTAATAAAATAGAGTACGTCTTCCACCAGTGTCTAAAAGTATCTCACTGTCACTTTGCTCTGGGGCTGACGCTCTGAGCTGCTATTACACATGCAGTCCACGGGCGCACTGTGCAAACACAATTAAACGCCTGCACACTTTGATTTAAGGAGGGCCAATAGACTAGTCGATCCAAAATGAAGGCTCAACATCAAGTCAACAAATCCCTGTCACAGACGCCACCAGACATGCCCTTGTCACACTCACACCAGACAACAACGTTTACAAGAAACTCCGGGTCTGTCAGCTGCTTTGTATAACATAACCTCCGAATCCAGCGCAATTGGCCTGTAGTTACTGCGGTGAATACAATTTGTAAACGCAGTAAGTCGTGCGAAACTTATCTGACATATTTCACTGTCATTATTGATAACGGTGACATTCAGTTTTGACAAGAGCAGAAGAACGAGAGGAGTATTTTTTGCTTGCCTTTGGTTAACTTGACACCACAAATGATCTGCCTCCAGTTAGAGGGGATTTTGCATTTGAATATGGCGTCAAAAGTAAACTGGTTTGCGACCCTTGCGGCTGGATTATAGCAGAATAAATAATGTGATTTCTGTACTGTCTCAAATTCTGTGATGGTCATTCAGAAGTGTAGGGCTGTGCAAATAATCAAATTTTAATCAAGATTGCGGTAGAGTCATTTCTAATTGTCGATGATATGCTTGGGGAGTTCTACAGTCACTCCTCTGTCAGGAAAAGCATGCGGTTTGGAGCAGTGTTCAGACTTTAAAGGAATAATTTGACTCTTTGATGTGTTTAAAAAACTCTTTTAATTTCAGAAGTAAAAATATATTACATAAAAAATCATGATAAAAAAGTTCCAGTCCCGTTGAGGATTCAGTAATTTTATTAAACCATGACTGTGCTGGTGTTTCTTCAGCATGTTGTTCAGTCAGAGCCTTGACGAGCCGCTGGACACGACACAAGCAGAGAAAACACTCACACCTTTGGCTTACATGGTCCTCAGACACTCCTCCTTGCATCTCTCACTCTCTCTGTCTCTCTTCCTACCTCTCTCTCTCTCTATCCCTCTCTTTCACTCATTCTCCTCTGTCTCTCTCTCTATCCCCCGCTTTCTCTCTGTCTGTCTCTCACTTTCACTCCCCTCCTGTTCTCTTTTTTCTGCTTTCTCTCTCTGTCTCTCTCTTTGTTTCACCCCTCCCCTCTCTTTCTTTCTCTGTCCTTCTCTTTCTGTCTTTCTTGCTCTGTCTCTTTCTCTATCTCTCTCTTTCACTCTCTCTCTTTCTTGCTTTCTGTCTCTCTTCTCTCAGTCTCTCTCTCTACTTCACCCGCCCTTCCTTTTGCTGTCTCTCACTTTCACCTCCTTCCTCTCTCTCTCTCTCCCTCACCCCCCTCTTCTATCCCTTTCTCTCTTTCAGCCTCTTCCATCTCTCTCTCTCCTTCGCTCTCTCACTTTCACTCCCCTCCCCTGTCTCTTTTTTCTGCTTTCTCTCTGTCTCTCTCTCTCTCTCATTTCACCCATCCCCTCTCTTTCTCTCTCTCTCACTCTGTCTCTCTCTATCCCTCTCTTTCATTCTCTCTCTATTTCACCCCCTCTGTTTCCCTCCTTTCCCTCTCTCTCTTTTTCACTCCCTCCCCTCTCTCTCCCTTTCAGCCTTTTCCGTCTCTCTCTTTCCCTCTCTCTTTCTCTCTATATTTCAGCCCCGTCCTCTCCCCTATCTCTCTATCTTGTCTATCTCTCTCTCCTTCTCTGTTTCTCTCTCTTCTCTCACTCACTCTCTTTCTCTATTTCACCCCTCCCCTCTCTTTCTCTCTCTCCTTCTCTCTCTCCTTCTCTGTTTCTCTCTCTCTTCTCTCAGTCTCTCTCTCTACCCCCCATTCACTGCTCTCCCTTTCACCTCCCTCCTATCTCTCTCTTTCACTCCCTCCCTCACCTCTCTCCTATCATTCAACCCCTTCCCTCTCTCTTCTCTCTTTCTGCTTTCTCTCTCTCTCACTTATCTCTCAGTCTTTTTCTCTCTATTTCATCCCCCCATCCCCTTTCGCTGTCTCTCACTTTCACCTCCCTCCTCTCTCCCTCTCTCTCTGTTTGTCTTGTCCCCTGTACATATTCCTAGTGGAGGTGGTGCGTCTCCTGTCGCCCCTGTCGTTTGGCCCTGTCTGTCCATCAGGTACATGAGCAGTCTCTATATTCACTATATTAGATCTCACCTCGTCAACAAGGCCTCACTCATCATGACACCGGCCTCTGTGTATCAGCAAGTCCATCACTCAGATTGTATTAGGTGTAATAATAACCATATGTTACAGACAGACATACTTCAAACATGATGGTGAGACTAAGGAAAAATGATAGATACCTATTACCAGTTCAGTTTGACACCATGGTGCTATTAATACATAAATACATCACAAAATAAGTGTAGTTTGTCAAAGGTCCTATTACACAAAAGTGACTCTTATGAACTTTAAGCGATGTTATAATGTTATTACTTCATCAAAAACATACCTGGAGTTGTGTTTTGTCTCATACACACACGTAACTATAAAACCTTATAAAATACACTATTTCATCTTATGTCGTCATCTGTTGGTAATTTTCAAGTTAGCAGCTACCTTTAACTTTTTTATTTATTTATTTTTTATTTTTTTGCAATTTCCATCCTGAAATTATCCTGATTATCCTTGATTCTAATGAAGGTGTATGGAGTTTAAAAAAACAGTAGAGCACCACACCTCCCTGTTTCGGAGAAGAACTCAGCCTAAATATGCAGGGATTGTGTGTTAAATGTGTGTAAATGAAACAAAACACAACTCCAGATATGTTTATGATTAATAAACATTATAATATAGATCAGAAAACAAAATAATATGGGTGCTTTAAAGGCGCACTATGACATTTTTCTAGTTGTTTGCTTGTCTCCATGGAGATATTTGCTTGCATGTTCCATAGTATGGCATTTAACATATCTTACACAGTACTTATCCATCTTGTATTTATTTATTTATTTTTATTACTGATATTATAATTAGGGGTGTCAAATTATCGCGTTAATTGCGATTAATTAATTACAGTCATATTTAGCGCGTTATGTTTTTTAATCGCGTTAATCTCATTTTTAATCTCTAACTTTAGTGTTTCTGTATGCGAGTTGCTTTATTATAAAACCTGTTTTTAATTGTTAAAAAAAAAAAATCAACATTCGGACCCATCTTGACAGGTATCAGTATCTTGTCGTATGCAGCTTTTTCATTCACATATATTTTTTTATACATTGTTTATCACTATGGCAACAGCACTCATGTTTCCATCATTCTGAACTCATGGACAGCCTATGTGCAACCCTTTCGGCTTACTTGTAATAGTAGTAATAGTAGGGGTGTCAAATTATTGCGTTAATTGCGATTAATTAATTACAGTCATATTTAGCGCGTTATGTTTTTTAATCGCGTTAATCTCATTTTTAATCTCTAACTTTAGTGTTTCTGTATGCGAGTTGCTTTATTATAAAACCTGTTTTTATGTGTTGTTGGGACAACAACACACATACACAAAAAAAACACATTTATACATTTTTTTATTTCGGTAATTCCACTCATTGCCGGAAACCCACACAAAACGCACGCAGTAAGAGCGTAAGTAAACGTCATGTTCACGTTGGCGGCGTCAGTCACAATGGACGAGGTCGAAGAGCCAGTAGAACAGAGTCAGCAGTGCACAGGTAAAAACACATTCGTGTCTTGGAAATTATTCTCCCGACGTGAAATATAAAAGAAAATAACAAATATAATATCGCCTACAACTTAAATGTCACTGGGACACGCACACAAACACACACACAAACACAAACAAACACACACCTTCATCATCATCATTAACCTGAGAACGCGCGGACCACGTTTCCTTCCGTAGTTACTGCGCGGACACCGACGTGCTCCCGTGAGCCGCGTGTGGATCGTGTTTTCTCGCGTACGCGGCGTAAACCGCGCTTCCTCCTGTGCGCCTCTAAACCAGAACTAACACCAAGACTAAAACCAGGACTAAACCAGGACTAAACCAGGTCTAAACCAGGACTAAACCAGGACTAAAACCAGAACTAAAACCAGAACTAAAACCAGGTCTAAACCAGGTCTAAACCAGGACTAAACCAGAACTAAAAACTAGAACTAAACCAGAACTAAAACCAGGACTAAACCAGGACTAAACCAGAACTAAACCAGAACTAAAACCAGAACTAAAACTAAAACCAGGTCTAAACCAGGACTAAACCAGGACCAAACCAGAACTAACACCAGGACTAAAAACCAGGATTAATTCATTCCAGGATTAACTAGGACTAAACTAGGACTAAAGCAGGTCTAAACCAGGACTAAAACCAGGTCTAAAACCAGTGATCTCATATATAAAGCATTTCTCTATCAATAATATTTTTAATATGGTTAAGGAAAGACTGGACTTTTTATTGTCTTTAAGTAGACAAAAGTTATTATGTTCAGATTTCCTCGTCTTTGCTGCTTTACAGCAAACAGTTTCTTATTCATGGAGACTTGGGCTCAACAGACAATTTGGGGAGATTTGTTAATTAAACAATAAATGACTTTATCAAGTCACTTGTTTTTTTTTCTATATCAGTCTTTTGATCTGCCACAACAATGTAATAATGAATTTAAATGAAAATACCTCAAATTGAAGCCTTTTCTCAGCAATTTTTAGGTGAGATTAAAATGAGATTAATTAGATTAATTAATTACAGATCATAATTAATTAATCTCTCATTTTTTTTTAATCGCATGACAGCACTAATTATAATGCGTTGGCTTGAAATACATGCATTTGTTTTGTGAGCAGGGTTGCATCAGTGACTTGGCCTAGCGGTGTCACCTGCGTGTATTCAGACTCAAATGAAATGACGGTTTTAGATTGGTTACATAAGTAATTAGTTTTAGAGTGGGTGTGAATGTTGATAACTTGAATCAGCCCTGGTGGCAAAGTGGCCTTGTACTGTTGTTGAACAATATTTCCATGGTGCTTTGCCTTTCCTTAATTGAACAAGGCTGTATCGATTATATAATATGTAAAGTGTGCAGATTTTTTCTATCCTTTGTGCGTATAGGGTGTTTACGGAGTGTTTTCACCCCACTCAGGCTTACTGTCACAATACCTTGTGAGAGAAAAGAAGTAAGAGGTAGCTCATTTTTATTCTAAATGTTTTTAAAGGGCCCATTTTACTCTATTTTCTGATTTATGTTATTATGTTTCCTCATTAAAAACAGACCTGGAGTTGTGTTTTGTTTCATTCATGTTTAACACACAAACCTTGCACAATTAGGCTGAGTTCTGATCTCAAACAGAAAACACTGTTCCACCTTGTGATGTCATGTGGTGATACAGGAAGTGCTCCACTGTGTTTTTAAACTCCACACACCTTCACTGGAACCATTTCAGACAATTTCAACCCTGGAATTTTGTGTCTCTACTGAACTAAAAGTGAAAGGCGTCTGTTAACTTGAAACGTAACTCTTCATAACATCGTAAGGTAGAACAGCACAATTTGAGCTACTTGCATTATCAGTATTATTTACAATGTTATGTCTCTTGGCACGTAGGTGAAAAGTTCCTCCATCCTTATTCACGATCATCAGTTTTTTATAATTCACTTTAAAAAAAATCACATTTATTGAGGCCCATGTTGTTTTAGAGCAAATATACTTTTCATGACATTTAAAGACACATTTTTATTAATCTCATAAACCCGACCTTAACACCAGGTAAATCCAGACTCTGAGGTTAAAATGCTCTTCCTCCATTGCCTCCGATAAAGTCAATATTTTTATAAAGTTTCATTAAAATCCCAGGTGACAAATCCTGCACACTTCCCTCTCTTGCCCCACCATCGCTCTCCCTCTTTTTCATTCCCTCACTACTTCTATCTCCCTCTTTCTTCTCCTCTATCCTGCCCTCCCTCTCTTTGCCTCTCTCTCCCTGTCTTTCTCATTCTCTCTCTCCCTCTTTCTCTTGCCCCTCAACCACCTCTCCTCCTCTCTCTCCAGCTCTCTCTTCCCTCCCCTCCATTCATTGTCTTATTCTCACCCTTTCTATGCCTCTCTCTGTGCCCTCACTCTCCTTCTTTCACCTTCTCTCTCTCCCACCCCCTCTCTTTCGATTCCTCTCTCCCTGTCTCCCCCTCTGCCTTCCTCCTCCTCATCCTCTCCCACTCTTTCCCCCAAACCCCGTTTCTCCCCTTCTCTTTCACCCCCCCTCTCTCTCTCTCTCTCTGTATCTCCCTCCTTCCCCCCTCCTCTCTCACCTGTGCTCTCCCTGTAATAAGGCTGTGTTGACTTTGCATGGCGTGGGTACAGTGCCTCAGATTAATATGCGCTGGACTCGTAGCATCTGAAGATTAGAACAGGAGCGAGTGTTTGCACATCGATATGAGCTCAGCCACATTTAATCATCAGGATAAACAAGAAAAATTTACAATATTTCACATATTATTGGGTCTTATATGTCAACTGGTCTTAATACTGTATGAGACGGCTATCAAGTCTATTCTTAGTGGTGTTCCTCTGTCCACTCTAATTGATTTAGCTGAAAAAATACAGGATAAATACAGGATAAAAGATAATTCAGGATGAGCTTAGTTGCACAGTGGTAGAGTGGTTAACATCTTCATCTTTTTGTCCTGCTTATAAACACCCATATGTTTGAAATGTAGGAATATGAATGGATAATAAAAATATAACAGTGGCTGGTTATTTGAAAACCAAAAAAAAAAAAAAATCATACTTTGATGGGGCTCACCACTCTATGGTTGAACCTGGTTGAGTCACTTGTTTCCATGGAGTTAGTTTAGTTTAGTTTGGATGGAGAAAAGCAGCAGCAGATCCTACATATTTAGGCTGAGTTTTTCTCTAAAACATACAACACTCTGTTCCACCTAGTGAAGTATCATGGTGACTGCCTAAAACTTAGCTTTGTAAGACTTATTGGTCATAATGCATCGCTCCGTGCAAGTTACAAACATGGGTGGGAGGCGCTAGCCTGTACTGAGGTAGTAATGTGGAAAAGAAAATAATTTTTGGGCCCAAGTACCTATGAGCACAGGTCATTGAAAATAATATGACACCATCTTGGCTTCACCTTCCAGATTTGATTATAGTTCTATGTTTAAATTGGGGAACTGCAGCATCACAACTTTATAGTGATAAAGCCTTTGTAAACTGATTTATAAACCCACCTTCTGTTATAATCAAATCAAGCATGTTTATTAAGGGCTTGAATGCAACCATAGACAGTATAAAGAATTGGACTAAGCCAGTGTGACATCACCCATAGTCAAATGAAGTTCATGAGGCTAACTGTTACAGGGGCGAATTTGGAGCCAGGCTCTCTCTTATGAATATGCATGTGAACTTCCTATTTGGAACGTGGCAGCTAGTGCGATAGCTATGTTCATTTATATATATACAGTCTATGAATACAACCCAAGAATCACTTGGTTTATTTGGCTTTGGAAATGTAGACAGACTAATAATGCAGGATTACTCAAACATGTGTGAATGAAACAAAACACAACTCCAGGTATGTTTTGGAGGAGGCAACAGCATTATAACATGGCTTAAAGCTCACAAGAGTCAGTTTTGCGTAATATAGGACCTTTAACACTTCTACTTGTATAAACCATGGTTATCTCTCAGATCTTCACCTTCCCCAACCCTTTGCTCTGCCTGTGAAGTCACTGTGTTTGAAATGTGGGAATGTAAATGAATAAATATGACTGTGGTTGGTTATTTGTTCATAAAAAGATCATTTGCTGTTTACTATGGACATAAAATTTGCAATAAATATTTATAGAGGCTGCCTAGCACTTCTCAAAGGTGTGGGAATGAGACAGATCAGGGGGGAAATCTTCACCACAAGTTTGTATTTTGCGTAGGGGTGAGTGATATTGACATTAATTAATATATGGTAGGATTCTCCCTATATTAATCATATCAGATCATGTGTTTGTAAGTCATCAGATGTGCTAAAAAACAACAGTAAATGATATTGGACAAAAATGTATGGACCATAAATCACAAGATTATCACTTGCATTACAGTTCTACACTTTGAAAACCACTGTTATAGAACATATACTTGATATTCTAATTTTACATCAGAGTTAATTTTGTTGACTAAATATATAAATAAAACTATTTCAAAAGCAGCAATAATTACAAATATACTAATTTATATATTTGATGTCTTCCACATGTATGTAGAAAGTAGTAAACATTAAAAAAAATAAAAATTATCTTGTTGTGTACATACATTTCCATCAACTAAAAATACAAATATTATAAAACACTAAATATAAATAAATTAAAACAATGCATGGAGACTCGATCCCACTTTTTAATCTCAGACCCTTAAACCAAACCAGTGTCCCATGAAACAATGCACAACAATTTTTCTAAATTAAAATGAAAATGTATTTTCTGGTTCTTAAACAAGTATGGATAAATCAAAATATTTGTATGACATTTTTGTTTACTAAAAATTTAATTGAAATTAAGGGTCTTTTTGGTCTGTTTGAGAAATTTGACTCTTTTCTTTTGAGCTTTACGCCATGTTGTTACCTCATCAAAAAACAAATCTGGAGCTGTGTTTTGTTTCATTCACACATGTTTGAGTAATCTTTATTATTAGTCTGTGTACATCTCCAAAACTCAAAAGGCTCTGTTTCACCTTGTGATGTCACGAAGGAAAAGTTTTCAAGTGAACAGCTACCTTTTACCTTTAGCTCAGTAGAGATGATCAATTGGTCACACAGTGTATTCCCACATGACACCACAAGAGAGAAAAGAACTTAAATATGCAGGGTTTGTGTGTTAAACATTTGTGAATGAACACAAAACACAACTCAAGACATATATTTGATAAGCAAACAACATTACAACATAGATCAGGAAATAGAGTAATGAGGGCCTTCGAACAGTTTCAGTGTGATCTTGTATACACACCATCTCCTATTACTGTTTTACACCTGCACAAATCCGACTCTACTGCAGTATCTCTAGCCCTAAAAGTACTATTTACAAAAGCATAGTCGGTCACATTATTCAATCCACTGAGTTCATATATTATTATTTTCTCTCCAAGGAATGTAGCAGTGCATTAAACTAAACAACTTGCTGCTGCGGTGGTAATGTGGGTCCATTTGGCTGGGCTTGTGAATAGCGCGTGGGATAAAAGGCGGTGATTCTGGAGGAGGTCAGCTGAAGTAGTTCTCGGGCTCAGACACTTTGAAAGAGGCTGTTGTTTAGACGTGTTCTTAATGTGGTATTAGCCACATACTCCTGCACACTGGTTCAGCTAAAGTGGCACCCAAATGGCACCTCGGATACTTAAATGCTTTTTGCTGTTCAAACGAATGAGAGATCAGTGACCCCTGTGTCCCAGGCTACACCACGAAACACATCTCCGGAGACATAGTTGGTTTCTATCAAGTGCTTTTAACGGATCTGCGTCTTATTTACTACTGTGTGCACAGTGCGTGTCACTGAAAATGGTGATTTGAGTGCGTGGAAATCAAGAAGATGTTACCAATATTGTCGGTATATTACTAAGTTTACAAACATCAAATAAGATCTCTGTGAATTATTCTGTGACAGATTTCTGTATGTATTAGCAAAAATACTTGTTGATGAATAGTATGTAACTTTTTAGCCCAAAAAATTGACTGAAATAAAGACAAACAAACAAGGTAATTTTTATTGTACAGAAAAACATACATCCTTATTGTTAGTGCTATAATCTGTGGCTATAATCTCTTACATTGTGTGGCATGAAACTTACCTTTTCCATGCATGGTTTTATTAAAATTCTACAGTATTTCTACAGAATTAAACAGTATTTTTCAGTGCAAAAATCAACATTAATGAATTTAGATGGAAAAAATGTCTAAAAATTGTCATTAATGTCAAAGCTTTTAGAAAAGTCAGTTCAATGTATTATTTCTTCTTTCTTTTTTTTTTTTTTTTTCAAAATTAAGTTGGATAATTAGAAGAGCAGTCATTTGTAAAAGATGGAGATTTTTACACTTTAAACATATCCAAAGTAAAATGAATTATGGTAAAATTCCACGGATCTGATTCTAAACATTATCCACACAAACCTTTAAACAGGATGAGTGTTTTTAACTAAACTTTCCTTATTGGCCATTACGCCTGTCATGTGCACACTTGGCACAAAACTGCATTATTGAGCATTTATTGTACAGAACTGGTCCAAAGCCTGTGCCCAAGTGGACTTTAGAGACCTGATAATGAGCCACACAAAACACTCACCATTGATTCTGATCCGACCTTGCTGACCAGACTAAGTGACTAATTGGCTTCTTTAACCAGTGGCTTTTAAAGGATGTACTGTATATTGTCCACTGTTTTCCTATTTTCATTGCAAATTGATAAAAATAATGATCTTCGTGTTTTTGGTCGATTCCATTTCATTAAAGTTGGGTTCAATACTGTGGTAAAAAAATAGTCGTCTTTTAAGGGTCCTAACAAGACCCTTAAAAGACGACTATTTTTTTTTTACACACAAAAAACGAAATACAATTTTATTTAAAAAAAACTTGTATATCTGGCATTTATTCAGTTACAGGTGTTTTGAATGCTAAAAGTACCTTGAAAAACATACATTCATACTTGGATGGGGCTTGCCTTTCCACAGATATGGCATGTAATTTGGCATAGTGGGGTCACCTGCTTGTTGCCATGGAGATAAAGGTTAGTTTAGTTTGGAGATGAGTCTGTGGTAGACCCTTCACTGGAAAAAAAATGTTTAGTGTAGCTTTAAAACTTTAATCTTATGTTATGAAAAAATTAATTCACAGTTTGCTTGTGAGTATCTCTGAGGGTTACAAAGATAAGAGCATTTTTCATTTGAATTATTGTTATCTTTTGTTTCAGTTTCAATTCAGTGAGAAAAAAGTAGCTGTGTTTGACCATGACACTTTGGTTGCATGAATCATCTACAACACTGTACCACTAAATTACCCACAGACTTTACACAGCCTCATCTGTAACTACCACAATGAGCCGGACCCTTGTCAATGCTGCAGAATGTCACTGTCCAAAGACGGCGGTGTGCGGTCGAAGTGGGGTCAGAGGTCGTGACTGTTGCACACGGCTCAGTCTAATTGGTCCGAGAGCCTCAGCTGTAGCCGGCAGCAACCACCAAATGACCTTTATGGATGTCACTGGTGCGATCCACTAAGTTTGCCAACGTCACATAGGAGGAATACTTGAGATTTTTGAATGCGAAAAGGGCAAGAATATTACATTGTTGATATGAATATTTTCTGTTATCATTTGTAGTAGCAGGGCTTGATGGGGAGTCTTTTACTCACTAATCACTCTGTCACTCTAGTTCTTTTTATGTTAGTCTTTAAAGGTCCTATATTACACAAAATTTATTCTTGTGAGCTCTAAACTATATTATAATGCTGTTACCTCTGCAAAAGTTTGAGTAATCCTTTATTATTAGTCTCTACAAAGCTCAAAACGCTCTGTTCCATCTTGTCATGTCATGAAGCAGTAGTTTTCAAGTTAACAGCTATCTTTTAGAGAGACTGACAGGTCCATTTACTGTTGAGAAAAGTCTAAATATGCAGGATTTCTGAGTAAAAAAATATGTGAGTGAAACAAAGCACAACTCCAAGAATGTTTTTGATGAGGAAACAACATTGTAAAGCATAATACAGGCCCTTTAAATATTAAACTCTAATATTCAAACATAATTGTAGATAGTGGATGTGTTGTGTGGGGTTGTCTTGTGTCTAATCTTGCCGAATGACTTGGTACCAGGAAACCCTGAGAAAGTGCAAGCTAAAAATCTTACTGGTCAAAGTTATACACAAATCTCCCTGCATTTGGCCAGTTGGCATGGTGTTAAAGTCAAGCCCTGATTTTTTTTTTTTCTCTTTCATTTTCCTCAGAAGTTGACAAAGTAAACTACAAAGTTCAGTAACTTCTAATATAAAACCTAAAAGTAAAAATCATGATTACTTCTTCTGCTGCGTACACTTTTCTGGTGGGTCTGGACTTCCACCTGCATGACTCTGTGAAGTTATTATTGCTTTGCTGGAATGTTCCAAAGTGTAGCATTAAAAATATTTATATTGCATTATTCTTCAAAAATATCTTGAAAAACATGCATAGTTGAGTTTCTGCACAGACTTGACCTGGCCTAGTGGTGAAGTTTAATACTATACTATGAAACATTCCAGGCAAAGGAAATTGTCTATTACTCTTTACCAGAAAAGTTACAGTGTGTCTTTAAAGGTGTAACTTTTCGGTTGGGGGTCTGGATATGACATTGCTCTGCTTTGAATATTCCGCAACATGGCATTAAACAGATCTACCTTATATTTATTCAATTACAGGTAGCTTCATTGCTCAAAAATACGTAGAAAAACAAGCATTCTGACTGTGAGCTTTGCCTCTCCAGAGATCTGACCTGTAATTTGGCCTGGTTTGGTCTCCATAATGATAGAAAGGTTTAAAGCCATACTGTGAAACACTTCTGACAAAGCAATAACATCTCCACACAGAAAATCATTTGACAGACCCCCCTACCAGAAAGGTGCAGGTCTATTCTAATTCCTTTTACTAATTTTTAATAGCAGTTGAACTCACAATGTACAGAATATTTAAATGATTCTAAAACCATCTTCTGCAGTACTTTCCCATAATATTTCTCAGTCCTCCCTTCGTGAACCCTGGAGCGCTGGCTGCTGTTGACTTTTCTATTGTTAAGGACCTTTTGTTAGGGCAGAATTTGAGCGGCTGAAGTTTTGATTGAAACCATAAATCCATCTGACAGAAAGGCCTGAGGTTTCAGAGACCCTGCGTGCTCCTGTTGGTCTAATACCAATTGAAGCGAAGATTTGAGCTGTTGTCCACCACAAATCATTCATTTTTGTAAAAACTAGACAACATAATATCCCATACAGACTGGATCTTTAAGCACATTTCTTACTGTTGTTACTCTGGCATTAATACAAAACCTGATATATTTTTGGCCCAATTTCTGTTCCCATCATTAGCTCTGCCAACACAATGCTAAAAAGTACCTTAAAAACATGCATTCATACTTTGACCGGACTCGCCTCTCCACAGATATGGCCTGTAAATTGGCCTGGTGGCATTCCCTCCTTGTTTGCATGGAGATAAAGTTTAGTTTAGACCAGCATGTGGTGGACCCTTCACTTGGAAAATGCTTAGTGTACCTTTTATTCTGTTTGTGAAAAAATGCTATAATGTAAACACTGATTCACTCCTTGCTGTTTGAGCTGCTGACCACCACAAATCATTCATTTTTTATTAAAACTAGACAACATAATGGCCCCATACAGACTGGATCTTTAAGCCCATTTCTTTCTGCTGTTACTCTGGCATAAAAACAAAAACTGCTATATATTTTTGGCACAATTTCTGCTCTCTTCATTAGCTCTGCCATCATAATGACATTTAATTTGTCATATTGTGTTCCGCTCTATAGTCTGTGTTTGTGTTAATGGATTTTTAATGTGTAAAATGTTGTGTAACCTTATTCTTGTCTTGTCAAGGTCTAATTGTCCAGCTGTGTGTCAGTCAAGTACAGAAATCATCGTCACTAGTTGCATTAAGTTACTTTGTGTTTAGGCTTATTTGTATGTTTATTTTATTCAGTGTTATTTCTCTACCTTGTCAATTCATCAGTTGAAATATTTTTAATTCTAATTCTAATTCTGCAGCCATTTGTTACTGTTTTGTTTAAAAATAGAACAAATATGAATTGAGGCAGGAAATTCAAATAAACTGTCACATTACAGTGCACCACCTTTCTTTACCAGTGGGAGGTCCACATGGAGGTCCAGCGTAGCTCTGAAATGTTCTACAGTATGGTCTTTAAAGTGTTTAATATACAAAATCAGCTCCTCCAAATCTGAGGCCATGGTTCTCGATGGGAAAAAGTGCCCTCTCCATGCGGGTGGAGAGTCCCTGCCCCAAGTTTCTTAGGGTCTTGTTCACGATTGAGGAAAGGAGGCAGAGTGAGATTGACAGGTGAATTGGTGCAGCATCTGCAGTGATGCAGTATCGGACTGTTGTGGTGATGAAGGGGCAGAGTCAAAAGGCTTTACATTCCTACCCTCACCTATGGTCATGAGCTTTGGGTAATGAGCAAAAGAAGATTGCAGACACAAATAGTCAAAATGAGTTTTCTACCTGGTAGTGTCACTTTCTTGTCTCCAGGGAAACAAGTTTACGCCCTTTTGTGGAACATGAGATTATTTTCAGAAATTTACATTCAGCTCACTACACATGCCTTGCGCGGGTGGAGTGCCCCCTTCCACACCAGTTCACTTAGTGGCTACACAAAACTGGCTGTGTGTACTAGGCCTCATCATATCTCCTCTTTATAGCCCTTGTTGTAAATCCTTATGTGATCCCCCCACTAAACCCACCATCTCTCTCTGTTCAGGTCCGAGCCAGCGCCATCGCTCAGGACGCAGACCAGAACTATGACTATGCGTCCAACAGCGTCATACTACACCTGGATGCTGGGGACGAGGTCTATATCAAACTTGACGGAGGCAAAGCTCATGGAGGAAACAACAACAAATACAGCACCTTCTCTGGCTTCATCCTGTACGCAGACTGAGAACTACACACCGGGACACGCCTCACGCTCAGACAGGACTGTGACGTGTTTCGGACAATTCAAACGTACCCCGAACTCTTTACCCCTATTGTCCCCATTGTCACCGCTTCATTTCCATCAAACAAATTGTGGAGGCTACAGATGGGAAGATGGGGAGACTGTTGTTCGGACAGTGGCAATGATTTTGAGATTGAGTTTATTTTTGTTATTTTTGGGGTAAGTTGTGACATCTCCTTTGCCTCATTGCACAGAATTGTCAACAAAAGCTACTTAAAACCTGCACAAGCTGAAATGGACATCCTCACTTAAAATGGACTATAACGGTATAGTTGTCTCAAGTCTGTGCGCCTTCTTCTTTACAGATTGTCATTATTATTTTCGATACATATTATCAGAGTTGAGATTTTAAAAAGAGAATATATTCGTCCCCTATTTGTGAAAGTAAATATTATGTCAAATGTTGTGTGTGAGAGGAAGTTCACTGTTAGCTGCAGTGGGTGTGTTTTTCCTATTGGTTTGAATGGAGAGTCTTTTCAGCACTGTACTCCCATTTTTCTTATTTTTTTAAACAGAAAGAAGCTTAATACATGTACTCTGATCAGGCATAGCTTTATGACAACTGACAGGTGAAGTTCATAATTCGTTTCCTATTTTAGAAAATGGCATTAAACAACAAATGACAATTTAGAATGTGTATTGTTTTCCAACTCAAAACACTGACATTGTGATGATATAAACACAGCTGTTACGTGATATTATTGGTCTGGATTTACTACTATCCATGAGTTTCAAAATGATGAGAAATTTGCACTGTTGCCATAGCAGTTAACAATATAAAACAAAATACAATATCTTTTGAAATAATAACAAAAAGGAAGAAATCCAGGAATATCTATAATTGGTCCTAGAAAGGAACATTTCAATGGAAAAAATTTTATCAGATTCAAATGAACAGTGACTGAACAATGAATTACAATTTGCATCATTTGTTTTAGTATTAGAGGTTTAGCGCTAACACATATATAATCAGGTGGTCGTAATATTTTGCCTGAATGGAGTACAATAAAGACAGACATACCCTTATCACAAACCCCCCATCTGATTCAAGGGATCTACAGCTCAAGGAAATTCCACTGGTCGGAAGATGTCACGTAAAAATGGAATAAAGCATGAGCGATTTCCTGTTCGAGTGACTCTGAGCTTCACTTGATGTCATCCGTTCATTAGCTGCATCCACAGATACACAGGCATTATGGGAATATTTACTCAACATGGCGTCCTGACAGCTTGCTGCAGATCGAATGGACTGATGAGTGGCTGCACGTTTGTGTACTGTATGCGTGTGTACTTTAGCATGTGCTGTGCCATAGCCCCATCTTTTCTTACTCCCTCCAGAGTCCTTCTTCTGTGCTACAGCCAATGACAGATAGATATTTTACTCAGCAGCCAATGAGATTGTGTGCTCTATAAAGGGGTGGGCGGAGCCTCTAATATAGTTTCAAAACAATGGATGAGAAGAACAAACAGCTTGTAAATGAAATCGATGACTTGTTTGTCAATCTTATCTTTTGGAATTGTTGAATACATTTAAATAAATGGGATTTTTTTGAGCGACTTGTCTGATGAAAGTTATTGTCCTAAAATACAATGTAATGATATATTTTTTAAAAAGACTGCAGCACGATAACAAATAAACATTATACAAATATGGTTATGGTAGCGGTGCACTGGTAAAATCCAGTGGTCTGATTCCAGCTACTAAAGATGTGTATTGACATTGTGTCACTTTTCCCACTCACTGCCAGCTCAGTCCTTGTTATCTTAGCTTGCATCATCAGAGGTATAATATTAAATGGAATATACAATGGAAACATAGGCAGACTGGACTGTATTAGACTGGATTAAATAACACTATGTCTCAGATGGTAAAGCACCTACAGTATACATGGCCTACATATGGATACGCGAGTGCATGATTAAAAAAATTCATTCTGTGTGCGGTGGGACTCTCCACATAACATGGTCCTGTGGTGTATATTTATCTCCATGAGCGTAAGTACAGTACAGTAGTAGACAGTAGCTCAGTTGGTGGAGCTTTTGTCAACTGATCCAAAGGTTGGCGGATCAACTCCCACTCTCAACAGAAACATCATTGGCTGATTCCAGCTCCCACACATGAATGCTGTCGGTGTCCTTGGGCAAGACACTTAACCCATCTTGTCCGTAGTGTCTGGGTACACTGCGGTGTGTGAATGTGTGTGTGAATGGGTGAGTGGTTCCTTGCTGTACGAGTGCTTTGAGTGTCTTGGCGGTGGAAAAGCGCTATATAAAAATGTGACCATTTTACCAGAACAGAATAGTTGCACAACACACATTTAACTATACAGAAACCTCCACATATAACTTATATGAGCAAAAACAGGTTCAGCCAACTGGAAAATTGTTCCACGTTTTTGCCCACTTGATGTACATCCTCTACAAGGTAAACCCCCCCTCCAGATTCCCCGTCTCTATATTCTACAGGTAATGTTTAAGGAAACACAAGCTATCCCTCACACAGCCATCACTTTGTCTTTCCGTAGATTCCATCAGCCTCGCTCCGATCTACCCACAGAGGAGCTGAGGAGCGGATACGGAGCGGCAGAGATTGAGCGGGAGGAGAGAGGATCCGAATGTGCTTTGACAAAGACAAATGGAGACAAGAGACTAAAGAGTATAGGCTACAGAGCGCCGTAACAGCAGGGGATGTGACGGGCGGACAGGCAGGAGCACCGGGAGCCTGCTTCGGATTCTGATTTGGGAGTAGCAGGGATTGTTTTCGGGTGAGAGTGATTCCCTGTCTGAGCGGCGAGAGGTGTCAGGCCAGATTAGCACGAGAGCGGCTGCCGGAGAAGACTGGAGATGGCTCCGATTGGACAAGTGTCAAGATGTGGACTGTCCTCACGGCGAGCGGGAATGGGATGTGACACCAGACGCTACTATAGTCTGCGCTTCAGTTGAGAACGACAGCCAGCATCCTGCTATGTTGTTTTATAGGCTAATGATAAATGTACACACAAGGTCTTATGTGGAAGTACTCTTTACTATGACTTACAAGTATCATAAACTGTATAGAGTGTAACATCACCTGGAGCGCTTGTCTCCAGTCAAATGCAGCTCATGATGCTAGAAAATTATAACTCAGACATGTCCAAAAGTATGGCCCAGGGACCAAACGCAGCCCTCAGACCAGTTTTTCTTGGACCTCAGGCTGCAAGTGAATTGGTCCGTATTTCCTTAACAACTTTATTCTAGGTACTAAAACACAGAAGTTGAACTAAATTACTATCAATACAGTAAATCAATACAACCAGAAGTGACCTTTTAGATTTGATTTGTTTTCTAAGGGGAAAACTTCATTCTCAAGGCCTATATATGTGCCATATGTGAAGAAGAGGAGGTAAGGAGAATGAGGAGGATCATGGTTCTGCTGCTGCTGTGAAGACAAAATGTGATTTATTCATTTTTTTGTAAGAATAATTTTCTCATATGTAAATTCTCTTAAAAGTAGAGTTGTTATTGAGGGCATTTTCAAAACCTTTTAAATGGTCGACACTTGCTTTGAATAATAGAGTATACTCATCTGAACCTTCACACAGATGACACTGACCATTTTAGGAACGCATCTCCTTTAGCGGTCAAGGATTTTCACGTAGCTTGAAAAAACATAAAAACTTTAAAGTGCGCCATAAAAAATCAACAAAAAGAAAAATCTGAAAGTCAGAGAGAGAGGGCAAGAATATTTTTCATACCGCAACAAGAATAAACTTTTAGTCAGCCATTTACATTCAAGTTAATTCAAGGATTCATTGAACAGACCTTCATGTTAGCTGTATATGTGAGCTGTTGATTTCACACATGCATCTGCTGGAAGTGCCCATATATTATTGCTCTGCCTAGAATGTTCTATAGTATGATGATAAACTGCTCTACTATACATTTATTAAATTATGGTTGGTTTTGTAACTCAAAAATACCTCAAAAAGCATCCTGCCTGTGAGAGGGTTCGCCTCTCCGCAGATCTGTCCTTCAACTTGGTCTGGTTCTCCATGAGAATAGAAAAGTTTAATACCATACTCTGAAACATTACAGACAAAGCAATAACATCATCATGGAGAAAAGCATTTGGTGGATGTTACACAATGCACCTTTAAGCCATAATAGTTTTTTTTTTTTTTTTTTTTTTTTTTATAGGACTTTGTCTTGTTTTGGGAGAATTTAGTGCACTTATGAAAAGCACTTTTGTTCAGTTGTTACTGTTGCAAAATGCTATACAATAGAATTGATTGATTGATTAATGAAAATGTACAATTCATAGTAATGTGATAGTCATGCACAAAGCTTTTCTGAATGCTCTGAGCTGATTTACAATTGCGTTTAGGTTTAAATTGGGTTTAGGTTTGTTTATTTTGTCTCAAATTGGCTCAAAGCAAAGCATACAGACATGAGTCATGGCATAACAAAAAACAGACGAAAAACAAGTAGAACTGGACAATAAACAATCAGTCAGACTTGACATATCTACTTAATCAGTCCATCAGTTATTAATACATTTTATGTGCTGTTATATGTATGGTATTCATTCAACATCAATGGTAAGATACTAGCTACAGCTCCCTGGGGTAGTCTGACAGAAGTGCCAATCTGCACCACCCTACCACCCCCAATCCTCCATTCACATTCATGCATAAGAGAGAGAGAGATACTTCATTGATCCAGAAGGAAATTCAAGTTTTGCTGCAGCTACATTTCCACTGCGCCTCTCAGTTGCTGTTGTGTCTCAGTCAAAGGTCTGAGTGCAGTTTAACAGGAGGGCTGGTCTGGTAGGAATGCTATAAATTCTAATCAGACTCATAATCGTTGTGTGTGTTTGAGGCATAGTTTAACTGTACATTTGTATCATATTGTAGAATCCCTTCTGCTACAGTCTGAGGAGTAAAACAAACCCACTATGGAGGCAGTGGACGCTTATTGCCAAAAGATAAAGTGATTTTTTTCCTCCTGGTGTGAAGGATGAAGTGAAGTTGTTTGATGAAGAGGAGTGTGACAGGTGGCAGGATGAACTATGCAGACTCCAGTCCCATATAGTTACAGGCATGGTTCTCTCAAGCGACTCAAATGAAGTCTCCTCGTCTGTGATCCAGAAACAAGGACTATGGCATCTCTGTATGTAATCTCTTAGCAACTAACTTTCATTTTTCTTTTATTGAAAATGAACAGACAGCACACACAAACACACTGAAAATATGCAGTCATGTCATCACGACTGCTGCATGTTGGAAATATCTGTTCAAAAAGTTGTGTATCTCAAATGACAGTATTTCAAATTAAAATATAAATCTTCAACATTCCCTGGGGGGTGTGATGCTAACTGTAGGCTCTGCTTTGTCTGAAGCTCTTTTACTCACTCCTATGGAAAAGGTATAGACAAATCATACACCATTTTAACATGTTTTATCTGAATCCTAAAAGATTTGTATATGGCAGTGAAAACAATTGCACAATCTTTGGTAAATATGTACACCATGATACATATAAAACTTTGTCACCTGCAAGGGCTGAATATGACACTAATCCCACATACAATATCCTTACAAGTGTTGGAGAAAGGTCATTTTTTACCACAGAATCATAGAAAAACAAGTGAGGGTGTGTGTGCCTGTGTGTGTCTGATATCACATTGAACATAAATGCTGTAAAAAGATTTTTACTCTGCAAAATCCTGTAGCCGCTTTTCTTGTTGCCTCTTTGAAATTGCCATTTACTTGTGGGATACCAGGGCACTTGTAACTGTCCTCAACATCTGCTATTGTTCCCTTCTTAAATAAATTCAATAGTAGTAATAACTATTTAGCTCAACTGGTAAGTCACTGGACTTTGACATGGGCAACCTGGGTTCAAGTCTCCCTTCTTCAAATTTTGTTCTGTTTTTTTTTAAACTGCAACATATAATTAAAGAATACAAACATTACATGGAACATACAAAGAAAATGTAGTTTATCATGCACATTACCTGTAAATGTCATGCAAAATGTTCACTTTATCTTTACTAGTTTTTTATAATATAGTTGTATGAGAAAAATGCAAAAGGGGCCACTTTCAGGAGTAAACCATACCAAAGATTTACTACAAAGACAGTGGTAAATTCTTTTATTTTTTTCCAGTTTTTTTTTTTTTTGTTTTTTGTTTTTTTTCCATATGGGCAAATTAGACTTTAATCTGAGCTTTATTTTAACACAATCAGACAACAGGTCAGATGATCTGTGCTCTTAAACAAGTCCCTCTTTCATTTAGTAACTTTCATTTAATAACTACAGTATTTTGATGAAAATCAAGTACCTAAACAGGGCCACAAATGCTTATATAGATCACAGGCTTCTGAAAATGTGTTGTTTAAATAGATTTTGAGTTTTCAGACTTAGATCTTAAAACTTCTTTGTCAGTGTTTGCTAATGTATGCATTGTGTCTCCATGGTAACTGATCATTCTGCAGGGCAAGCACAAGTCTATACATTTGAATCACACTTTTATCATTTTCAGTTTTAGAATTAACAAATTGTACACCACTTTTCTGTCTTTACTTTTAAATTGATGTTGTTTCTTGTCTGTTTTACCCAGTCACATGCACCTTAGTAACTCCTGGCAGACTCCAGCTAACTGAGCTCAAGTCTTTTGTGGGAGTAACATCTGGATGTCTTAATGTGTGTGTTTGGCCCTGTGGAGCTGTGGGCTGCTCTGAACACGCCACTACAGAAGATGTTTCTCTCCTCTCCTCTCCAGAGCTCAGAGTACAGACACCAAAACAAACAAATATCGAGCATCTTCTCTCTTCCTTCGTCTGCTGCAGTGCATTAGTGACCTTTTAGAGTCCTATTTCCTCCACGCTACAGAGACGAGACTGAGCACACCCGAAACACAAACTAAAACTAATAGGGCTAAAAAGCTGGCACACTGTGGGAAGATCAAGCCATGCACAGTTGATGAGGCAGTTTACTGGATACTAACTGCATTAATGGTTTTCTATTATGTGGTCTAGACAACCTTCTCTCTGTGCAAACTGCAGTAGACTGAGTAAAATAGGATCATTCTTAAAAATTATGCACAATGTTCCTATCTCAATCTGAAAATACTAGTACTAGGCTGCATCTACAGCAAAATCAGAAAACTGTGAATGAAACGTAAATATAATTGACCCTAACTGTAGAAATGTTACACAGGTACACAATTACTACAGTGTCACCTATGAGATTCAAAGTATATATCACAAAAAAAAAAAAAAAAAAGAAATCCTATCGGAAGGGATAGTGCAAAAACAAAATATTTTGGACGCAATGTTCAAATCATTTAAAGATTCTCTATTACATAACAGTCTTGTGCACTTTAAGTCAGGTTATAATGTTGTTACCTCATCAAAAACATCCTCAGAGAATGTGTTTTTCTTCATTCACATGGTTATTATTAGTCTGTCAACATCTGCAAACATCAAACTGCTCTGTTCCTCCTTGTGATGTCATGTAGTGGTAGTTTTCAAGTGTTACGGCCCCAGGCCTTAGTTGTAAAATTTCTGCAGAGTTCTCTTGATTCCAGCTGCAGGAGTCCTGGTCTGTGATTGGTGGGGCAAGTCGACGCCCACCTCACCTGCAGCCACCTCCCCCTATTTAAGGAGATTGCCAGCACCTGTTTGGGGCTGCTGGCCTTGGTGGCCAGTATGCCATTTTGGTTTTGTGTTTGTGTGTTAGTCTAGTTCTGTTTTGTGCCTTTTTTGATTTGGTCACTCGATTCTGTTTGTGGGCTTATGTGGTTTAATTTGGGGAACTTATGTTTTAGTTTAGTGTGTGTCCCTAAGTTTTACCACTCGTTTTTGTGTAAGCCTGCGTGACCCCTTTTCTGGCACAAAACTCTGTTTATTCTGTTGTTCTGTTTCTTAGTTTAGGTTGTTTTCTGTATATTTTTTAGTGTTTTGTCAATTTACCTTTACATTCCTGTTAATTAAACATTACTTAATTTATTCCATTTTACATCTTGGTTTTATTTTTGTTACTTCCCTCACCCCAAACGAGCTGGGTCGTAACATCAAGTTAACAGCTACCTTTTCCATTTGGTTTTGTAGATATTGGTGATTGCAGGGCTGAAAATAGGGGTTTAAAAATACAGTGGAGCTCTTACTGTATTACCACATGACATCACACGATGAAATACAGTGTTTTATTTTACACAAGTATGAGCCTGAGTGTCTATAAGTGCCCCAAAACTACTACTATTATTACTAAATGCCACTGAGCAAACTACTACCCATGAGTCCAACCCATCTCTGTACAACATTTATATTATTTAACCGCCAACATGCACAACAAATAGCTGGTACAAGAAACATGCTGCACTTTATAATTAGATACTCTATAATTTACAGACGCTGACAACATCAGATCAATTGGCATTTCTTGCACTATTAATTGGATATTGTGGGAAATGCACAAACCGAGAAATAGCAAGACAAGGATTACCTTCAAGGAAAACACAAGGTTGTGGGTTGCAGTCGAAACTGGCAACTCACAGAAAAATATATTTGTTTTCTTGAGCGGCAAAACTGACCTTATTGGTAGGATGCGTGGGAGGCAGTGAGTTGGCACCATATAAGTCTAATTGCATGGACTGTGTATACATAAGTGTGCATGAAGACGGAGTGATGGAGGATTTGCGTGAGCGGACTTCAGACGCTACAGCAGAACCCGAGGCTGATGGAGACGAGGAGAGGAGGACCAGGGCAGGAGTCAAAGAGGAGATATTACCCTGCGCGTTACTCCTACTCAATCTGATAGAGGATGGGTATTTTAAAAAATATAAGCAGCTGTTGACATTGAGTGTGTCAGCTACGTGTTTACAGTGAATTCAAACAAAATTTTTATTCATTTTAGGCAATAATAAGGAGGAATTATTTATAATACTTAAAGGACCCATATTATACTATTTTCTGATCTATGTTGGTGTTTCCTCATCAAAAACAGAGCTGGAGTTGTGTTTTGTTTCAATCACACATGATTAACACACAAATCCTACATATTTATGAGCTCTTCTCTCAAAATGAAAGCACTCTGTTCCACACTGTGATGACATGTGGTAATACAGGAAGTGCTCCACTGTGTTTTTGAACTCCGTACACGTTCACTAGAACCATTTAGATGATTTTTGCCCTGGAATTCCCAATATCCATTAAACAAAAGATAAAAAGGTAGCTTGACATGAAAATTACCACTACATGACATCACAGGTTGGAACAGATTTTGAGCTTTGTGGGTGTAGACACACTAAAGGGTTACTCTAAACATGAGTTTGTAGGGGGTAACAGTATTATAAAATGGCTAAAAGCTTGAGTCAGTTTTGCGCTGTATAGGACCTATAATCTACAACATATACAGTACCGACTCTGTACACCTGCCCATGAATCTCCAGCTGAAGATCTGGAGAATGGTCCCTGTAGCGCTGCACTGCGGTCATGCACTGCTTCTGTCAGGTTTCCCCTGTGGCACTGAAGAATGGGCTAACTGCAAAGGACGAACCTCCCTGTGGGGACAATAAAGTGCACCTTAACCTTAATTTATAGCATAAATTACTACTTAGGAAGGTCTTGGAAATGGGGTCATTAAACGATCAACAAATGTTGTATAAATGAGCAAAGTTGGAATGATGCAGTGTACCGCAAAGTGATAAATAAAATCAAACAATAATTTTGTGCAGTGAAATTTAAAAGGCGCTAAAAGTGCTTGATTTTAGTTGCTTGCATTTCAGAACTTTCAGAGGTCAGAGCAGAGTTTTGCCGTAATAATAATGCTAACAACTACTAGCATGGTAACAGCGCACCTCCTGATTCTCAGACAATAAAACCCTTAATAATTAAATGCAGAAGGCACACAACGAGAATTTAGCTCAATTGCCTGAAAAAAATGGGTACAGCCAATTTAAGTTCTCATCACAGCTTTCAAACTTGCTTAATTTATTCTGCTAATTTTGTCCAATTCTCCTCACAGCCTGATCATGCTGCTTTAAGTCACCTATGTTGGCTGGAGGCAGTGGGATCCATGGGACGTCCTGGAGGTCAGAGAGAAGGGAAAGCAGAGCGGGAGAGGGAGGCCTGGACATCTGTGGTTAACACACAGAGACATGTGTCAGGGCTGAGATTTGGCCGTGAGGCACAAACAGACACACAACAAGCACAAGTTTGAACTAAATAAAGGACTGAAGGGAGGAGGGATTCTTGGCAGGACAAATGCACAAAGTGAAAGTTCATGCACGTGTACGGTGAAGTGGTAACTTTAAATTGGCTTCAGTGAACACATTTGAGAGCTAACCCTGTCTGTCCGGCTATGTTTGTCATTATATGCAGCCAAATAACACTGTCCTGGGTCAACCCTCTCTGCCTACAAGTATCTGAGATGAAGTGTTCTCCCCAAACCCTCAGGTTGACAGTTAAATCCCAGTTCCAACTGTCATTGTACCCTTAGGCAAGACCCTCATCATGGCTATATTTATGTATGTGGTTTGTGAGTGATTGGCGGTGATTGTAGAGGCCCTTGGCACAGATTTGCAGCACTGTTTCTGTTAGTATGACCCAGGGCATCTGCAGCTTCAAGTCTGGTAGTTGCTAAACTGTATTTCCTTTTTTTTTTCCTGACAATGACAAAAAGAAATCTGAATAAAATAAAATAAATAATAAATTGGGAAGTACACTAATACAAAGTGCATTAATCTCCATTGGTGTCATATAACTTCAAGGGAATAATTAACTGAAATCTTTATATAGTAACCTGTCTGACAGTATTTTACACTGCAAGAAATCACCAGTTTAAGATATTTAGTTTTTATATGTAAATGACAAGTTTTGGTATTTTTAGTAAGAAAACTCCTTCGCAAAAACACCCACACACAAAAAACTCAAAACCCTGATGATAAAGTTGAATAAATGTTGTCAAAGGAGGATTTCAGAGTTCAAGTGTAAATAGAAGATATATTTGTACCTGTTTGTCTTTGTTAGGACTTTGACCTTCCTGTGGATCTGGCTGTTCTGAGCCTGAACGCTGTGTTCCTCTGCATCCACTTACAGCTGCTCAGAGTCACATCCTGGAGCCAACTCATTTGCCAGATTATTGACCTGGATTCAACTACGTATGAACCCAATGTACACGAACTTCAGTTATTTGAAAAGTTTAAATTTTAGGCTATGAGGATAAACTCTTTGACAATCTCTGACAAATAAATACCATTATATACTGTATTTTACTTTCAAATTTATCTGTAAAGATTATGTCATTGATAATTTCATCTGTGGGGAGCAGCAGTGATTGTATTATCACACCTCAGAGACTTTCAATTACCCTAATGTTAAACCAATGAAGATTTTAAGAGGATAAATATCCCAAAATTGACCATTCATTCAAAATGTATTTACCAGCAGTGATCCACCAGCATCGGGATTGTTCCATATCTGTTAACTTTTTTAAATATTGTTTTTTTCGGATGCATCTCAATGAATATTAATGATGTGTTTTTAACCTTTGATTGGCATTTGATCCTTACAGCTTTACTGCTGAAGAGGAAATACTAAAAGCACCAGTACAGGTAGTTGTAGTAGTTTGTAGCATCTGGCAGTAGTTCAAGTATCATCAGTTAAATAGGTTCAGTTGATACTTTGCTGTGACATCATGTTGGGGGTGTTCTACATGTACCTCTACTGTATTGGAAGAATGTTTATCAGTTACCATGGTGACACAATGCACACATTCACAAACATTGTCAAAAGTTTTAAGAAAAACTAAGAACTCAAGAAAAAATTCAAAACAAGAGTTCATGGTCTGGTTTAAGTGTTTGATTTCATCAAAAATAGGTGAGAGTGACTAATTGAAAAACTGCTGGCTAATGCAAGCTCTCATTTGTACTTTTAACCAAGACAACTCTTTCTGCTCAGATTGTGTTATAATAAAACTCAGATTTAGTCTAACTTGAGTAACATAGTCTAAGACAGAGCAGTACTTTCAGTTAGCTCCACACCCCCAGGGAATGTTGATGGCATCGGCTGCACAGTATCAATAGACTCTTGATTAGTTGTGGTGAGTTGAGGTGACGACCCATCTGGAAGGACCAGAAGAAGAAGAATCCAGTTGACTCGTGCGCTCTCTGGCTCCAACTACAGACTGAGTGAATCATTGAGAGGACACTTTGAGGAGTCTATCTCTCTCAGGACATGCACAAGATGACACACACTTGAGGGAGCGCTTATAAGGAAAGATTCAGTGAGCCATCTGCCATGTTCGGCCAGGAGCCACCAGCTACAACTTCACAGCACTATTCAATTTTCAATTACTGCGCTGGCGGCTTAAGCACAAGCCTGTGTACTCCTATAAACATATTAATAGTATATACTTGAAGCATAACCCAAAGATGAATTATGCAGGCATGACTTGGTTTATTCATAGTGTCTCCATAATGGATCGTTTAGACTGTACCACAACTTGTAAGGAGTTTTGAAAATGCACTTGGCACAGAGACGCTGGTGATGAGATGTGAGAAATCAGGCCCAGAGGGAACCAGACACACAGCAACACAGATCTACATATTTACATACGCATGAGCTACATGCAGCAAGATGCTAGTTAGCAAAAGATGCAGAGATGTCAAGGACTTCTTTGTGGGTTTTAAGAACACACATAAAGATACAGCAGGTAACTTTCTGGAGGTGATGCGATTTCATGGGAGTAGAAAGTTAAAACCATACTTTTACATACAGACCATTCTCCGTGGAAAGTTGCTTTGGAATATTATAGCCAAACAAATACGATTTCCATAGAAACAAGTGCTCATAGTAAGGATGCACACATGTTTTTCAGTGCAATAAAGTAAAAAAAAAACATGACTAGTTTTTGGCAGAAACTTTGGCATTTAGTTCAAACATTTTCTTACTTGTGGCAAAGTTTAACAGAGTCTAAATCAGGGGTTCTGAAACTTTTCACACCAAGTATACATATCTAGTGATCTAAGTACCAACGCCTAGTTAAAAACAGGACTATTCCAAGTCAAACCTGGGCCTAAAGTAAGACTAGTAGACTACACAATTGCAAAACTAACTGCTGTACCAGTTCTAAACCAGGACTAACCCAAAGGAAGTCTGGAACTGAATGTGTTTTTTTTCATAACAGATTTGGCTCAGGAGAGTGAGTTATAGGATACTAAGAGGAAAGGAAAAGAATAGGTATTTTGGTGCTCCTATAACCACATATTTTGAAGTAGGACATTTTATTTAATTTTGTTCCCTCTTTCCACATGAAAAATGCCTTTATTACAACAAAACAACAACAGAGTGGTCTACTCCAGAATAAATAGATATCTTATGCAAGTATCAGACTTTGCCCAAAATCAGCAGAGGAGAGATGAGAGGAAGAACATAGAAAAGAAGAGGAGCAAAGGAAAGAATAAAGAAGGAAAAGATAGAAGATTGAAGAGATGGAGAAATGGGAGAAGAGGAAAGAGAGGGTTGGAAAAGAGAGCGAGAGAGAGAGAGGGGAGCAGAGAAGAGGGAGGTGGGGTGATAAACGCAGTAGACTGGAAATGTCACAGTGTCACCCGTTTCCATGACACCCGGCAAAGTTTGGCAAGAACTGGAGTGCCTGAGCCAAAGGGCACAGGATCAGCTGAAGCTAATTGAGATGTAGCTTTAAAAAGATACATGTGTCTGAATAAAAGCAATGTAAATAACACATCTTAATGAGCACTTTATTTGTTTATTTGATGAATTAAAATGAGGACAGGTGTGGTGCGAAGGAGAGGTTTGAGTAGTCGCAGATGGGGGCCAGAAAACAGAAGGACAAAAGTTGCACCAATAACACTGTAGCTGTCCTGGAGAATCAATGAACAACTTTAGAATCTGTTTCAACCATGGTTTAACTTCTAAAATTATTCTATCAACACAGACATTTACATCAACAGTCTGGTGTAATAATAGATTTGCTTCGGGTGTTTTGTTAAGTGGGTAAGACTGTTTTTAGTGGCAGGCTAAGTATGGCCATTGACATGCACTAGCCTAGCACCAGTGACCTCTGCAAATACAAGGACTGGATGGAATATTTCAAAAAGTGTCTCCACACGTCTCTAGGAACTAGGAAATGAGGTCCTATGTCCAAAATTCCGGATTGTCCCTTTAACTATCTCCATGAAAACCAAAATCTCCATCAGACCAACATACAGGCCAGATCTATGGAGAGGATGGCCTTTTCTTTGAGCAATAAAAATACCTAATTGAATGAATGGTAAATGGATAAGTTTAATGCCACACTGTGAAACATTTCAGACAAAGTACTACCACCTCCATGGAGTCAAGCAGGCTGTGAACTCTCCTCCCAAAAAGTTACACAATGCACCTTTAATTACAAAAATAATGGCACAAACAATAAAGTTTGTATAGATTAAAAATATTGTCCAGTCTAATATGAAACTGTTGAAATTGTTACATGTTTTCTGGTTCTTTCTCAATGCTGCCAACTAAATTATTTCAATATAGTTTTGTGATTAACAGTGTATTAAGTAGCTTTTCTGATATCAAATATATGCCACCAGTTTGTCTCCATGACGATATTGAATGTCTCACTGTATGCCATTAAACTTATCTACATATCTTGCATTTGTTTGAGCAGATGTTTTGATTGCTAAAAGAAATACCTTTTACTTTTCTTACTGTGTGCTTACTGTGTCACCTCTCCACAGATCTGACCTGTAATTCTGCCTTTCTTATTTTAATTTAAAGCAATACTGTGACACGATGGTGGCAGCTCCCTTTCCAGAAAAGTGACATAGAGCACATATGAAGAGATGAATGCGAAATGCTGAACTCAATCAAACATTTTTACGTTATGATAAAGATTTCGAAAATGAAACAAGTTGTAAATTACAGCAAAGGCCAGAACCGAGACTATAATGATGAGAGGCAAACAGGTTGTGCTGCAATATGTATGAGCATCCCAGTTTAGTTGTAAAATACAGATGGCCCTTGTACGACATCTGCTTCTGAACACGCTAATATGTGGAGCTTATGTTTGAACTACCCCGTCAACACATTCTCACTATAACTGCACTATAGCTAAAGGGGTGACATATACTAACAATACTGCACTTTGGCTACTGCAGATTTAAAGAAGTGATATAGTACACGTTATACTTCACCATCTGGAAGCTTCAAAAATAGATTCCCCGCATTTTGAACACCATCTGACAGGAGCTAAGACTTTCTCCAAGCTTCCAAGATAAACAATATGAATGTACAATAGTCAATTACCAAGCGCCCGGCCAATGATTTTACAATTTCCACCAATTAAAAAGCACTACAGACAGTCTATTTCCTGCAGGTTATTGTTGCTATGAATCATGTTTACACGCACATAATAAATCCTCATTAATTGGAGGAGCATTCTTTACTGCGGCAGAGCTCATATCCCGAAGCAGTAATCTCTGGAATAGGCTGTTGTGTACAAAACCATCACACAAATGAGCCAAATGTTATCAGTGCAGCATATGAGGATTGTAATGGAAATCAAAAAGGGACAGATATTTAGTGAAGGTACTAGTTTAAGTGGAACTAAACATTCAATCAGCCTTTTCTTGCTACTAACCTGTGTATATTGTGGTTTAATAGTATTGTCTTCTGTTCATAGTGTTTTTTTGTTTTGTTTTGTTTTTTTGGCAATTTTAGTTCAAAGTATAGGTACATTTGCAGCTTTCTTGACAAGATATACAAATATGGGTGTGTCCTGACTCCAGTCACCATTGCAGTTTTAAGTATTTGGTGACATCACACAAAACTGTCCTGATCACAGCCAGTTTGAAGTGTGGATACCTGTTAGAGCAATCATCCTGTTTCTTATACTCCAAAACCCTTGCCCTTCCTCCAGGTACAGCTCAGCATAGCAGCTCTGTTTGAAATGTGGTTGTGGGTGGTGTGGTCCCACTTTAAATGTTGGGTAGTGTCTTAACATGTGCATAGAGGTCACATATTTTCTGATGCTGGATGGACCATGCCACAGATCCCTCACTGAGCTGCAGGGGCTGCACTAGCACTGAGTCATGATTGGCTCAGGTTGACTCAGATAAGAAGGAGCACTTTTAGGTTTAAACAGGATTTCAGTGTTGGAACTGGCAACCCAAATGAAAGAGTCATATGAGGCTCATTCTGTTTTATGATTGGACAGTTGTTTTTAGAACGAGAACACCCATGTCCAGAGAGATAAGCTTGTTTAATGTGCTTGTGTTTATCACCAACTCAAAACCAGCACCAAATGCAGTAGTAACTCCTCCTCTCTTATTTATGTGTTCTTCCAGGCAACTGGGAGGTTGGATATTTCCCAGTTGATTTGCTGACCTCAGAGCGTTTCAACAGAATTAACTTGTATATAAACAGCACAGCTAATGCTAAACCAAGGGTTAAAAAACTTAAACGTTAAACAAAGGTCTGTAATTTATTAAATGACAGAATGTTTATGTATCAAGTGTTTTCGTCATTTAAGAGGTGGCTGACCACACAGATCCACTTTTTCTATTGATTGTCTTGCTGTAATATTCCACAGTTTAACTCGTATGTGAAGTGAGAGTCCTCTGATCACCTCCCAGTTCACAAGTGGAAATGACTAGTTCGATCGGCGTTCCAGGGCAGATTTTCAATTGAGAAGTTGGAAAAATCTCAGTTACCAGTTGCCTGGAATGCTCTATTCATCCAGATTTCTAACCAGTGATTACGCAAAATTGTCCAAAAACACAGTACATTCACAAGGACAGACAAGACAACAGCTGCTAATGTGCAGGTCTGATCTGTCTACAGGGCATATTTAATCTGGACACAACGGAATACGAGGACCTTCATATCCACTAGTGTTAATCTGAAGAGTGTCAGCAGTAATGGTCTGTGTTTAGAGGGATTTCATGGTAATTGTAAATGGCTTATGATTAGGCTCAAGTGTAAGCAGTAATTATGTCCATGACCAGCAAGTCTTTAGTCTAATACATATTACAGCACTAAGCCACACAACTGGAAACAATCAGCTAGTTGTTGTAAGGTTTGAATGATAGAGGTTTTTAGGTAATCGTAGTTGGTCGTGCAGATATTCGCTTTTCTTTTTCTTTTTTCATTAACAAAACTATATCCTTGATCATGCATAACTATCTAAACCAACAATCTTAATGTCCTATGCCTGGATAATGAAACAAAATGAATTTCACTGTGTAACTGGACAATGACATTTTGCCAATAGAAAATTAGACTGGAGTTCGAAAACTACCAAAATATACAGTAATGTTTACTGTATGTTTTATTCATAAACAGTATATAGAACCACCTCCCCCTCCCCCAGAGACAGAACCACCTCCCCCTCCCCCAGAGAATAAGTCAGCAGCACCACCTCCCCCAGAGAATGAGTCAGCAACACCACCACCACCTCCCCCAGCGCCACCAGCACACCCATCACCTCCGCTGCCCACAGACCAGCCTGGAGTCCCCATTGCTACATCTACTCCATCAACGGACTCTTCACTCTCCTTCTCCTCCCCACCTTCACCCATGGCACTGCCCAACCATCTAGAAAGCCTCATCAGATCGGGAATCAAGATGGTTCCTCTCACACCTAACATAGCACGGTCAAGGGTTCTGACATCAACTATGTTGAACTCTCCCCCATACAAAACTGTGCCTGTTTCACCACCAGAGACTCTCTCAGCTCTCCCCTCACCCAAACCTCCCCCTACTCCACCTCCTCGGCCCTCACCTGGTCCCTCACCTGGTCACTCACCCAAACTCTCCCCTGCTCGCCCTCCCCCGCCTTTCCCCAGAGCTGTTATCACCAAGAGCTAGGACGCACAGGGCCTCTGCTGTCCCAGGACATACAGTCATGATAAAGGTAATATCAGGCTGGGCCCTGCGATGGAGCTATAGCTCCAGTTACAACACGTAGACGGATTAAAAGAAGGACAGTTAGACTGTCTAATCAGAGAAATTTAGTTCACATTCCCTGTAAGAAGATAACACCCAGTCCTACTGAAACTAATCAGAAACTTGCTGTGCTCAATGTCAGATCTTTATGTAACAAATCATTTCTAATTCATGATTTTATTTCTTCTTTTAATCTTGACTTTATGTTTTTAACTGAAACATGGCTTGACAAAAACACAGGTCATGCAGTGCTAGTGGAATCAACCCCTCCCAACTTCAAATTTGAATCTGAAACACAAGCAAATAAAAAGGGTGGAGGAGTGTGTGCATTTTTTAGAGATCATTTGGTTACACACAGGTTGTCATTTGGGGTGTTTTCATCATTTGAGTATGTTTCCTTCAAAATGGAGCTAAAACAATCACCGTCCAGACTCTACATCGTCATATACAAACCTCCTCAGCACTGTCAAAGTTTTATTGATGATTTTACTGAGATGCTTTCAGTTGTTTGCACAGACTTTGATGGTTTAGTCATTACAGGTGATTTTAATGTACATGTGGATAATGTGTGTGTGACAAAAATGCCAAAGAGCTTAGTGTTGTCCTTGAAACTTTTGGTCTGACTCAGCATGTCAGTGAGCCCACTCACAACAGAGGGCACACTCTGGACCTGCTCATTACAAAGGGTGTAAATATTTCAAATGTCAGTGTGGTTGATGTTGCTCTGTCTGATCATTTCTGTGTCTTCTTTGACCTGTCTGTTATTCCCAAACCATCGGCTGCTCCTACAGTTGTTCGAAGAAGACACATAAATGATAACACAGGTGCACTGTTCATGGAAATGATACATTTTGAAATTGCCTCATGTTCTAATGTTGATGATGTGTTGAACTCTGTGACTTTGAGTGTTTTGAATGTTCTGGATGCCATCGCCCCGATAAAGGTTAAAATGGTTAAAGAGGCAAAAAGCTCCGTGGAGGAATGATGACTCAGTCAGAGCACAGAAAAGGGAGTGCCGGAAGGCTGAGCGGAAATGGCGCAAGTCAAACCTCCAGGTTCATTATGAGATTTACAGAGGAACAATGCATATGTACAACTACACTTTGAGTAAAACAAGAGAGAAGTATTTTTTCGGACATTATTGGTAATTGCAGTAACAACTCTCGTGTCCTGTTTGCAACAGTGAACAGATTAACAAACCCTCCAGCTCCACTGCCACTAGAACTAATTTCCACATCTAAATGTAATGAGTTTGCAGTTTTCTTTAATGACAAAGTTCAGGGCATCAAAAATGCCATCAATTCCACAAGCATGCAGCCACAGAGACACTTAGAGCTGAATCACTTTGCACCTGTAACTGACAAAACTGTTTTAGAGATCGTTACCAGTCTGAGTTCATCTACTTGCTGCCTGGACATGTTACCCACTAGATTTCTAAAGTCTGTCCTCAACAGTTTACTTTCACCACTCACTCACATAGTTAACATGTCACTTCAATCTGGAACATTCCCAAACGCATTGAAAACTGCGGTCATTAAGCCTCTCCTAAAGAAGAGCAGTCTTGATGCCACAGTACTGAACAATTTCCGACCCATCTCAAATCTGCCATTTTTTAGCAAAGTCCTTGAAAAAGCTGTTTACCAACAGCTTACGAATTTTCTCCAAATGAACAACTCCTTTGATGTTTTCCAGTCAGGTTTTAGAGCCCACCACAGCACTGAGACTGCTCTTATCAAGGTGACAAATGACATCCGCCTGAACACTGATGCAGGCAAAGTCTCAGTCTTGATACTGTTAGATCTGAGTGCTGCTTTTGACACTGTCGATCATGGGATCCTCTTACAGAGACTAGAGGACTGGGTGGGCATCTCTGGTACTACACTAAACTGGTTCAAGTCCTATCTAGAAGACAGGAAGTATTTTGTTGAAATTGGAAACTGTGTCTCAGATCACATGGCCCTGACCTGTGGGGTGCCTCAGGGGTCAATCCAGGGCCCCCTGTTGTTCAATCTCTACATGCTGCCATTAGGCCAGTTAATAAGCAGCAATAATGTGTCTGTGGGTTTTTCGGAAGGTTCAATGCGTGTCCTAAAAAGAAGCACAGGAGATGGAGAATCCGAGAAAACAGGCCACTTTATTTCAGCATTTCCATTGAGTGAGATTCAAGTTGATTACCAAGTACAACTGCCACCCCGGAACGACGTCTGACAAACTCAAAATCAGGGGTAGCTTTATACTACATCTTGACAAAACATTAACTTGTTGATTTAGCATATACAGCAAGAAAATGAACAATACTGCTGACCCAGTACACCTTATCATGGGTGGAAACATGCCACGGGGACCACATATGTCAGTTTTTCTGCTCCGTGGCACTCAAGGTCCAGAAAAACATATTCTTTATGGCAAGAAAAACATGTTATGTAGACCTATGGATATCACACGTGTTTTTCCACCCTGTTGTCATTCTAAAGTCCATAATGTTAGGTGAATTTAGCATGATCAGCACATAATTTCCCACATGTCCTACCACAATTATGCAGATGACACTCAGATCTACGTCTCTCTGGCAGCAGGAGACTATGGACCAGTGGACTCACTTGGTCACTGCATCCAACAGATCAGTGTGTGGATGCAAAACAACTTTCTCCAGCTAAACTCTGACAAGACTGAAGTCATAGTGTTTGGTCCACAAAAACAAAGGGACAGTGTCAGCAGTCACCTCCAGTCTCTCTCTCTAAAACCTTCAAATCAGGCAAGAAATCTAGGGGTAATAATGGACTCAGACTTGAACTTTAACAGCCACATCAAATCAATAACATCTGCAGCCTTTTACCATCTAAAAAACATAGCAAAAATCAAAGGTTTACTGTCTAAAGTAGACTTGGAGAAACTTATCCATGTGTTTGTCTCCAGTAGATTAGACTACTGTAATGTTCTGCTCACTGGTCTCTCCAAACGAGCTGTGAGACCGCTGCAGAACATCCAGAACGCTGCAGCTCGGGTCCTTACTCGAACTAGGAAGTACGAGCACATAAGTCCTGTGCTCAGGTCTCTGCACTGGCTTCCTGTGGCTCAGAGAATAGACTTTAAAGCAGCTCTGCTTGTGTACAAGTCTCTCCATGGCCGAGCACCAAAGTTCATCTGTGACATGTTAGTGTCATATGAACCATCTCGCACTCTGAGGACCTCAGGGACCGGCCTCCTGCTGGTGCCCAGAGTCAGAACTAAACAAGGGGAGTCAGCGTTTCAGGTTCATGCAGCTAAAACCTGGAACAGTCTGAACATGTGAGACAGACTCTTCTGTGATGCTGTTTAAATCCAGGCTCAAAACATTTCTGTTTAACTGTGCATATGACTGAAAGGTTTTCATTCCGCTCTCTTCTCTCCAATTTATGTCTCTCTTTTTTAATTTTAATCTTCATGTTTATTTATGTTTTGATTTGTTTTTATTATGATTTTAATGTATTTCTTATTCTGTAAAGCACTTTGAATTACTTTGTGTACGAATTGTGCTATACAAATAAACTTGCCTTGCCTTGCCTTGCCTATATACAAATGAGCATAGCTAACCCACCAGCTGGTGCATTCCTAATAGGGAGTGTTCATGGGGCATTTCCGGTTACATCAACTTTACGTTGACTTTATGTTCAAAAATGGTTGCCCCTCTCTCTGTAACTGTTGCAGTGAGCTTTGTCATTTTGGTCTTAAAATGTTTCACTATTTTCTACATAAATTCCTGTTCCTAATATGGTACTGCTTAGCCTTATTCATCAGCCGGTTTCACTTCATAAAAACCGTCTGACCACGCAGCATTAGGATCCATTCGCTCGATGGAAGGTGGGTAGCAATAACGTCTTTCCCCTTGATAAAATTCACCAAACATTTTCTTTGTTCCGGCTTTAAATCCTCGATCTCAGGAATCATTGCCAACACAGAATGCATGGCTTCATCTACATCTATCTTAACCGCTTTGTTTACTGTTGTGCTGTACCACAAAAGGGACCATGTCATAGCTTCATAGCTCTTTGCTGACTGACCGCTGCGAGGTTTAAAACTTCTGGGGTTCTTGCAAACCGTCTAGCATTTTCCGACTCCTGACAGTCGCTGGAGAGAAATTAAATTGAGAGGAGGCCTGGCTAATAACCTCTAGCATTGTGAGCGTTATTTGACTGGAGCCTATGGGTGGCGTCACACTCCCTTAGTCCACTTCTTTACACCGTTTATGGTTTTATTCCACAATATTCTTAAAAAGTAGACTTGACAAACTGTATCAAAGCCCCAGCACTTGAGCCAGGCTTGTTCATTGTTGTATCCAGACAATGATTTTGAACAGTGAGAGCCTGAACCTGTGCACCAGGAGAGGGAGCAGAAGGAGGAGAGGGGGAAGAATGATATTTGGAGTCTTGCAGACACAATTTGGACACGGTGTGAATCACCTTTACAACACATCCTCCCCCTGCTCCTCAAAGGCCAAGCCATGACTTTGACAAAGGCCAGAGCACACAACACTTTTCTGCGTTTTGCCGCTATTTTACAACATGAGTCTGAGTTTGCTGTCTGTTTATGAGTATGTTTATGTATCTTAAAGGCTCCATATTAATCTATTTTCTGATGTTTTAATGTTGTTTCCTCATCAGAAACGTACCTGTAGTTGGGTTTTAGATATTCAAGGTTTGTTTTAACACACAAACCTTGAATATCTAAGATGAAACTGAAAACATTGTTTCACCTTGTGATGTCATGTGGTAATACAGGAAGTACTCCACTGTGTTTTCAAACTCCACACATCTTCACTAGAATCATTTGGACAATTTCAGCCCTGGAATTGCCAGTCTGTACTGAACAAAATTAAATGATAGCTGTTGAAAACTACCACTCCATGACACCACAAGGTGGATCGGAGCATTTTGAGCTTTGAAGATGTAGCCCTAACATTTGTAAATGAAACAAACAATTCAAATAAATAAAATAACTCAAGGTACAGTCGGTTTTTGAGGAAGTAACAGCATTATAACATGGCTTAAAGCTCACAAGAGTCAGTTTTGTGTAAAATATTGATACATGTGTGCAACTTAACAAATTACGCTTCAGGTTTTGTTGCCTATATCAGGAGAGGTTAAAGATGCACAGTGTAACCTTTGCCTTGATTATTCCACTGTAAGGCATTGAACGTATTGATTGGGATTGTTTAGTTTTAATGTATTGGCGCAACATTCTGCACATTTTTCCTTGACTAAATGCTGGAACTGTTATTAACTATGAAACAAAAGTGATTGCTCAAATAATTTTTTCCCCATCACGCTGTAGAACATGTTTTGCTTGTCCCCAGCCTAAACAACCCGGCAGTGAAACCCAATGAAACATGTTGTGATCAGAGCACCCGGGGGACCAGAGCCTGCCCAGTGTACCTGAAGACTTCACTCAACGTGCCTTTTACCATTGTGTCCGGGCCAGTGGATTCTTGGAGGATAAAATCTCTTCTTCTCCTCTCCTCTCTTGAGTGGCTGCTCCATGGCACCGCGGGGAGACACTGAGACCAGGAGAGAGGCTTCCATAGAAAATTATGTACATTTAAATGAAGCGTTTCTGTGAGTCTGCTCAGCTCAGCGCCGCGGAGGAGCTCAGACGGAACAGGACAATGTGGGCACGTATCAGTCACAATGTGGGGACGATAATCTGTATACACACTCTTTTTATAGGAAACTGCCTCTGGTATAGGGACAAAAAAGGTCCATGTGACGTAAATCCTTTATTAGTGGATAGAAAACATGATCTAAAGTTAAGATATGGGTTAAGTGCATATGGCAGGATGACATGTTTTTCTCATTACTACTTTGTTTGATGAAACGGTCTTTGAACATATTTATCATAGTTTTACATTAATCGAGTGACATGTTTGACAAGAAAAGTTGACAGTTACAGGAAGTAACACTGAGTTCTATAAAAGAATCCCTCTATTTAACTAAATGAGGAGCTAACCATAGGCATTTTACACCATTTGTGGCAGAAGACCTTCCAGAGGAAATATTTTGACTGAATGAACACAACGGACTGTTGGATTGTCTGAAATGAAATGTTTGTTTTTCCAGTATTCTATGGAGACTATGAATACTGGACATGTGAGATGCTACAGGCTTCTTAAATTTTATATGACAGCAAATGTGGTGGGAAAGAGACCTTCTGAAGAAAAAACTTTGAGGGAATGAACCATTTCATCACCAACCCAAGCACCTGTTCACCTGGCCCCACCTGGATGTTATCAATAGGCCTACAGAAAATTCCATCAAAAGTTCATTGACAATTTACACAAATGGCACAACTGTCAAAAAATAACTCAGTGTAAATCAGATTTTAGTTTTGGCCCTTGTTTAGGTAACACTTATGAAATTATCTCTATGTCACATTTGCTGCCTATGTCCCAATAATCCAAATTAAAATGATACACTTCACTTCAAAATTGTCAAACTATTATTGGCAAAATCTTTAATATAATCATGCTAACTGAAAGTGTAATCTAATAATATGTACTATTAGAGTTTAGGTTAGGCAAGTAGCAACTGGTTAAGCTCAGTCTCCAGGAAATGAATGTCAATGCAATGTACCCAACAAGCACGGAAACCCAGCGTGAGTGTGTGTGTTTGGGGGTGTACGCAGCGACCACAGATAAGAGAGAGACTGTAAAAGCTGAGTGCCCCCCAGGCCCTCGCTTTAGCCCTAATAGCTTTCCTGTCCAGCTCCTCTGGCGACATTACAGGGACAACTCTACTCAGAGGTAGCTTACTCCAGAAGTTACATTTACTCTAATACTTTAACTGTGTGAGTGATTTTTTTGGTCAGTGATGAATAAAGTCAGATAAATAAGTTGAATATCATACTGTGGAATCTCAAGCATGTAGTAGAACCCTCCTTTAATTTGCGTTTGTGTTGGTATTTTACATGTTTGTGCATTTCATATTACGCTTCCCTCACTATATCGCAATTCACCTTTTGCTGTCTTGCTGTTTCGTGGATTTTTTTGTGTGCAATTTTGCTTTTTTTTTTTTTTCTTTACAGTGTATGAACGCGTATTGTGCTCCTCCCCCTGTGTCCTGATTGGCTCAGGGACGGTAGACCACTGTCCATCAATCTCCTCCGTGCCGTGTCTCCTGTACAGTACAGAATGCGTTCAGCTGCCAAATTTACATAAATGTTGGATCTCTGGTAGTGTGATTCTGAAATGCTGTATATTTGCAAGTTTTCTGCCCGACAAAACCCACAATGTCGACAAAACGTTCTGCACCGACAAGGGCTCCTGTTGTTGCACCCAAAAGGCAGAGGAAGATGCAAACCACTGCACAAAAAGTTGGACTTGTGGACGTGCTGAAGGAAGGTAGAAGTTACGGGGCTGTAGGGCGCCATTACAGAATAAATGAATCTTTGGTTTGTGACATAAAGAAGGCAGAAAATAACATAAGGACGACAGCAGCAATAAGTTTAAAGAAGGATGCAAAAAGGGTTGTAACTGTCCTGTATGAGAAAAGTGTTTAAAGTGTGTGGTGAGGGATTTTACAGCCTTAAAACATATAGAATAATTGTAAAAAATAAAGCTGACTACTTCACAGATTTTGCCTACTGAGGGTTATTTTTAGAATGTAACCCCCGCAATAAACGAAGAACCACTGCAAAACCAAACCAAAATGTGTGCAATACTTCAAACAATGGATTGTATTTCTGATTACACTAACGCTAAGTTGTTCTTGCAGTTAGCCTTATTCTACTTTTTAGAAACTCAACTCGTTTTTGGGTACACATTTAAGTATACTCTTTTTACCTTTTCTTTTATTCACTCTCTCCAGCTTTGGTGCCTTCACAGAGGAGGCACAGCACGGCGATCTTCAAAAGCATCTGGAGGTAAGGGAAAGTTTGCGCGTCCATCACAGCTGCTAACTCGCACCTGTGGCTTTGTTTCCCAGACGATGGATCATGGTCGCTCCTGTGTTTGTCAGCCTGTTCCATTATTTACCTCCTCCCCTTGCCCGTCCGCCTGGGCCTTCTCACGCCATATATCATCCCGCCGAAAGCTCGCATCCGCCACAACTTGAAAACCTGATGAATAAGTAAAGTAGTTCCTTGCCACTGCCGCACACTTCCTGTCCTTTTCACAGCTACAAAGACAAAAGAGATGGGCCTTCAGTTCTGCAGGCTCCAGCCAGATTTGGGATTCTCTTCAGAAGGTTTTTTGAACACATGAATTTAGGCAGAGGAAACTATATATGGTGCTGATTATTGGGCTTGAATGACAGATACTACTGATTATTCTCAATTTCAAACTAGATTTCGATACAATAATAACAATGCTTTTGTTAAAACTCTATCTCCACAAGCAAGTGACACCACCATGTATTTTTAGCAATTACTAAAAAAGTAAAAAAAAGTACAATTGAATTAATACTATATTGACCCATTTATATAGTTTTTGGGTACTCAAAGATGTGGAAGAGATGTGTTTATAAATCACTTTTGATACCAAACTGATAATGTGCTCTGTCTTTTCAAGCAAAATAATGTAATTTTCAAAATATAAGAGCAATTTAATATGATTGTGACCTTAAGTTCATATACTTAGACAAAGACGTTTCAAAACTGCTCTATTTTTATTTTATTTCTATCTGTTTTTTTTTTTTTTTTGACAAATCATAGATGTTTTATAGCATACAAATTGACAGGCTCGTCATTCTCACCTTAAAATGTTTGTATGAACCGGCTCTACGTGATCCTGGTGGTTTTATGTCACTATCTTGTGCCTAAATCAAGATATGAACATTAATAACAGACCAGTGTGGACTGCTTCTATTATACAGTATTTGATTGGGATTCACAATTCAACACATTCACATTTAACAAGTATGAGCTGTGAAAGTGTTAACTACTCTGCCACCATGCATGATGAACTGAAGTATAAGCTTACAGTTCTTGGTTGATATTAATGATTGACCAGATATTTTTGTGGCATACTCACTGTTAAATACATCACAGGATTAGTTAATGTAATAAACAATGTCACTTCAAATCAAATGTTCCTCTTAAACCTACACAATGTAGAATTTAGAGTCTTGCCAAAGGAAGGAAAAGGTAACTTAATTGTGTGTTGGACTACAAATCTCCTCTTGAGGGAAAAGTCCAGTCACTCTTTAAGCCTTTAAATATTTCTACGAGTCATTAAAGTCATTATTGTGATAAGAAGAACTCAGAAATAGCAGCACGTCAGACCCTGGTGGTGGGATTAGTCTTTTTTTCATACTATGGCAGTACTTCTATATTATCACAGTTGAGTTATAAGTTGTTGCTTCAGGTTGCTCCAGTGGCATTGAAAGTTGGGTCAAATACTGAGGACCAGTTTCCCTATATATGGACAGAATAGTATGTAAGGGTTTCAGAGTGATGGCAGCTGCCATAGAGAAGAACAGTTTGAACAAAATATCATATCTATATTATATCTTTTGAATGGGAATAAGTACTTAAAATGCTGCATAATATTAAGCTGAAACCCACGAATACCATTATTGTAATTACTGAAACTCACTTGTACTAAAGTAAAATTAATAAATAAAATACTTAAGTTACTGCACATATAGTTTTGTTTATTACACTGTGTTCTGACTTATGTTATAATGTTATTTTCTCATCACAAACAGACCTGGAGTTGTAATTTGTTTCATTTACACATGTTTAACACACAAACCTGCATATTTAGGCTGAGTTCTTCTCTCAAACAAAAGACACTCCATCTCCAGCATGTGGTAATACAGGAAGTGCTCCTCTGTGTTTAAACTCCATAGACCTTTTTAAGAATCATTTGGATAATTTCAGCCCGGGAACTGACAATCTCTACTAAACTAAAGGTAAAAGGTACTGTTTACTTGAAAACTACTAAATGGCATAACATGGAGGAACACAGCATTTTGAGCTTTGGAGATGTAGACATAAAACCTCTTCTGAATGTGGTAAGATGCAAAATAATCATATTTTGTATTCAGTGCATTTCTATTTAACACCTTATTTTTATGCATGCCCTTATCTAATCATAGTTTATCTTATCTAATTATAGTTTATGTTATATTCACTATTATTATGCATTTATTATGTTGCACAATATTGACAAAGCAAGTTCCTATTTTGTAAATTGTATTCACTGACAATGGCAATAAAACTATTTACGTAACACTTTCTATAAGCCAGTGGCACTTCTATGCACGAACCCTTAGTGTGCTCATTGTCTCAGGCCTGTGATGTAAACAACCGCCTCAAAATGTTCATCATTGGGTTTGAGGCAGTGAGGGTGGTCATTAACCCGAAAAACATCCCTGAGACCTTAAAGTAAGTGTCTTGATGGACAGTATTAATTATAGTTGATTGGCACAACTAACACTGACTCTTTTATAAAGGCACTCAAGACTATTGTATTGTAATGCATTGAGGACCTCCACAGTGAACTGCCAAAGGAAGGAAGGAACTGCACACACACCAGCTGAGGTGAGCCCTAATACAGAAACAGTTTCGGATGTTGGTGAGATCCCTGTTGTGGAGCCAATACCTGAGCAGAACGCAGAAATCTCTGGTCCCATACTGATTCTTGAACTTCTTGATTCAATAGAGGCTTTAGTTACAGTAGAACTTGATGTAGTAAAGACTTCTCATATAACAGAGATCCCTGTTGTGGTAGAACTCTGATACAGTAAAACATGAAGTAAATGCCTCTGGTGTAGCAGCACTCCTTAATACAGTTGAGACTCCAAATACAATAGAGGACAATTGATACAGAGTAGAGGCTCATGATACAGTAGAGCTCAGTGCTGTAGAAGATCTACTAAATGCAGTAGAGGTCTCTGACACAGTGGAGGCTATTTATACATTAGAGCCTTGTGATACAGTAGAGTCTGGTGAACTAAAGCCTCCTGAGACTGTTGAGATTCCTAATACAACAGAGCTGCCTGGAACTGTAACAAATCCTGACTCTGCAGCAGTCCTTAACAAAGTTGAGACTCCAAATGTAATAGATCTCTCTTATGCAGTAGAGACTCTTTATACAGTAGACATTCCTGATCCAGTAGATCTACATAATGCTGTAGAGCTCCTTGGCACACTAGAGCTTCCTGATGCAGTACTAGTCCTTGGTAAAGTTGAGACTCCAAATACAACAGAGCTCCCTTATGTAGAAACTCTTTATACTGTACAGTCTCATGAAGTAGAGTCTCCTGATGCTGTAGAGCTCCACGATATTGTTGAGACTCCAAATACAATAGAGCTACCTGATTCAGCAGAGTTTCATACTGCAGTAGAGCCTCTCGTTGCTGTAGAGCCTGATGCAGCAGAGATTGATACAGTACCTGATGCTGTAAAGCTCAGAGTTGGTACAGAGCTGCTCTCCTCCCAGATCCAGAAGCAGATCTGCCTTCAGCCACTTCACCAGGTGGATTTGAAAATTATTTTCTAGAAGGAAGACTTTCTAAGAAGTTCCTCTCAGTCACTAAAATGTAGCATTACGGTTTTATGTAAGTTATTATATAATTCTATATGGTGCTGTGATGGAAATTTATATTAACTTTGAGATCCACCTCAACCTCTCATTTGAAACCCACAAACTAATAACCCGGAAAACATTGCCCCGCTCCGTCCATCTCTAACTTCCTCTGCTGCAGAAACCTTAATGCGTGCTTTCATCACCTCCAGAATCGACTACTGCAATTGCGTTCTTTATGGCACACCCACAAAAACTCTCAATAAACTGCAATACATTCAAAACTCCACTGTCCACCTCCTCACACACACGGTCCCACAAACACATCACCCCTGTCCTCCAGAACCTCCACTGGCTCCCCATCCCTCAGCACATCCACTTCAAAGTGTTCCTCATACTTTCAAAGCCATCCACAACCAGGCCCTGTCTTACCTCTCAGACCTGCTGTAGCCCCACACTCCATCCCAATCCCTCCGCCCCTCTGAAACCAACCTCCTGTCCCTCCTCTGCTCCTGTCTCTGCTCCTGTCTCTGCTCCTGTCTCTGCTTCTGCCTCTGCTCCTGTCCTTCCCCTGTAGGACCAAGCACTGAACCTGGGGAGACAGAGCCTTCTCCATCGCATTCATTCTGAGAATGAGTGAATACTCTGAAGACTCTGAGGACTCTGAGGAGGTGACTTGGGGAAGACGCTAAAAGGCTGTTGCTCTGTGGCCAGGGCAGGCCTAGGCCATGTCCAAACCTGCTGTCTGCTTTTTTCTGTATTGCAAAAACTCACCAGGCCTTTAAAATGGATTATTATTTGTCATCAAGAAGATATATATATATATTTTCCGTTACTGTGTATCAAAAGCGAAAATAAAAAGCATATGGCTTTGTAAAAGACGTCTTTGAGAATGGCACCTCACATTGTCATCCTCTCTGTTTTCTTCTGTATGTTTTCCTTCCTCAAGGTTTGTCCAAATGACTCAGAGGATAAAATATTGCTCCTGTATTCACTTTGTTTGGCTGCTCGCTGCACCATATACTGACATGGACATGAATGGCATTACATCATATTGATATAAACCCATGTGGGTAACTGATGTGCACAAGCACATTACTGGTTAAAATTGGTAATAAAATCCAATGATTCTATAATTATATTTGGTTAAACTACATATCAAAAGCCTACAGTATTTTTCCAATAATATTTTACTTAATAATATAATAATATTTATAAGCTTATGTGTGTCTCTGCTAGTGTACCCAACTGCACCTTGTCCTGATATTAAGCAATTTGTGTTTCACCAAACCTCTGCACATCAAAGTAGGACGTAACCAAGGAACAATATATCATATATCAGCAATATACAAACACTTTTTTACTTAAAAAGTCCCATGTTCTTGTTAAGCATTATAAATTACTCTAGGACAGTATGCTGTCATGCTTAATATATGGCAACCACATTTTAACTTTTCCTGTTCAAGTTAAAGGACTTTGACACATAGTCCCACTATGTTATGAACTTGAAATTGCCTGTCTTTCACACTTCTGCTCTGTTTCCTGCCTACGCTGCCTAAGCAATCCTGTCTATCCAATGAGTACGAATCAGCCGATTAGTGATCCCCACTCAGTTATTCAATTACCCCATCCTCCTCAACCTGCCCCCCTGAGACTGCCCATGGGGGGTATAGAACAGCCAGAGAGGGACTGTAAGGACACCGAAGCGCTCATAATACAATAACATTACAGCAGATATTAGAAAAACACTATCATCCTCTCCTCCTGTTTTGTCAATGTGTACAGATCCCAGAGTGTTTGAAGTAATTGATATGGTGAAAGTATTCCCGCATGGACTGTAAGATCCCAGCAACTTTTAGCCGCGCTAATACCAACAAGACCACAGGCATACTCTGGATGAAATATTTGCAGTGCTTGCCAGGAGACAAATCTATTCTTCCACTAAAATACTGTCTATGCGGCGATATCTTATTTGTAGGCTGAGGGCTTGGTCTCACTGGGACCAATTGAAGAGAGCTCCTTCTATCCCATTGCTTTGTGTGCTAATTACAGGGGTCAGAAAGAATGATGGCTTCACAGAGGAGGTTATCCCTGGCCTCAGTCCCTTCAGTCCTTACCTTTAGCTATTTTAAGCCTCCAATGAATAGGTCATTTCCTTTAAAATAAACTATTAGAGTACATTAACTTAGTAACTGCTGTAATTTTAGAGTGGAAAAGGGGGAGTATAAAGATGATAATAACATAATAATAATCAAATAAATCAAATTTCAGACTCTGAGTAAACTTAGCATCAACTCATGATCAACCTTGGGACCTGGACTTGTACTACTTTCTAATCTGTGTTATAATTTCCTCATCAGCAGACCTGGAGTTGTGTTTTATTTCATTCACACATGTTTAACACACAAACCCTGCATATTTAGGCTTTTCATCCATTAAATAATAATGACAAACTTTTGGACATTGAGAACCTGAGCATTAAAAAATGTAAATTAAAAAAATAAAATAAAAAAAGCAAAAAAGAGTGATAGTTGCAGTTAGATTCAAAGCTTCAAAACTTTTACTAAAGTTGTAATACATTTGTTTTTCAATCTTGTTATATTTTGTCGTTACTAATTCTAATGTGGTGAGGACAGACAAAAGAACAAAGTGAACTTTATCGGTACATCTTCACACCCCTGCCTGGTTCTGCTTTGTGATTGGGTTTCACAGACAAATCAACACAATGTCTGCAAACACACCACAATGTTACAGTCTACTCCATCAATTACACCAGAGCTGAGATATGAAGATTGTACCTGACACTTATAGCACAACTTTGGACTTTTTACTTCTCCTGTAAGAGCATTTTAATGTTTTAATATCCAGTTTGTTCACTTAAAATTCAGATTTTGTACACAAAATAATGTTAGCTGAACACTCACGCTTTGATTGCCACATATAAGGTGTATGTCAGATGCCCTTCCAAATGACACCAAGCAACAGTTGGTGTCTGATTGAGGAAGCATTTGCATTTCAATGGTAAAGTGACTCTTCTTATATAACCTGTCTCAAAACAAGGGGCAAACTTTTAAAAATGAGTTTGCAGTGAACCCTTTTACATCCACATAGATCCGGGCCTCAATCAAGTCTGATTTTGCCTGCAAACTTTAGCACCACCTGAATGATCCACACCCTTAACCATGCACAATTTGTAGGAAGGTGGTATGCCTTTAGTAACTATTGTCAGATTTATACTGACTGCAAGATCAACCCAGTATTTACTTTGAGCAGGTTACTTGTAGATTGCCTCTTACACCACCTATGGCAACTCCATAGGCATGGTTGCCTAAAGCAACATGTTTTTAGCATAGGATCATGTGATAATTCACACAGCATATTGTCTGTGCAGTGTCTGGCAAAAACAGACTTCTGGTGGATTCTTTGAGCTGATCTGCACCTCCTCAGAGGTCAGTGTGGCAAGGCCCTTTGGTTTAATGATTTTCTAAGTCTTGCAAGATCCACCCCAGCCCTGAACCGCATCGCTCTGTATTTGCAGTCAGTGTACATGTTAATCAAAGTATCTGTTTCATTGCACATTTTGATGGTTTACAATAAATATGCTAGTTAGACTGAGTCTGAGCTTTGTTTTAACACAATCTGAATACAAAGACATGACTTAGATACTATCAGTAAATGTTGTGCCCCTTCCCTCCTCCTCCTCACAAGCATGTAGTCACTGCAAAGTAATAAGACATATGAGCATGTTGATCCTATGAGTCAGAGGCAGCATGGTGGCATAGAGGTGACTATTATTGACTCATGCATGGAAGAAGTTCCAAGAGACAAATCTCCATACTTCCTCTTGATATGTGATAAAAGACAATTTTGAGAAGCATGTTTTTGAAGGAGCTATCTACTTTGTGATAAGCTGATCTACCTCAAACAGGATTTCAAACACATTTCAGATCCAAATAGACTAAAGCGCTGCATGCTTTAATACCTAGCCTTTGGGAAAACTAATTAGTCTTCAAATTTGTTCTCTCTCATTTTTTCAGGAATAAACCAAAGCTATCCACGGAGACCAGACAGCCAGGGGCACTGTCTTTAGAAGAGTTTAACCACAATTATCCCCATGATGAGCCACTAGGGGTCAGCGGCGATCACATACACCTAAAACACACACGCATTAGTCCTCATGCATGCGTGACCACCACACCTGCTTCAGCTGAAGAGGTGAGGGCAGGTTCCAGGTCCGCTGAGAGGAGCAGCCCCCCGCAGGTCATAATTAGCATTGCAGCTGAGTTCAATGACCTTGTAGAGGAATAAAAGAACTGGGAAAGTTTGGTTTCCCCGATGCAATTTAAGCTTTATTAAGAGCAACTTGTGCCGATGGAGTTTTTAAAGGTACTTTAGTTTTAATTAAAGGTGTGAGTAACTTTTCTGGTATACAGGTCTGGCACCTTGGCTCTATTGAGATGCTTCCCTTCCTTTCTTGGAATGTTCCACAGTATGGCATTATCTATCTTGCATATATTCAGTGTGTTTTACTCTTGTTAAACATACATTCTTACTGTAAGTACTGTAAATGCCTCCCCATAGATCTGATCTGACTTGTAATTTGGCTTGGACCTGCTTGTTTCCATGGAAGTATAAAAGTGAGTATTTACTTAAACAGAAAGTCTGTTTTTAAATTTTAATTCTGTATCATGTTGGCCAAGCTGCTAATGTTTGACATATTAGATTAGATAAAAATACCTAATTATTTCAGTCACTCATAATATTTACAATTAGCTCAGTATTTGCACATCTCACCTTTAGTTTATGTGCATCTCCTTATTTTATTTCTACAGTAACCAGTAAATATAAAAGCACCCTTAGCAGCTCTATGGACAAGACTTCACAAACCATCACAATCACGCCACATCCCCAGCGGCTGTCACTGCCACCAGCACGTGAGCCCCATCCAGTCCCAAGTCTCCCGGGGTCACCTCCTCTCCTCCCCCTTTCTTTTCCTCTTCTTCTTCCTCTTCCTTCCCTTCTCTCTCTCCTCTCTTTGCAGAGGTTGTGACAGCGTTGCAGCCATGGGAGCGTCTATTTCGGCTCAGACCTTGATAGCGGGTGAGTCTTGGTTGAACTCAGTGACTGTGATGTGAAGTGCCACAGTGGTCTGATCAGCTGAAAGGTCCAGAGGAGAGGCTGAACTCAGTGGATAAAGATGGACCCGGGACTCGGAGAGAAGGAGCAGCTGCGTGGATGATAAGAGGCTGGAGAGAGAGAGCCTCCTGCAGCTAGTCTCAGAGCCACAGGTCAAAACACATGAAATCAGACTCAAGAACAGCGGAACAATACTTTTACTGTGAACTTTAATTTACAACACAGCATCTTTTTTTCTTCTTTCTTTTCACTTTTGTTTTGCTGTGATCTCAAGGGGCAAATGTGTTTGTCTTTTTATAATTGAAAAATATAAAACAATAAATTTAATAGAAAGTTAAAACCATACTTTGGAACATTCTTAATGGAGAGTTTTATGCCATACTGAGGAAGAGTACAGCCAAAAGAACAAAATTTCCATAGAGACAAACAGATGGAGGCCCTTCTCAAGGCCAAGTCACGTTTGTGGACTCCCAGCACGTCTTTGGTTTTCCAGTGCAATTAAAAGATCAATAATAATAATAATAATAATAATAATAATAATAATAATAATAATAATAATAATTATTATTATTATTATTATTATTATTATTATTATTATTATTATTGTTGTTATTCATTCATTTGTTTACTTATTTATTTTATTTATTTATTTATTTATTTATTTGAGACAGGGACAGCACACAATTTTGGCATTAACCTTAACAGGAGAGATGAGAGAGATGCATTGTACTTCAGGTTGTAGCATCAGTGCTAATTTCCACTTGTCGTCCCTGGGCAGGTTCATTGATTGATTGTATTTAACTGACCTTGACTATCAACTGTTCTGGGTTGTTTTGGGTTGATGGGGGAAACCGGAGCGCCCGCAGGAAACCAGACAAGGGGAGAAACATGCAAACTCCACACAGAAAGGCCCGGGCGACCCGGGGATCGAACCCAAACCTTCTTGCTGTGAGGCATTAGTGCTAGCCACTGTTATTAATAATAATAACAGAAATAGTTTTGATTTTGTTTAAAAAAAAAAGTTTAATGACACTACCAATTTTCATTTTACAGCTATTTTCTATTGTAGTGTCTAAACAACTATCAATATTCAGCATTCTGTTAGAACACAAAAAATGTTAACAGAACAAAAAAAAAAGTGTATCCCCAATCATTTCTGATTCTTAGTCAATTGTATTTCAAATTAATAACATTATTACATTATTAAAATTTGAAAGGTTGTGAGAGAGGTGTTTGTTTGTTTGTTTATGTGTTTGTTTTTATCTCATAGGAATACACTTAGGAAGATTTTGCATTTACCAGGCTGTAGTCAGATATATACTCATCAGCACTATAAAGCTCTCATCTTCATGTTTACCATTTCATTAGTGCTAATAGGAAAAACAAGTACATATCATAACCCATATAATTAAATGCTCTTAAACGCCTCCTGGCCTCTTTCACCCCCACACTGTTATTGCAGATGCCCTGCCCACAGCAGCTCCATAATTACGGTGTTAGTGATGGGCAAAGACTGGGGCAGGGACGGGGGACACACTCTGAGGAAAGAGGGGTGTATCTTTCTGGGCACAATGATCCATCACCATAGCGACACACCCCTCTCCTCGGCAACCTGCCCGCTCCTACCCCCTATGGCACATTGGCACGGTGCCCGAGAGTGACAAGGTGACACTGGCTGTTTTTTTTTTGTTTTTTTTTGTTTTTTCCCTCCTCACAGCACCTCAGCTTCACCAGTAGACTGACGGGCAGCAGGAGAGGCAAGCACAAACCCGCATCGCACATAAATCATTCACTACTTGACAAGGCCCGCTGAATGGTGATTGCTTTTGGTTATCTTCAAAGCTCTCGTTTTGTTGTCTGCGTTACTGAAAACACATGTCGGGAGCGCCACTGTCGGTCGTGAATAAAAATCAAATGTCTTTATGCATGACAGGTGCAGTGATATGCATAACTGGGAGCCGTAATGCGTTCGATTTACTGGAAAAAGGGAAAGCAGTCAAAACATATTGCCGTGCATTGTGGGAATAAATGAGTTTCCATCTGAGGGTTGAATAAGAGGCAAACAATGCTCTATTTTGTTTATGTCGAACTTTTATGAGGCAGCGTGTGACTAGAATTGACAGTTGTCAGCTGTGTAAACAAGTGAAGAGATACAGTACTTTACTCAAGGATGTTACTGAAGAACATATGGAAGAGTATCATATGTAGAAATAACTGTAGAACTATACTTAATTCATAATTTTATTTAGAATACATTCTCTAATCACTTTTTACTTGTCTTTGTAGTTGCAGAAATAACAAAAAATGTCTGTTATGTGTTATATGTTTTAGTTTTATTTATTTATTTATTTTTACACACACTATCAGTCAAACATTTGGACACACTTACACTCATTCATGTCATGTTTTTTGTTTTTTTTTTACTACTTTTCTACATTTTATACAGAAGACATCAAATTTATGAAGCAAGATATATGAAATTATGTAGTAAAGAAAAGAGTTAAATAACTTTAACTTAGAGGATTTGAATATAAAATACTTAAAAAAAAACATATTTATTACAGTTTTTAAAAATATTTCTTTGCTGCATAATCCATTTTACTTCATATTTTTGATGTTTTCTGTATGTATACAGTAAGTAATAAAAATAAAAAATTAAAACATTGAATGTCAAGGTGTGTTCAATTTTGTCTGGTAGTGTGTGTGTGTGTGTGTGTGTGTGTGTGTGTGTGTGTGTGTGTGTGTGTGTACGTATACACACACACACACACACACAATACTTTACATATATACATATTACTTTCCCTTATTTATCTCCACGGACACAACCAGGTGATGCCACCAGACTAAGATACAAGTCAGATCTGTGTTTTTCAGAGTATTTTAGCAATTAAAATGTTGTAATTGAATAAATGAAAAGAATAATTTCATTAAAGAATAATTTCACTGACACAAATAACATGTGGCAGACCCCCCACCAGAAAAGTTACATAGTGCACCTTTAAACACTCTGCTAATGACACTTCAATCCTTACACAATTGGACATCTTTAACACAGTCCCACATTCCTGTCCTGGGACCAGCTTTTTCTCACTTTGTCAAAAAATTAATATGCGAGGTCAAAACCACATTGAACATTGCAAATTATTCAAGGACACGTTAGATGAGCTCAATATGACGTGTGCAACATTAATCAGGAATGCTGGAATAACACTGACTATAACTTACACAAATGCATGTCATTAAAGTGTCTGAGGATCACAGGTGTTGACGGAGCCGCTGTCTCTTTAACTTGAATTGTTTGAGTTTTGACCTGGAGTTGAACCTCTCCATTTGGCCCTCCCACAGATGTGTTATGAGCGCGCAGATAATGGCTACGACTAGAATGATTGCTTGTGCTATCAGAATATGATCTTTACATCTAGATGGAATTATTGTTGAAGGACCAGGCCGTATGTCAAGTGAGACACTGTGAAGGTTTATGGTCTGTAGTGTAGAACAGCATCAGTGTAACAAGGAAGTAAGATGTCCTGTTTAAAAAGTGGGGGGTTGTGAGAGGGTGCAATGGTAAGAGTGCCATATAGAGAAATGTACAGACAAACATGACAACACTATGTGCAATAGAAATGTTCATTTTGTTGCATTTGATCTATCTATCTGTGTTATACAATTAGAATATATTAAACGGTTAATTTGTAATGTGCAAACAGTGGTACTAGTAGTCTCCCCTTTGTCATATTATAAAGTTTTTAACTCCTTAAAAACATACCTGGAGTTGTGTTTTGTTTCAATTACACGTTTGAGTAACCTTTTAGTCTGTCTACATCTAGTGGTAGTTTTCAAGTTAACAGCTACCTTTAACCTTTAGTTCAGCAGAGATCGGGAATGCCAGGGCTGAAATTATACAAATTATTCAAATGAAGCTGTGTGGAGTTTAAAAACACAGCGGAGCCCCTCCTCTATTACCACATGAGATCACAAAGTGGCACAGAGTGTCTCAGTGTGTATGCAGGGTTTGTGTGTTAAACGTGTGAATGCATCAAAGCAAATCTACAGGTTTTTGATGAAGAAACAACATTTTACAGTAGATCACAAAATAGCAGAATAAAGGTCTTTTAAGATTTCAAAGGTCATAATCTGGACATTGTTTTTGAGACTTTTCAACTCCCATTTCAAAGTTATTTTCAATTTGAATGTAGTGCTTGGGAAGCTAGGATCACACTGCCCTGGGCGAGATTAGAGTTGCCCTCAGGGAGGAGTTATACTTGAATCTGCTATGTCTTTGTTACCTGCCTCGTTATGGGTCATTTGTTCTCAATGCCCAGATAACTACCTTTGAAACCCTCTACCCTGGACCATTTCTGGACAAATGAGAGACTACACCAATTTGTTTTATGTTTTAAAAAGTATTTTCATGGTCATTTTGCCATCAGTTATGTTTTTCGTTTTGTTTTTTATGATTGAGGGACAGTAAGTTTTGCCCATTCATTTAGTGGTACAGTACAGACGAGGGAAAAACAGAGAGCGACTAGACAACGTAAACAACAGCACAAAAGCCCAAAGCAAACAGCCATTCTTCTTACAGAGTTCAGATGTTGTATATTGGCCTGACTCTCTCTACTCAAAGTTATACTCAACACAGTTTTTCACAGTATTCCAGACATTTATTGATATGTGAATGCTAGAAACAGGCAGTATTTGCAGTCCCAACCATAAACTGTATATATATATGGACATAACCCACTAGCTGCTGTGTTCCGAATAGGAAATGTTGACGGGGGGGAACTTCTGACTCTGGCTTCAATTGACTTTACATTGAAAAATTGTCACCCCTCTTTCCGTAACTTCTGCTGTCAAGCTTGTCTTTTTGGTCTTAAAATGTCCATATTAACCCGCTCTACATGATACTGGTGTTTTTATTTTGCTATTTGGTCACACATTACTATTTAGTAACATGGAACTCAGCTCTAAATTGACTCCTATAACCATTAGTAGGCCCATTGACAGAAATTTTATATAAATTCATAGAAAGAGTGTCCAATTCTGAGCACCTGAAACCCTAATCCACCTGTCTACTGCACTGACCATAACCTTGTGAGCTTCATTTGGCTGGAGCCGAAAGTTAAGGCTGAGGTCGCACTCCATTAGTCCACTTCTTTTACAGTCTATAGTTCCAACATTAAAAATAGTAAAATGTATTATACATTATCCATTACGTCCCATAAGACCACATTGTAATACTGTATATGACAGCATCTTAAAAGTTAGAGCAGAAGAGCCTGAGAAATATTGGTTTATGTGGCAAAAAATAATAAAATTACTTCCATTACTGAGGAGCTATATTTAAAGCTATACAACCTCTTATCCTGTCACAGTTTAGTCGATGACGTTTAAGTGTGTCAGATAAAAAAATCTGGTATATAATGCACTATCCCTATCAATTTGAACTTAAATATATGTACTTTAATTTACTTACTACTAAGTACTTTTAACATAATTCCTCTTTAAGACAAAATACCAAACAGGCAGTTAGAATCTGTTTTCCAGCTTGTCTCTGCTAATGAAATGAGAGAGAGAAAAATCTTTGCTCGTTTCTAACAAATGCAGAATAAAAGGCCTTCTTCACAATGCATACACTTTTAAATGCCCAAGGACACAGGAAGTTCTTCTACTAAGTACTTTATTATGGGGCTATGCAGTGGGCACTCAGACTCAGCCGTTTGTGTACTGCAGTAATGTTGGACAGAGTGGTTTCCATGTATACTGAAGACAGGGTGATGGTACCTTGGAGGAGATGTTGTTTTTCTATTTGTTGATCTTGATTAAAAAGAGCAGAAAGGCCTGGATCAATTTGCATCTGACAACCCGGAGCTGAGCAGAACATGATAATGAGGGGTTAATACAAGAGTGCGATGTGCAGAGAAATGTATATGGAGACTGCAAATATAGATGGATTATTTTGTGGGATTCATAGCGTAGAACTTTACAGGGTTTTTAGGGGAAAAAAAACTGCCTGAATCAGGATGACTTAAAGGTGCGCTATGTAATGTTTCTGGTGGAGGCTCTGCCAGCTGCTTGGCATCGTGGAGATTTTATTGCTTTGTCTGAAGTGTTTTACAGTGTGACATTAAATCTCCCTGATGACAAGTAGGTGATTTCACTAGACCAAGTTACCATTCAAGTCTGTGGAGAGGTGACACCGCTCACAATAAGAATGCATGTTTTTCGAAGTATTATTGAATTACTAGAACTATCTGTAATAAATAAATGCAAGATAGATATATAGCTTTAAAGCAATAAGATATTTAATTTAACATTTTTTTATGGCAAGTTTTTATTATAAGATCTAGTGTATTCAGTTACTAAACAGGATATTCAAAATCCCTTCAGTTTTTCTATCGAACATATCAATGAAATGAAGAAAGTTAAACCTTGTTCTATTCATTTTTAAAGGTGCACTGTGTAACTTTTGTGGTGGAGCGTGTGCCTTCTTCTAGTCTCCATGGTGATGTTATTACTTTGCCCAGACTGTTCCACAGTATGGCATTAAACAAACATATCTTGCATTTATTCAATTATAGGAGTTTTTATTTCTCAAAACTACCACAAAAAACATGCATTACTATGAGCAGGCCCACTTCTCCACAGATTTGACCAGTACCTGATGATGTGGCTGCTTGTCTCCATGAAGACAATTAAATTTAATGCCATACTGTAGAACACTCCAGGAAAAAAACAATAACATTAACATGGAGTCAAGCAGGTGACAGACCTTCTACCAGAAAAGTTACACACTGCACTTTGAAATATTTGCTTTTCTGGTCATTTTTGCACATAGAATGATACTGTTTTTATATGAAAACAATACATGATGAGAAAATCGTGTGTCTTTTTCTTACATCACTCTAAGTAAACTCAAACTGATGTCTCCAAATAGAAGACGTCTCCATATATTCACCTGCAGTGTGTGGCCTTAAAGGAAAAATGACTAAGTGCCAAGCAGCGAACAAGAGCAGCAGTGGGAGGTGCCAAGAGGAGCTATTCTGACTGCAGTGCATCTGGATGGGTGCTAGCTCACGCCCGTGACTTCCTATCCCATATGGGAACGCCGACTTTGTTCGTCATTAGCTCTGCGTGGGGTCTAGCATTTGTTTCCCCGTCTCCAGCCGAGTTCCTCTCATGTCTAGACTCATAGCCTCCTCCCTGTTCACAAACCCACTCCATGACACAGTGGCCACATGACATGTCATCTGCCCGTACACCTCAGTGGCAGGCGTCAAGCGCCAGGCGTCGGGCGTCAGGTGCTGATTACTGCGGATGTCACCCATTGTGCCGCAGTATCACGAGAGGTGCTGTGATCATTAAGAGTGCTCTAGTCACAGTATGGGTTTGTTCTGACGGAGTGACAGAGGAACTGGTGACACCGAGAAGGCTCATTTACAACATAACAAAGACTTATGTTTGCATATATGTCTCTGTCATCTCCTCTTGTTTAAATGTGAAGAGCTTTTTGAAGTTCACTAGACTGACTTTTTTACATATCTGAATAATAATACATTGTATTTATATAGCACCTTTCAAGACAGTGTGCTTTATATTATATTGCCAACTGCTATTTTAGCCACAGCAGTCTTGGGGTAGACTAATGGATGTGAGGCTTTTAAACTGTGCCATCCACCCCTCAGACTTCCACCAACACACATACACACACACCTGCACACCCGCACACACACGCACACACACACACACCTACATATACTAGACAAGGTGAGGTAAAATGTCTTGCCTAAGGACACAAAAGCAGAACTTGGTCCAAATGGGAATGGATCCGCTGACTTTTGGTTTGGTGGCCATTTCTTTGTCATTAATAAGATTGTTCACAAATCGACCTATAATTTAGCCTCAAACAGAAATAAAACAAAAAATAAACTCAATTTATATCAAGAACCAAAGTAAAAACATACCACGAGGCAAAATCTCGTCTCATCTCATCAGCTATGGCTTAATGTAAGACTTTCAATTGAGCTCCTCCTCCTTTGGAGTTGTCTGCTTTATGGAATCCATTGTTTTTTATGTCAATTCTGTTGAGTGAACAGATGGAAACTTTTGTCATAATCTGGCATTTTTACAACTGTATTCATAACAGGTGTTCGTAATATGCACTGCTGCATCAAATATATAAATAAATAAATAACATTTTAAAAAAAGCTTTTGGCTTTTCCTATGACTGTTGTTATTACTTCTTGTTGCAACACCACAATTTCTGATTTTTGGAATAAATTAAAAGTGTTTTGTGTGTGTGTGTGTGTGTATGGTTTATATATAGAAAGAGTTATTTTATTTCTTTACTGCATAATTCCATACATCTCACTTTGTATATTTGGTGTCTTCTGTATGTATATCACATGTAGAAAGTAGTAAAAATATAGTCATATAATCAATTTTAATCAACATAAGCAATATTACTCATTATAACTGTCTACTTTTAGATCCTTTTCCTTTATTGAAAATGAGCACAAGCGCTCCGGAACGGCTAGGGTGCAGTTCTGTGAAAATTAAGTATGACAAATCATGCTTAAAACCTGCAGCAGCCAAATGAGTCCAGTCCAAGTGTGTTTTATGAGGCAGTTTGTTGTGACAGAGGCAGATTTCACACCGCTCTCTTGTGTTGGGGGACAGTAAAATTAGTGCTGAAGTTGGAAAACTGTTGTAAGCCTTGGGGATCTTTTAAGGACCAATGCGCACAAGCTAGCAGCAGCAGCAGTATACTGGGATGAAGCTATTTGTAGCATTGTCTATTGTCACTTACAGATAGTGGGAGGCGGTGTGCTTTTTATAAGGTTAGCTCCCTGGAGTTTTAGCAGATCCTCTTCCGAAGATAGTGCCCGTGTGTCTAAACTAATAAAAAGGTAAAAATAGGAAATATGGATTTGACTCTTGATTTTTCATCACTCTCTCTTTCTCGGATGTCGATTGTCCGGATGAGGCAGAGTGAGGCGACGTGTGCAAAGCTAACTGATCTTGACATGTGTGCCGTGTGCAGAGAGGTCGTGATAAGGTTTTAGCTGATTCCAGCACAGGACAATCAACAGGGGCTAAGACTTTGGGATGTCCTCATGTTTAAAGGTGCACTACGTAACTTTTGGTTGAGCGTCCGTCACCTGCTTATTTCTATGGATATGTCATTGCTCTGACAGGAATATTCCACATTACCCTTATACATATATATTTATAATTTGTTAAGCTCAAGAATACCCAGAAAAAGAGGCATTCTGACTGTGAGAGGGGTTGCTTGTCCACAGATCTGTCCTGTAACCTGGTCTGGTTTGGTCTCCATGAAGCAGTAACATGAAGCATTTGATGGAAAAGTTACACAAGATTTTTTTATAAGTCAGCAGTTTTATAGATTAGTTTGGTTTGGTTTTGGATATCTTAGTTTAGTTCTTTAATGACACAGAGACAATGCACAATATACATTAACCTTAACACGAGAGATGCATTGTAACATTTGTTTACAATGAGCAAACGATAGCAAAAGTTTTGTAATTGAGCTGATGCGATTAACATGAGCTAACTGAAAGCACTGCTCTGTTAGAAGCATTGTTACTCAAATTAGACTTTAATCTGAGCTTTATTTTAAACAATCTGACCAGAAAGAACTGATTTAGCTGGAATTACATCAGGTGAGATGACCTTTGTGCTTAAAAATTATACTAAAATATAAAGTGAAACATGTTGTCTAATCTCACAGTGAACAACATAAAGGTAAAAACTTGACTGAATACATTTGTTTCCATAGAGACTCTGAAATGACTATAGGATCATTTGGAAACTTTTACTTCAGAGAAAGAAAAAAAAAGTGGAGTGAAGTAACTCAATTTTGAAGTGACCTTTGGCTGGCAGTAATTTCATAGTTATTGCTTTAAAGCACATTCAGTGAAGCAGAGGAAGCACAGCACAGTCATAATCATAGTGGGTTAGTACATGCACATACACTATGGGCAGAGTCTGTTATTTTTGTGTTTTAATTCAGGTACTTTGCAGCTGATTATGTTGCATGTGGTTTTACAGAAGCTAAAACCAGGCAAATTAGGCTATTATCATAATATTTTTTTAGACAACAATTTCACACATTCCAAAAGATTTTAGTGAACATCTAAAACAGCTAACTATTAACCAGGACCTGGAATCACAGGGTCCCTCATGATACAATACACGATACATAGCTCACAATGTAATATTATCACAATATGCCGATACATGAGATAACTGATATTGCACATGATATACTTATTAAACAGCATATGAAACACATCTGTACGTCGTAACGTAAGTGTTAACAAGTTTCCTTCCACTAAAAAGCAACAAACTTCTGTTGCAGTCACAAAAAAATAGCTAAAGACCTCAAAAAATACTCTTGGAGATATATTGATACGGCAGCCCACAATAAAGATACTGTATCACGTTATATAAATATTTTTGCACACCTCATTTTTTTCTCACCTCACACAACATTTTACATTCCTTGTTTACCTTTTGCATAATATGTCTCTACCATTTTCACTCTGCGATTAACGTTTCAGTAATATACAACTATACAGACCTTTTTTTTTTTAAAAGCAAACTGGCATATAGGCTGAAAAAGGCAGTGACCGATCCCTGATTATATTCTATAATAATATGTCTCAAGGTTTTGCACATTCTACTAGCAATAACGCATAGTGAGAAGCAGTTCACCTGAGGCTGAAACAATAGCTTTTTGCATCAAAGAAGCTACTGCGACAGTAAATAGTTGGTAGAGCATTTGTCCACTGATCCAAAGGTTGGTGGTGCAACTCCAGCTCCCACAGATGAATGTTGTTGTTGTGTTCTTGGGCAAAACACTTAACCCACCTTCCCCCCAGTGTCTATGTACACTGGTGTATGAATGTGTGTGAATGGGTGAGTGGTTCCTTTTTGTAAAGCTCTTCGAGTGCCTTGAAGGTGGAAAAACACTATATAAAAATGTGACCATTTACCACTGACCATTTACCAGGTCAACTTTTACCAAAGTTGTTTTTTTAGCAATAAATGTTTGGTAACATATTATTTGAAAGCATCAAAGGAACCGCTAATAGAAGTAATGCCACACTGCCCCCTGAGAGCCAAAAATAAACACAGCATAACCAAACCACTATGATCTGGCTCAGTGCTTAGGAATCAGAGTTATGCTTTTAATTTTTTTTATATTTTTTTTATTCAAATGCCAATCTCTGATTCTTGTCTATCTCCAATGCACATAAGACCCAAAGTAAAGTTTGGCTAATGTTGTGTTTTAAATAGAAGTGATTCACTCCATTCATAGACATTTGCCTGTTATGAGTCACTAATGAGTCAAGCTCCAGAACTTGTCCACACTTTTAAAGAGGCTCTTGCCAGTTTTCAACCTACAGCAGATTGGTTTAATGCCACCAGGAAGTAAAATCATGTCAAGGCCAAATTATTTCTGCACTGTCTCAAAACAGTCTGGCACAGAAGCACCTAGACTCAGAGGAATAATTAATGACAAACATAATATACTTTGACAACTAGTATTTTAATCATTCAAATGTGCACTTTTCCCCACTTAGGCTTTGTTGATTACTTATATGTCAAGGAGAAAAAGTGATTCGTTTTTTCTGGGGTTATAGAAAACAATAATTGCCCATTGTGAGATAGGTCCAACAATACTAACTATCATACTAACACCAAAAGTGTTTGCAGCTTCTACCACTGATGTGCGTGAAGTGATATATATATATATATATATATATATATATATATATATATATATATATATATATATATATATATATATATATATATATATATATATATATCTTAAATAAAGCATATCATTATTATTAGGGAAGGACAGACCGGAAAATATCGGAGCTGAAGAGCAATGAAACTAGAGGTGTGGCTTTATATTTTCAAAATCATAGTATAACTGACAATATGTTATAGGTTACATTCCATATAAATACATTGTTGTTATTATTACAACTTTAACATGTAGGTCTCCTCCAAGTATTTTGTGTTACTGAGGTTTGATAAGAAATGTCCATTGGTACTGCACTCATAATATAAGACTATATTGGACTATATGTAATTTTGTTTTTAAATTTAATAAACACGACCTGTGTGTGTGTCCAGATATGAAATGTACATGATTGGGACAGAGGAAAACAAACATCGTCGCTGGATTCAAAAGGCAATCGAAATACGGAAACGTGCCCATAGGATTATAAACAGGGATGAGGGGGCTTTTTTACTCTCACACACCTGGAATACTGTCCTGAGGAAGTCGGACTGCAGATGGCGCTGTCATCCTGCCTCCACCAGTAGGAAAACAGTACCAAAAGCTGTATAAATCAGCTGACCGGACACGTTACAGTAACATCGTGACTGCTCTGAGGAAGAGCGTTAGTGAGCAGTCGAAACTGTCAGGTATGATTAACAAACTCTTGGTCTGAAAAAAAGAACCTAATCACATAAAATATCTGAAGACCAAATGAACCTCGTTGGACTAGGTTTATGTTGGTGTTTTGATTCTCAAGAGGATTATCCAATCAGAAAGCAGAATGAGCCTCAAATGAGTCTTTCATTTGGGTTCAGTAGTGAAATCCAATTGGTTTAAACCTAAAATGCTTCTCTCTGATTTGAATGGTCACTACCTAAACCCCTGCACGTGCAACCAATTATGAGTCAGTGCTAGTGCAGCCGGTGAGGGAATTCTGGAGGATCTGAGCCTTCACATGAGCCACTGTCTATACATATACTGAGAACGGGACAAAATGGTAAATGGTCACATTTTTCTATAGCGCTTTTCCACCTTCAAGGCTCTCAAAGCGCTTTACAACAAGGAACCACTCACCCATTCACACACACATTCACACACCAGTGTACGCAGACACTGTGGGAAAGGTGGGTTAAGTGTCTTGCCCAAGGACACAATGGCAGTATTCATCTTTGGGAGCTGGAATCACACCAGCCAACCTGTGGGTCAGTGGATCTGACCACTCAACCTGTGATGTTTTATGTCGAGACCAACCTTCAGATCAGTGGGCGAATGCTCTACCAACTGAGCTACTGCCACCCCGGATGTGTGTCCTCTGCAGGTTAAGACACTGGCAACTCAGATTTAGTTGTGATTCTGATAACTTTTTTAAACAGAAAGAGCATAGTCTACAGCTCCTTCAAAACTTATGGAAAAAATTTGTCCAGTTGCATAACCAATGACGGGGACTGTATTTTTGTTGCTTAAGCTGAACTCATCACAATTCCCCAAACACTCCACATTTATATTTGAAGAGGCAGAGCTGCTAATATAGAGATCTCCTCATGACAGTTACCCAATGGAGAAGCACATTGTGATGTAACAGTGAAGGCCCATTCACTCTTAAGCATTAGATAAAGCTCAAGACTGAAATAGGTCCAAGAAGTGAGTTTTCACTTTAATCAGTGGCTTGTTGGTTCAGTTGGCTCTCTGCGCTCAACAAACACAACCAAATGGCAGCTTCTGGCACAGAAACGGCCGACGCACACACTTCAGGGTAGAGCAAAGGACACTGGGAAATCAAGGTTTCATTAAGCTGGGCAAACATGAAGAAAGCCAGCGGTGGTGTGCGAAAACCAAATATATCTGTGGCTATAAGACTGATTATTAGTTTCCAACAATAGTGAGTGAAGCTTGTCTCCTGGATTAGAGGATTAAATGCTTTATCTTCACATTGGAAGAGTTATAACCAGTGCTTTTGGTGAAGTGAAAATGGTCTGTAAACTATTCACTTCTAGGTAATTGTTAAAGGCCCAGTACAAGATTTTATTCCATGTATTTGTGCAAAAACTTGCCACAATACAGATATATTGTCTAAGCAATTGTAAGTAGAGGCAAAATGTGTCCAATGTGCATTTGACATCTAATTATGACACATTTTCAGATCAGGACATGCATGCTAGTTGTTGTACCGTGATTGCAAACCCTCTCTGTGTTTAGGACATGTATGGAGGCTTTAATATAAAACTTGAGTCTCTCTACTGTATTCCTGTGTGTTCACTTGAAGAGCCTATATTACACTATTTTCTGACCTTTGTTATAATGTTGTTTTCTCATGACAAATACACCTAAAGTTATGTAAGCTGTGCATATTTAGGCTGAGTTCTTTCCCCCTCTCCACTCCACTGTGTTTTTAAACTCCCATACCTTCTCTAGAATAAGAAGGTAGCTGTTAACTTGAAAATTACCACTTCATGACATCAAAAGGTAGCACAGATCATTCTGAGGTTGAGATGTAGACAGACTAATAATAAAGGGTTAATAAAACGTGTGAATGAAACAAAACATGTATTTTTGTGGAAATAACAACATTCTAACATCACAATTTTGTCAATTTTGTGTAATATATGACCTTTAATTTCACAGGTCCTTTGTGCATAACTCCATATTTATAAAAAATAAATGGCTTGTATGAAAAAATACATTGCTGTTTTCTCTTATGAATTCATCAAATTGTTTTCAACATCTAAATGTCTGCAAAAAAGGCATTCCTTTGGTTCGATAGCAGGACAAAACAATTTTAATCATCACTTACTACAAATATTAAGTCTCACGGTCACATAAAATAGTCACCACAAATAAGCTTTATAATTGGAGACTACACAACTCTGAGAGAAGAGTTTCAGGTCAGAAATCTGTGGTGGAATTTGCTGTTTAACTGTCAGATTGCAGATTTGTAGATCTGATTTAGAGTAAAAATCTTTGTAATTACTGGGATTATCTATATGAAACTGAATATCTTCTGGATCAGATTTATAGAGTGTATAAAGAAGTGGATATAGCATTCGGCTCCAGTCAAATGAAGCTCAGGAGGCCAGCAGTTACAGGAGAGAATTTGGAGCCAGGTCCATATTAGGAATAGGAATTTATTTAAAGCAAAATAAAAACCCTAGGATCCCATAAAACGCGTTAATACGAGCATTTTAAGACCAAAATGATGAAGCTCACTGCAGCGGTGAGTGGTGTCAATTTTTCAATGTAAAGTTATTTGGAAACAGTGGACCCCCAGGTTAAATTATTGTTTCGTAAGATCTACAAACTAATCCCTTACAAAAAAACCTATACTAAACAAAATATAAGGTTCAATATTTGGGATTATAGGTCTGGATACTTTTCCTATAAGTCTCCCACAGAGCTTTATAGTCATCGGCCCTCCATCTGAAATTATGAAATCTTCAAATTCTAGACCTTGTGGAATTAAATGCTACTTTATGATCTATGTTCTAATGTTATTTCCTCATCAAAAACATGCCTGGAGTTGTGTTGTCATGTGGTAATACAAGAGGCGCTCGACTGTGTTTTTAAACTCAATACACCGGCACTAGAATTGCCACTAGTTCTGGAGTGAAACTGATGAATGCTTTTGATGATGGATGACGATTTTAAGCTGCAGAGAAAACTGGATGTGAATGATACAGAACTTTTATTATGGTCAGGTCATTGTAAAAACATTTTCTTTGTATGTTTTATTTTTATAAAGTATAACATCAGTCTGCACAGGTTCTACAGCTGTAAATTAGCACTAGTCTGAAATTATGAAATCATCAGTGTAAACCCAATTTATTGTGAGTGAGCGATGAAGGCAGTGATCTAAATGTCTAAATACCAGTAGTGAGTGATCTACAGCACAAACTTCATGGGCACTTGAACGCTTGTTAGACAATTAGAGGAGACTGCTCTGTAACCCGGGGCTTAATTGGCCGATCGTCAGGCTCTCACAGACGAACACAGACTGACATATAGCCAGATTGAATGCCTTATTTCGATGCCTCTCTCATTAGCTCAGGCTTGTTAGTCCATCTGCTCCCACCTTTTAGTACTACATCTCTATTAGTTCAGCTTTTTTAAGGAGTAGAGTTTTTTATGGTAGTTTACAAATAATGACAAAGTATTAAACATTTGGGATAAAGGGTTTTCTATATCTGGTGAAGTTATAAGATTCTAGTATTTTGAGAAGGTTAGAGTCACAAGATTACACAAACTTTAAAAATGTTAACAAATGGGAAAAAAAAAAAAAAAAAAAACTAAAACATTATAGCTCACTTCTAAATGGACACATTTTCAAGAAAAAAATAGTAACATTAGTAAACCACTAGTTTAGGGACCACATATTAATGGTTAACTAGTAGTCACGCTAAGAACTGAAGTGGATGTTTGTTAGTTTAAAATATTTGATAATGTTTTATGACTGTATTTTACTATTTAGCTATACCTTTTCCATTACTACATTTAATCAGATTAAATAATTCATACTAAACACTGTCTTAATATGAAGTTCTTTAAAAACACTATCTAATAGCTATGTAACCTAATAGTAACCAATTACAGCTAGAGGTTAGTGATGCACCAATCTGACACTAGTGGTTGGATATCAGTGCCGATACCCCCCCAAAAATTAATAATGGCTTTCAAATATTGGTTCAGCAGATAAAAAGTTAATTAGACTATCTCCTGGTCATAGTTGGAACAGAAAGTCTCATATTTAAAAAAAAAAAAAAAAAAAAAAAAAAAAAAGTATACAGAGCTTTTCTGTAGTTACTTGAGAGATAAATAACAGCTACATAACAAATTTGTATCCGTTCTGTCTTATTGCTTTGGTTTGAAGGAAGCAAAAGCTGTTATTAGTTTCTGAACTGGTATCGATTAATATTGGATATCAACCGATACTTAAAGCCATAGTATAAAAATCTGTATCAAAATTCGATCAGTGCATCCTTACATAGAGATTAACGTGATCCCTAAACTGAAGTGTTGCCAAAATTCCAGTTGAAATGTTGTTTTGTGGAGCCTTGCACTTCCAAATACATTTCCATAAAGATAATAGTTTTTATTGTCACTACATGTACTTTATAGACTGATCCAGAATATCCTCAGAGATGATAGAAACTGCCTCAACATAGTGATTCGTATAAATACTGTGTGTGACTATAGCTCTACCCCATACATGTGTCATATAGTGTTAATACTGGGATGGCTGCTGTAAATAATGTAACTGTAAGCTTTTATGTGACCGAGGACACAACATTGGAGATTAAAAAGCAATGACTTGTACAAGCAGCATCTGAGCTCCACACATCCACACATCCACACATGCGCTAGGGTCCCTCAAGGTTCAGAGCGCGTCCGTCAACTGTCTGCGTGCGTGTGAGCCCCCAGCCGTACGCCTCCTCCATCAATTCTTCTCCCTTCAAAGTGTCAAGTCAGGAAAAAGTTGTTTAAGACAATGGATAGTTTATCCACTCACATACATTGCCGTAGGAGCTCTTATTATGTGAGCCCTTCAGTTTTCAGACAGTTGAGTTTGACAGGGAATTCAAAGCTAACATTGTTTATCAAGTTTGCCCATGGACATGCAGTATCAGTATTTACTATTACTTAGTGCTGTCATGCGATTAAAAAAATTGAGAGATTAATTAATTATGATCTGTAATTAATTAATCTAATTAATCTCATTTTAATCTCACCTAAAAATTGCTGAGAAAAGCTTCAATTTGAGGTATTTTCATTTAAATTCATTATTACATTATTGTGGCAGATCAAAAGACTGATATAGATTAAAAAAAAGTGACTTTATAAAGTCATTTATTGTTTAACAAATCTCTCCAAATTGTCTGTTGAGCCCAAGTCTCCATGAATAAGAAACTGTTTGCTGTAAAGTAGCAAAGACGAGGAAATCTGAACATAATAACTTTTGTCTACTTAAAGACAATAAAAAGTCCAGTCTTTCCTTAACCATATTAAAAATATTATTGATAGAGAAATGCTTTATATATGAGATCACTGGTTTTAGTCCTGGTTTTAGTCCTGGTTTAGACCTGCTTTAGTCCTAGTTTAGTCCTGGAATGGATTAATCTTGGTTTTAGTCCTGGTTTAGTTCTGGTTTAGTTCCTGGTTTAGTCTGGTTTAGTCTGGTTTAGTCCTGGTTTAGTCCTGGTTTAGACCTGGTTTTAGTTCTGGTTTTAGTTCTGGTTTAGTCCTGGTTTAGTCTGGTGTTAGTCTGGTTTAGTCCTGGTTTAGTTCTGGTTTAGTCTGGTTTAGTCTGGTTTAGTCCTGGTTTAGTCTGGTTTAGTCTGGTTTAGACCTGGTTTTAGTTCTGGTTTTAGTTCTGGTTTTAGCTCTGGTTAGTCCTGGTTTAGTCCTGGTTTAGTCCTGGTTTTAGTCTTGGTGTTAGTTCTGGTTTAGAGGCGCACAGGAGGAAGCGCGGTTTAAGCCACGTACGCAAGAAAACACGATCCACACGCGGCTCACGGGAGCAGGTCGGTGTCCGCGCAGTGACTACGGAAGGAAACGTGGTCCGCGCGTTCTCAGGTTGATGACGATGATGAAGGTGTGTGTTTGTGTGTGTTTGTGTTGTTTGTGTGCGTGTCCCCTCATGTGGCAGGTCACTATAGGACAGTAGTGCAGACATCATGAGTCTATGCAGGTTGTTTTCACCAGTGACATTTAAGTTGTAGGCGATTTTATATTTGTTATTTTCTTTTATATTTCACGTCGGGAGAATAATTTCCAAGACACGAATGTGTTTTTACCTGTGCACTGCTGACTCTGTTCTACTGGCTCTTCGACCTCGTCCATTGTGCCTGACGCCGCCAACGTGAACATGACGTTTACATCGCTCTTACTGCGTGCGTTTTGTGTGGGTTTCCGGCAATGAGTGGAATTACCGAAATAAAAAAATGTATAAATGTGTTTTTTTTGTGTGTGTGTGTGTGTGTGTTGTCCCAACAACACATAAAAACAGGTTTTATAATAAAGCAACTCGCATACAGAAACACTAAAGTTAGTTAATGAGTTAATGAGATTAACACGATTAAAAAACATAACGCGCTAAATATGACTGTAATTAATTAATCGCAATTAACGCAATAATTTGACACCCCTACTATTACTACTATTACAAGTAAGCCGAAAGGGTTGCACATAGGCTGTCCATGAGTTCAGAATGATGGAAACATGAGTGCTGTTGCCATAGTGATAAACAATGTATAAAAAAATATTATTAATGTGAATGAAAAAGCTGCATACGACAAGATACTGATACCTGTCAAGATGGGTCCGAATGTTGATTTTTTTTTTTTTAACAATTGATCAGATTGTTAAATGTCTTAAAATGTCTTAAAATGTGTTTAAAGAAGATGGTTGAGCCCAAAACATCACTCAAATAAATGGATTCAAATTAATCAAAGTATTCCAATATCCAATTTAATCTTGTTTAAAAGATTAGATAGCTGTTTTTTGTTTTTCCTAAATTAGTTTAAAGTTTCCATATTATATTGTAGTCAATATGCAGCAAACTTCATTCGCATTCCTAGATAAATGGACAATATTTCATAACAGCAAGTATTTTTACTAATGTAAAATGGCTAAAACTGATAGCAACGACCTTTAAGTAGAAAATTAAATATTTACTAATTAACTCATTTCAAAGCACTCGATTTGAAATTGGAATTACAAGTACAGCCATACTCTGTTTACCCCAAATGGGAAATAAAGATGTATCAATACAAAACTAATGAGACACTTATGCTCTCCCACTGAACAACAAAAGAAAGTGCTCATCTGTTCTAATTTCAGATGTCCCTGAACTTGAGTATTGCGTTTTTTTTACATAGATGTTTTGTATCTTGAAAACCTTGAGGAGTAGATTTGAAAACATGCGTGCCCTGTGAATTGAAAGGGCTGTAGAATAGGATTCATAATAATTAGGGGCGTCGGACTGGGGGGACTGTTTAGGGCCACGTGCAGGAGAGGCCCCTCATAGAGTCTGCAATGTGCATTTTTCATTAGACAGCATGTAGAGCCCAATGAGATGATCTGTACCAAGGACACAAAATTTGGTGCCCTGACAATAATTACCTCTGCAGAGCTGTACTTGTATTCCAAAAGGTACTATGAGCCCTTTCACAAGACAAACTGTTTCAGGAGAGAGTTGACAGGAAAAAGTTCAGTATTTCATTTTGGGATGTGAAACCTTTCTTGTGAAGGATCTGCCATCTGCTTGTCTCCATAGAGATATTATTACTTTGCCAAGAATGTTCCACAGCAAGGCATTAAAGCAAACCTAAAACTGCTTTTTAGAGATTTCAACCATGTTTTAATTGTGTCCCCTACTCATTATTTAGAGTGATCCAAGCATGTTTGAGTCATTTTTATTCTCCTGTATTCAAGATGTCATTGCTTCGAACAACCCCTATTTTCATTGCCACCAATAGTTAGATGAATACTTTAATGATTGTCAGAGGGGTACATTTCGGTGGCCGTCAGTAGCAGATACAGATAGCCAACAATAAAACATCATATTCTAAAACATGGAGAATGAGGAAATAAACCTAGGAAGACTAGATGATGGCACTGCCTTCAGCTGATGGGATCCATATAAATAAACAAATCTCCAACACACACATACATCAAAACACACTCACTCCTCCAGTTTTATGCAACTATCCATAGGAGGTGCTGACAGCTGCATGGCTCTTTGACATTTCCAGTGGCGTCAACTCCAATTGGGCACCACAGTTTTCTAATGGAGAATTCAGCACACTTGTTTCTTTTTAGATGAATATCGCGATTTTAAAATGTCCAAAATATAGGGTCCACAGATTATAACTATGTAGCAGACTCAAGCACAATATGTCTTCTTTAAACTTATCTATCACCATAAAGAGAAGGTAAGAAAGCCACATGACCTGTTAATGGAAACCTCACTGTAACATTAAGCCTTGTATCATCTGACAGTTTATCAAAGCCTCAAAATCTCCATCTCAGCAATATCACATCACCAACATGACCACATCACAAGCTTCATGATGGGTCTATTGTTCAAATTATGAAAGAAATAATTGTAACCCAAACCAGTGCAATGTATAATTATTTCTTTCTAGATTATCCAGTACCCCTGTTGTCTATTTGGGCTAAACTGATTGAAGAGATGGTTCATACATTTCACTATTGTTTGTGCTTAACCACATCAGAAAAGGAAAAGCTTTTGTCCCATGGAGCTGTCAGATCTGGTTCAAAAGGTGCCACATTTAGATTCATTCAAAGATAGGGTGGATCAGGAAGATAGGCATTATCATTGTCCATGCAAGGTATTGGGTTACTTTTATTCTCCTAAACTTTAAACTTGTTGCTGTATATTAGATGAAATCCAATCTTAGCACTGATTAAGAGAGTCAAGTTTAAGCATCACTAATGATAATCCTAAATTTACAGTTACAGGAGGGGAAACCATAGACTAAATAAAAAAGTGGACTAATGGAGGATGACGTAGTGCTATGCTCCAGTCAAATGAAGCTCATCGAGGCTTGAGGTTACAGGGGTGAATTTGGAGCCGAGCTCCATATTTGGATTTCTGATCGCACGTATCATAGCAACCAAAGTGCCAATCCGGAGCCAGGCTATTGAAGGTAACACCCCTTCCCACCCGCAATGCTAGTTTAGCAGGGAGCAAGCACTCAACACCACTGTCAATCAAGCCTGTTGCTAATGTTAGCAGCAACAATCTTGGGGAAAGAAGGCGCCTGATTTGTCTGTGATTAATGTTCATATCTTTGATTTACAGACAAAATAGCAAAATAAAAGCACCTGGAACATGTAGAGTGTGTTAATACAAACTTATGAGCCTGAAAGTAGCAATTACAGAGAGAGGGGTGACAGCTTTTCAATAGAAAGAGAATTAGACTCAAAGTCAATGGAGCACAAAGTGCACCCATGGTCACTTCCTATTTTGAAGGGTTAGCTCCCTTTTCAGATACAGTCTGTGGTCTAAACTAAAGCATATACTGTGTAAGTTCTAGGAGCTGACAGTAAAAGCAAGATTATTCACTTAGTTTGAATATAAGAAGATTATGCATGTCACATACCTTAAAGCAGAGAGAACAGTACATGTCCTGGGTCCATGTTTGAATGGGCACTGACCCATAGAGCAGCTCCTTCCCCAAACATGTCCAGTAAATGTAAGCCTTTAACATCCTCTGCCTCTGAGAGTGGACATGATGGAGTGAACATCAAATCCCTTTTAGAGCTAAAAAACCTCCAATGTCCATTTGTAATCACCATCCCACCAGTCTATTTCAGCTTGACTGCAGCAAAAGTGAACTCTGCAATAATATGAAATAGTTGAAATTTGGGTGGTGTCAGGATCAGAAGCTCAGTGTTTGTCCACTAATTTGAAAGGTGGTTCAAATCTCACTCTTCACTTAAACATCACTGGTTGAGCAGTCAGAGCCACTGACCCACAGGTTAGTGGTGATCCCATCTCCCACAAACGAATGTTGTTGTTGTGTGTGTGTGTGTGTGTGTGTGAATGGATATTCCAAATCCACATCAAACTCCAAATCACCCCTATAACCACTAGCCTAGAGCCGAACACTATGGGTCCTGTTACACTCCCTTAGTCCACTTCTTTATACAGTCTACGATCAAATGCAGAGAATCAATTAAGTGCACCTCATACAGAAATGTGTCAGCCTAAACTACTACTGCTACTTGTGTTATTCTCTTAACAAGTTGTTTTAGCACATACAGAGACTACACTGACTCACGTAGGTAGATCAACATTATACCATAATGAAAAAAGTTGTATACAAGCTCTTAAAGTAAACAAGAAAAAGTCTGCATCTTGCCACCCCTGTCATCAGTGCTATAGCTCCCTGACGCTACGTGTGAAATGCTAATAAGTTTAGAGTGTATCCTCCTCCAATAGAGAGGCCAGGGTGAGTCTATAAAATCATCTGCATAAAACTGCCTGTAGGGCCACATTCCTCTTCAGCAATTAGACGCTGATCTGGTGAACGCTGCACTTATCTCGGCGTTGTCTCCGAGTGTCAGAGATTGGCACAATTAGCAGAAGCAGCAGCAGGTTTGTAAGTTTGCTTAATTAATAAGAAGTAATGGTGGTGAGATTCGCACGGGCCCTGTCAGCCAATAACCCTCCTTAAAGCTGACACGCTGCCAAGAAACACATGCTAATCTGCCTCCTATCATTTTCCTTGTAAATATCTGCATACTGTCTGGGGCTGTTGAGTCACTCTGTATAGGGACATTTTTGTTTACAAGTCACCAGGGTGGTTTTAATAGCCTAGCATACGTGGATTTATTCAAATGTTTAGCTCATCTTCAGGCTACAAAAGACTATTCTTATTGTATATGGCCACATGAGAAAACAACACCTCCAGAACAGGGCACTAAATGAGTTGTTAGCAGTGGGAGGCCATGAAGTCCACTTTATGCCAGACTGTGATAACCAGGCACAATTAGCAGCTCTATTGCATGTATTTCTTTAAGTATTTTTCCCATACATTGACTGTAAATTAAAAAAATATTTTTTGTGTGTGTGTTTTTTCTAGTGTTTGCAAACTTTTTGAACAAACTGATTCAACTGAGAATAAAATGTGTTTAAAAAAAAAAAAAAAAAAAAAAAAAAAAAAAAAGTATGTATGAGCTTTGGTTTGCCCTAGAGTTGTCTGTTGCAAATATGTTTTACTTTGCTTTTTTTTATTTTATTTTTTTTTTTTTTAATTATTGGAACATTTATTTCTTGTGTGTTATTCCCTTTTCTCAGTTCATGCAATCTCTTATTTTGTGTTTTGTGTATTTGATAAAACTGCTATTTTATTGGATTTTAACTAATTATTCTGATATCATTGCTGTACTTTTACTTTATATACTGTATCACTACTGAAGAATACTACATATCCTTTTTTGTTCATTTAAAAGTGCACTATGTAACATTTTTGGTGGAGGGTCTGTATGTTTGTCACCATGGTTGCACCAGTGAGTAACTATGTTATAATTTGAACATTTTATACACAATGCTAGCCAGGCTGGCGCCACCTAGTGCCTCCACTCAGTTCCATTTCTTTCCAGCGACTAGGTCAGGAATCGGAATCATGGATCTATTAAAATAACTGAATAGTGTATTACTAGTTTGTAGCTACCTCCACTTGACATAGTGGCGACTCACTGGAACTTCAGCAGAAAACATCCCAAGGGCTGAGAGAGGAATTTTCTCATAGAGCACAATACAATCACAAACTGCTCGTGTTCGGCTGACGGGGCACCTACAACTTTCAAAAAGGTCGGATTTGTTGGCAATTTTTACCTATTTTTAGATCATAAACTTTTTTCAGATCAAAACCCTTCAGTTATCTTAAAAAATGCTTTATAATCATTAGCTCCGGCTCCGCTCTAGCTCCTCTCGCTCCGATTGGTCAAAGCGATCACGTGATACACGAGCCCATGCTCCATGCGTGCGCTCACATGCATTTGCGTGTGCCCGTGGGAGAAAAGAGCACTACTGCACATGTTCTGTCGGCCCACAGCCACCGGAAGTACCTAGCTGGGCTAGGCTAATCTGGGATCATGCGCCATTGAGCTCGGCCCATTGACTTGAATGGGCGGCCATTTTTAAACCCCGGGGCTTGATCGGAATACACTAGAACAGGGATGCTCACACTTTTTCAGCATGCGAGCTATTTACAAAATGACCAAGTTATAAAGATCTACCTAATACAAAGCCAAGCAAACTGCACTGAAACACTCTGTGCCCCTTTTTTGGACCCTCACCCACAGTTTGAGAACCTCTTCTTTAAGAGAACTTCCTCTGGCACTTTACACAAAACTGTGAAAAAAGTGAAGGAAGATTTTTAAACCTGTCTTTTAAAGTTCCAAACTGGAGTTGCATTCTTTTCTGGTTTTGGAGTGATATTTACCAGCCTCTGCACGTTTACCAAATCAAACGCACATCGTGACAAACACAGATGCATTTGTGCACTTTTTTTAGGCAAACTTCAGCCAAATGTGGCAGTAGGTCTGTTCTGTAGATCCGCTCTATGCTGTAGACCTGCTTTGTGCCAACACTGTAACACAAATTTAGACTCGTTTTTGTTTCATGTTTCGTCTTGCTCTTCTAATCAGCGCGCACTGTGGAAGGGGCTTGTGTTCGCTGTACACAGGAAGGAGCGAGAGCGTGAAAAGGCGAGGGGCGGCGTGCTGACGTGAGGCAGACGGACAGGTAGGATGTTTAGGAAGCGTAGGGAGCGTGTGTGTTTGTGATGTGCCGTAGAGTCTCCACAGGCTGCACTGAGCGCACAGGCTGCACTGAGACGCCCCACACGCTCCTGCACCCCGGTACAAGTTTATTGCCAACAGCGGCGGCCGTAATGAAATATGATCGCACTTGTTGAGTGTCAGACCATGAGTGAGAGACAAGACCGAGTCCAAACGCGATCGAGTCCGAGACGAGACACGGCGATCTACCCACACGACCTTGGCGATCGACTGGTAGATCGCGGTCGACGTATTGAGCACCCCTGCACTAGACGGTTTGCAAAACCCCAGAAGTTGGAGACCACACACCTGCCAATCAGCGAAGAGCTGTGAAGCCAATGACGTCAAACTCAGCGTCTGTCTGGGTCTTTTTTGTGGTACAACACAACAGTAAACAAAGCGGTCAAGATAGATGTAGACGAAGCTGTACATTCTGTGTTGGCAACGATAGAAGATTTACAGCCGGAACAAAGAGAATGTTTGGTGAATTTTATCAAGGGGAAAGACGTCGTTGCCCTTCTTCCTACAGGATTTGGCGCATTGCATACGTCACGACCAAATAGCAGGGGTTGGTTAAATAAAAAAAGAACTCACCTATCGTTGAGCGAACTAATCCTAATGGGAGGTCAGATGGTTTCCACGAAGTGAAACCGGGGGTTGATTGGCAAAATGGCATCTTGAAAATAAGTGATTCAAGATTACTGAAACATGCAAAAATCACTCCAAATACAACTTCCAGGAGGTAAATGAGAAAGGGAAACAGCTATATTAAAGCAGATTTTAGGTCTGTGTTAACCTACATTAACTTCTTGGTTGGTCCTTCATTGTATATCTGTGAAAAGATGCATCTGTTACCATTGTCATTACCTCTCTTTGTCATTCTTTTTGGCCTCTAAAATAGAAAAGAATCATCATTTTAAACATAGACCTCATATTCCCATGCATGTATAATGTGATCTCATTTGTCACAGCATTTCCTTGTGTTGTGTCTGATACTGTGGGTGCTGGAGCAGCCCATAATCAAAGTGCACAGCGCAGACCTGAGACTGACACTGTTGCAAATATAGTCAACGTGTAGGTGGTCAAAAGTGCTCACAAATGAAAAACAAGCCACAACAACTCGACCCAAGAGACCCACAGGAGCTAGTGCGCACACAGCAACATGAAACTCAACGTACTGGAACAGGTCAACTCATGTCGTCAGACTGTCATTGAACGCAGCATAGGGCGGATGGCATCAGTGCTTTTCAACATTTTGTGTCCTGTGTCCCATGGGCTTTTGTTGTATACCTCCACACTCAGATGAGAAGATAGGAATTATGGAAAAAACAGCAGAGCAAAAGGTACAGGGCAACTACTACCTCATAAAATCAGCAATACAGGTCCTCCACTTTGTTTTTAAACTCCATTTACTATTTACTGAAGTCATTTTTATGATTTCAGCCCTGGAATTATCAATCTCTACTGAACTATAGGAAAAAGGTACTGTTACTACTACTACTGCTACTACTACTACTAGTACTAAAACTACTACTACTAATGCGAATGAAACAAAACACAACTCCAGGTATATTTCTGAAGAGGTAACATTACATGACTAAACACTCACAAGAGCCAATGTTGTGCAATAAGGCCTTGGTTATTTGATAGGGGCAGATATAACTATTGTGATATTATTATACCAGTCTCTACACACGAGTCTGTGCTGGGACTTTTGACAAATCTGCATCCTGTGACAAATCTGCATTCAATATATACAGTGAATCAAAAATACCAAATATACGTATGCATTACACATATATATTCATATATTCCAGGCCCAAGCCTTCACAAGGCCCTTAGCAAAATTTGCCTTTGCAGGCCCCAGTGTGTTTGTATTACTGACATCAAACTGAGACACTAAAAAGAAATTGATGGAGCTAAGAATAAAGTCACGAGACCAGTGCCTACTAGTATTAGATGGGGGTCTGGGTGTAGTTCTCAGTGTTTTTTTTTTTATATATATATATATATATATATATATATATATATATATATATATATATATATATATATATATATATATATATATATATATCATATTCTAAACATTGTTCATTTTTTCTGAATTGTTGTGCTATGCAGCTGGTGTTATTTATTTGTTTTTAGTCCACTCTTTTTATTATGTTTTATTGTACTGAATTGTAGATTTCTCTATGTGCAGCATTTGAATACAGTCTTAAATGTGCTGTAGAAATAAAGTACATTGAAAATGTGATGCTGCCACTTTTTATCATTTACAATTACATTTGAGGTATTCTTGGGGCTCTCTGGAGTCTTTGGTGCCAGATTTGTCATTCACCCTCAGTCGTCACATACCAGAATAAAATACCAGGAATAAAATCTGCCCCCATATGACCACAGAACAACAATTTAATCTCAAATGTTCCTGCAAGAGTTAATTTAGAATCACCAATGAACAATATAATCATCTTGCATCAGTATTTGCTCACGTACCCATACACATACATAGGAAACCCTGCTAAAAACAACCACTTTTTTGGGATTCCCTGGAGGGCCTTTTGGCATCACTCAAGCATTTAAGTGGACGAGACTGACATTTGCAGAGCAGGGTGTTGTGGCGCTTTTTGTCACCTTTCTCAAAATACCACACGCTTCACTAAACCCAGAGGCACCATTTACACCTCTCCCAAAACAAGAACAAAAATCACTAACTCCTGTCTGCCATACGAGGACACATGCTCACACACTCCAGTTAATGGCAACCTCATCAAGTCAATGAAGTGTGGCTTGCATAAAAATCAATTGATGTTATGAATCTGTTATCATCGAACAACTCACTATAAACAGCACCTAGTCCATCTATCATTTTGAACACATGTTTAAATGCCCTTGACTTGGCGGTTATCATTCATTAATTAAACTGTTCTGCAAAGATAACTGATTAATGTCTTTCAAGTATAATTTAACAATGGAGGAACATGACAACACAATGTACAATAGACCTTTTATGATTCAAAAAGTGTAGCAGCCCTGAGAAGTCAATATGTGGAGGATATTAATTATAACTGGCACCAGAAATGGTTATACGGTAATAAAGAATATATGATATATATGAGTACATAAAATATGAGATGGTGGATGGTTTGATATCTGCTTGTCTGACAAATCCAGAATTATATCTCTGTACTTTTTAAACAGATTGATGTCAGTCTGGTCCCCACACCCTCCATTGCGTCTTGAGTCTGTGATCATCCAATCAGATTTGTTTATTTCAGTGATGCATGTGAAACGAAGGAGCTGATCTTTACAAACACATTCCTCTCCCTTCAGATTAACAGTTAGTGACAGGACTTATGGCTCCTGTATGGGATCTGAATCTTTTGGATCCCTTCACTTCAAAGAGCCATTCAAAAGTCTCTTTTCATATTTATTTACATGACAAAAGCCAATGTGAGAACTCATTCTGCTTTGAAACGGGAGGTGTTATTATGAAGTATGTATGTATTTTGCCCTAAGCTCTCACTTGTGCTGCCTTCTCTCTTTCTGTGGTGGTTCTTGTGTTGGTTCAGGGGTTAATCCGTGTAAAAATGCATTCCAAGAGAGAGAGGGAAAAAAAAAGATTTGTTCTCTTAAAACATGAGATCCGATTCCAACCATTCACATTAAGGAACCATTTAAAACTCACTTTGTTCAATAATTCTGTAGCAATCCACAATGTTTTCAGTCCTCTGTCCATTTTTTTTTAAATTTATAAATATATTATATTTTTTTATTATTTTGTCCTCATAAGCAGCCATATTTGGTTTGATCCACGTAGCCCATGATTGTCCCTGATTGACTAACCTACCTGTCAACCATGGTCATCAAAAAAAAAAAAAAAAAAAAAAAAAAGAGAGAGAGAAATATCATATCTTTGTAAAGTATTGAAAAATTGTCTATTCTAGATCCCAGGCAAGATCTTGTCTCTTGGGGAAATTTATTTCTTGGCCTGGAATGGTTCACAGTATTCTATCATGTGCTTTTCTTTAATTTCAGGTGATTTAATAAAAAAATAAAATAAAATAGAACAACATGCATTCTTAATTTGAGCAGGCTTGCCTTTCCTCAGATCTTACCCGCTGCTTGTCTCCGTGGGGATAGATTTGAATGATGCAACTGTATGCAACATTCCAGACATGGATACAAGCAGGTGGCACACCCCTCACCAGAAAAGTTACGTAGTGTGCCTTTAAATTCAACAGTTGATAGCAGTGTATGCCATGACACAGCCCTAACCACCACAGTAACACAGAGATGGGAATAATTGGACAGGTTTTGATGAGACAATATAAGTTTGTGTGCGTGTGGCGTGTGCATCTGCTCGCTGGTCTCAGGCTGGCTGATTACATAAAGTCTCTATGCCAGCTGTAACTGACATCGCTTCATGCCTGGATCTAATAAAGCCAGCTCCAAGGCTCAGTGTGTCTCCTGTAGCATGCAGTGTACCCGGGTGTGCATAATACCCTCTGTACAAGCACCAACTGCCTCCTCTTCATCCTCCTCCTCCTCATCCTCCTCCTCCTCTTCTCCGGATCCAATATCACCTCGGCTAAACTCGGCAAGAAAAGTTCACCTCCTCACAGCTCATCCACGCCACAAAAGTAAAGTTACCGTGAAAGTGCAGAATAGAACACATTCTTTTCAAATAATGTTTCAAGGGGCAAAAGGGGCAAAATGATTATGGCCCTTTAATCTGACATTTCTGGTTTGTGGTTATTCCTCACTTTCCTGTCTCATTCGTAGCATCCGAATTTTTCACTGTAATTAGATAATAAGTACTTCTCACCACTCCAAAGCAAAGTTTTTCCATCACAGTAACAAAAACTAGAAAGCTAACAGAGCACAAGCATTACTTCCTGGTTCATGGAAGATGACCAAACAAAACAAAAACACTTAAAGGTCCTATATTGTGCAAAATTGACTTCTGGGAGCTTTAAGCCATGTTAGAATGGTGTTACCTCATCAAAAACATACCAAAAATACATTTCATGAAGCGGTAGTTTTCAAATTATCAGCTACTTTTTATTTTTAGTTCAATAGAGAATGTAATTCCAGGGCTGAAATGATCCAAATGATTCTCGTGAAGGTGTGTGGTGTGTGTGGTGGAGCACTTCCTGTATTACCGCATGACATCATAAGGTGGAACAGAGTGTTTCTGTTTGAGAAGAAAGACTGTTTGAGAGAAGAATTAAATATACATGATTTGTGTACTATGTGCAGTGTTGGGAAAATTACCTTTAAAATGTATTCCCCTACAGATTACAGATTACATACCCCAAAATGTAGTTTGTAACGTAATCCATTAAATTACTTAAAGTAAGGTAATCAGAATACTTTGGATTACTTGATATTGTCATGTTTTTTAAAACTACATGAATGTAGCAACAACATCCTGAAAATTCATGTTTGTTCTCTTCAAATTGGTTTAGTCCTGGTTTAGACCTGGTTTAGACTTGGTTTAGATCTTGTGTAGACTTGGTTTAGACCTGGTTTAGTCCTGGTTTAGGCCTGGTTTAGACTTGGTTTAGACCTGGTTTAGTCCTGGTTTAGACCTGGTTTAGTCCTGGTTTAGACCTGGTTTAAACTTGGTTTAGACCTGGTTTAGTCCTGGTTTAGACCTGGTTTAGTCCTGATTTTAGTCCTGGTTTTGCCCAAAATGTGAAAACAGGAAAATACCACCATGTAATCCATTTATTTCAACAAAGTAACTGTAATCCATTTACCACCCACTGAAACAGTCACTGAAACTGAATACAGTTACTCATAATTTGTACTCTGATTACATAACTTCGGTATATGTAATCTGTTACTCCCCAACACTGATTATGTGTTAATGAAAATAAACACAACTCCAGGAATGTTTTTGACAACATAGATCAGAAAAAAGTGTAATATGGGCTCTTTAATAATTATATTCAGACTGTACAGAGATGTCTCATTTTGACCTTGAGCTCTACTTTTACTATTTTTAGGCCTATGGAATGTTATCAAAATTTTGGATCAGTCAGCTACTCACAAAATAAGTACACAAACAATTACTTTTAAATATTTCTAATGATACAGTTTCAGTGTGAAAATGTAGGCATCTTGCGGCTCTTGTATAGCACCACTCTGGTCATTATATTTCACTATTGATAACACCACAAACTTTAGTTGAGATTCTGAAGTATTTACCCACTTAAATAAAGCACCAATGATTCCACTCTGTGCTGGCTCTACATCACTATACAGTAAGTACCTGCACAATTAGCAGCCGAGGCAAGAAATATCAATACAGGAACTCAATGCGGACGCTACTAGCAGTATCTGAGCTTGTTAAGGCTGGAGGGAAAACGCATGGATTAACAAAAAACAACAAGCTTTGCACTATACTTGTCTGGGATCATATGTCTAAAAGTAAAACTGCGGACATTAAACACAATAAAATATGATTATTTAGTGCGATCATTTGAAACAATTAAGTAAATTACATTTTGAGATCAACACAGTAACACTGGAGTTTACCATTAGCTCACTCCCGCTTCTTCCTGCATCCAACAAAAAAATTCCAAAGTTATTCCTCACTTTCCTAACGAATTCTTAGCATCCTAATGAGTTTTCCTGTGGAGATTTTGCTCTCACAGAAACAACAACAAGCATGCTAACAGTGCACTAGACTTAGTTCTTGGTTTGCAGCCAATTAAAACACTTTATTGCAAACAGAACAGATCGGTCTCAATTCAATAATCAATAATGTGATTTGATATTATAGTACATTTTCTGGTGCTAGTTTATTAATTGACAAATGGATATCTTGCTGATGATGAAGAGAGAGAGTATGTGATGTTTTTATGTGAGGTTTTTCCAGCCAACTTTTAAAGTTGTCCAAATTTGGGCTTAAAATTACATCAGTTGGTAGTTAATTCCAGTCTGGGAAGGTTCCTGGAAAAATGTGGTGGGCCATACTGGGTTTTAAAGTCTTGTATGGCTGGAGTGAGGTGGGTGGCACTGATAGGATGGTAGTAGAAGTAGTGGTTGGTAATTTTATACAACATGACAAATTGTTGATGTTTTCGCCATTCCTCAAGAGTTTTCCATCCGAGGTGTTGGAGCGTAGATGTGACACTGCTTTTTGGATCGTAGTCAGAAGTTACAAAACGCGCTGCTCTTCTCTGAACTCTTTTAGGTTTAGTCTTATCCTTTGATAGATGAGGGTCCCAGATGGTAACGCAGTATTCCACCGAGTTTTAGGTGATGGTCTTGGCCTCTGTGCTTCAGATTCCCAATAAAATTCAGGGTGCTGCTTTCCTTCTGCGACACTGGTCCCATTGTAAATCACAACTACTGCACAATTTTACTTAAAGAAATACATCATATGAAGTACAAATTGCTTGAATTTATACACACATCTGCTCACTCCTGCTGTTGCATTCAGTATTCTATTCACAGCAAATAATCAAGAGTCTATTGATCAGGTTACCAGTTCCAATTAGCCACACCTTTCCCGCAAAACCCCTTGTATAAATTGCTTTTCTTAAAGTTGATTAAGGAAGGCACCCATAGGATATGATAGTTTACCTCAACTTTATATGAACTTCTATACCATGCTCATCTGTCTTAAAAGGCTTTGGAAGATGAGATTAGTTTGTCGACAGGTGCATTGGGATTCTATAAGCTCCTGCCAGTGCTATACTTTACACAATAATGGCGTATAGCTCTTATCCTCCTAAGCACATATTTACTCACCTGTGTCTGCTTGTTTGCGTATCCCTTATTGTCTTGCTTGCTTATTTTCCTGTCATCACCCTTATAATCTGCAGGTTCATCCATGTTTGTCTGTCAGATGTGCTTGTATTTTCTGATTCTTTTTTCCCCCATCCCCCAATAATCTCTAATTAAAGGTCCTATAATACTCAGAATGGACTCTTGTAAGCTTTAAGCCATGTTAAAATGTTGTTACCTCATCTTAAATACACCTGGAGTTGTATTTGTTTCATTCACGTCTGCGTTACATTTGTTAGGTTGTCTACATCTTAGCTGAAAATGCTCTATTCTATCTTGTGAAATTCCTGGGCTGAAATCATCCAAATAATTCTAGTGAAGGTATGGATTTTCAAAACACAGTGAAGCACTTCCTGTATTACCACATGACCTCATAACGTGGAACTGATTGTTTTCCTTTTGAGCGAAGAAGGCAGCCTAAATATGCGGCATTTGTATGTTAAACATGTACATGGAACAAAACACAACTCCAGGTATGTTTTTGATGAGGAAACAGCAAACATACACCAGAAAATAACATCATCTGAGCTGTTTAAAGGTGTACTGTGTAGCTTTTCTGGTGTAGGGTCTGCCACATGCTTGTCCTGGTATCTATCTTGCATTGAGTCAACTACAGGTATTTTTATCACTGAAGAATACTCTAAAAAACATCTGTTCTTGCTGTAAGTGGGCTCGCCATACCACAGATCTGACCTGTAACTTGCCTTAGTAGTCTCACTTGCTGCTTAATGGAGAATGATAAGTATAATGTTACAATGTGCTCTTTCAAAGTCAAGGTAAACCACTAATATTAGCACGAAGATGAGGATATGAATGAACCTCCACCAGAAAAGTTGCTTAGTGCATCTTTAATTAAAGCCCTCTGACTCACAGTCTACCTCTGGAGCAATTACTTTTTGACCCATCATAGTGTTCTATCTTCAGTTTGGTTATTTTAGGCTATACGTATTTAATTTAATAAGCTTCTGGCTAAAAGTTCACGAGAACTGCCGTCTACATAATTGACATTTTGATTTGTAGTCTTGACAAATGAGTTTTACCAAATAGCTTTGACTGACTGCGCTGTAGTAATTAATGTGCACTACCCAGCGCTATGATTATTAACACCAAAATAATGGCCAGATAATTCTTACATTGGAGACGTGAAGTGGCGCCGCTAGCTTCACTATATCACACAGCCCTTTTAATAAGACGGAGACATCGACTTTAGTGTAATCTTTCATCTGGGGTTTTTTCTCGCTCAAAATTACACCTGGTGCGTGCACTGTTCCCAGCTCAGATAAATCTACATTTTGTCATCTAGATCACCGACTTGAGTTGTTGTTGATTCCCACACGCACACATTTGACTTGGGCCAACAAATGAGTTCTCACCCACTACCGCTCCTCGTATGTCCCTTGTTTCTCTTTGCTAAATCTGAAGCAAAATCTTTACCCAGTGAGGTTTACTATTACAACCAAGTCTACAGAGCAAACATTACAGTATATGACTAATATCACAACTGTGTTTACATTAAGACAGCAAAAATATTTAAATCCATACTATAGATATTAATATTATCTGTCTGTCTTTCAAAACATACACATAAGCTGTAAGTATATTATATTCTATACTATATTAAAGGTCCTATATTACATGAAATTGACTCCTGTGAGCTTTAAGACATGTTATAAAAACATCAGATCATACCTGGAGTTGAAACATTATTGAGCAACACTGGATTATTAGTCTGTCTACTTGTCCAAAGCTCAAAATGTTATGTTCCACCTTGTAATGTCATGAAGCGCTAGTTTTTAAGTTTTCAACAGCTTCAATAGCTTTTACCTTTAGTTCAGTTGAGATTGGTAATTCCTGGGCTGAAATGATCCAATTGATTTTAGTAAGGAGTTGGAGTTAAAAAAAAAATCTGGTGTAAAGGAGTGTTTTTAGATTGAGAAGAACTCAACCTAAATATGCAGGATTTGTGTGTTGTGTGTGAATGAAACAAAACACAACTCCAGGTCTGTTTTTGATGAGGAAACAACATTATATGGGCCTTTTAAAAACAAGTTTGAATTTTTAGTATTGTAACAAAAGAAGTTTACAGCACTTTTGGTACTAAATGTACTGTACTATTTATAAAATGCATGTATTTTGCATGATCTTTCTGCATGACCATTTTCTCCCAATAAAACATGTACATTAAATATTACCTTTAGGTGGACATGAGTCTCTAGATGCTACATTGTGGTTTCCCTCTCTTCAAGTGATGTTGGAGGCTACCAGGTCCGTCCTGGAGCAGCAGCACTACATTTGGTACTGTGAGTGTCCAATGGAGATGGAAGCTATAGAAATTGAGAAAATTTACTTATCAATACTAAAGTCCTTATAATACATACTTTTTTTTACATACTACCGAGATGCTATTTAAGTCGTTTTATGTTTGTTGGGCTGCTCCCACCTCACAAAATGTCAAATGAACCACAAATGAAAAAATGCCACTTTTTTATCTGAACAGTTTCTATTCTTTTTTTCTTTTTTTTCAGCTTCTGTTACAGTCTTTTCTATATTGTTATGATCGATATTATACTATACATTATGTTTCCTCTACTACTACTTTTACTATTCTCTGCCTTTGTTGTTTGTTTCTTCTTTTGGTACGTGTTTGTCTCTTCTATGAGTATCTTATAATAAGTTAATGTATTTTACCCAAGAACCGTTAAACCAAAAACCAATAGGCCCATGATTCCTTTTAATATCTTCTAATACTTCTATTTCAATATTATTCTTTTAAAGTCTTCTAAGAATTTCCTCTTCAAAAGTACAACTCAATAACTCACTGCACAAACATGAGACTCCAGTCAGAAAGCTGTCCTCTTTTACCTCTGCTCTGATCTGGCGTTGTTCCCTTTGCTACGTCTAAATCTGAATCGCTCCCCTCTTGTCACGGCGGCTCTTCCCATCCATTTTCACGCATCAAAAGAGCCGGATGGTTTGACAGGATGGGCCCGAGAAAGTTGGTCCCTCCCTGCAGACCTTTCCAAAGTCTCTGCTCCCTCATTGAACTGTTATCTGCCCCATTTTCTGGGCCCTTCTCCATGGCAACCACAGGAGCCAGTGCACGTCTGTGAGAGGAGCGAGGTCTCCGGTGGAAGAGAGGCGTCTAGGCTCAAGACAGCTGTCTGCCAAAGAAGACAAAGGAACAAGGAAAAGTCAGAGAAGTTTGGGGAAAAGTTGTTGTTTCTTCTTCCCATTTGAAAAACAACCAGGATGCAATACTTTTTAATGTCTACATTACTATATTTGATTTTACTGATCAAATATTTTTAAGATTCAATTGAAACATCAACATTTGAGCCACTTCTTAAGCAACGTCAAAGCACAAACCATTGAGTGACAGGCTTCATCTTGGGAACCCCCGCTGTGGAAGTAACCTACATTTCAATGTATTTTAAGCTTAATGTCAGATGCAAGACTCTTTTTTGGGGCTGCAAAGATAACTTAGAATAATCGAGGCTAATTGAATAATAAAATAATAACTGCCTTTTCATCTGGACCAAACAAACTCCAAACTACATGACAAAATACACTGCATCCCAAAATATGGCAACAAAGAATCAGCTTTTTTAATGTATATGTTTTGTAAATATTTATTCTCTATGTACAAGTCTTCAGTCAGCATGTTTTACCTTAAATGTGTTTAAAGGATATGTATGCAAAATGTACTTTTTTTGAGACTTTAATGATTCATGCTGACCCTTTATAAAACATACCTGGAGTTGTAGTTTTGCTTCTCTTACTCATGTTTCATTAATCCTTGAATCCAAAAATCGTCATCTCTAAGCACTCAAAGATGCTCAGTTTTCATTTTACCAGTATTGTTGCATCACACGTAAAAATTCATCTATAAACCAATGAGCTCTTTCGTTCACGATGAATGCATGACTCTATTAGCAGAGCATTCACATTTCAGAGTTTCATTTTGTTATTTCTTACTGTTCATTCATTCATGTTTATTTTATTTATGTATTTAGTGCCATTTTATTGTTTGCTCACATTGGATACTCCTGGTTTTATTGTTTCAGAACCAGTGAGATTAAGCATCTGAGCGCTTATAAATATTTTTGTTCCTCATTAGTACTGTCTCTGTTCAGCACTTTGGAAACAGTCTGTTTATAAAATGTGCAATACAAATAAAGTTAATTGGATTGGATTCCGGTTGCTGACAGCAGAGGGAGCTCTAATGCCTAAATACCTAATAGGAAATTGATACGTATCTTATAAAGTGTGTCTTCCAACTTCAGACATTATTTTAAATTTGAAAATGTGAAATGTTTATTCTAAAGTGACAAAAGGCATATTTAAAGCTGTAAGAATGCATAGTATGTGTTCTTTAAAATTCAAAAGAGAAACAAAAGAAACTGTTTGGGTTTCTTTGGCTTCAACCAAAAAATAAATAAATCACAAATCAACACCTAAAATAATCTTTAGTTGCAGCCCTACTCATTTCCTCTTTTAACTTAACTCTGTAAACAAATGATTCAAATGATCTTTCGATTCCCAGACTAACGAATCAAATGAATCAGTCCTGGGCCCTGTTCACATCCCTTTGGCCGGTCCCTCTCCTCCTCCTCTCATGGACAGATATATTGCAGTGAAAAGAAGACGGGTTATGTCTCTCTGTAAAGGATTACACCATAGATCCCAGAGGTTTTAAGCAGTCACACTCTGCCACTCAAAGACATTTCCTTCTCCAGCGTTTATTAAAGGAGCTCCAGAGTGGGGCTGGTGACAAGTGAAGCGTTATGTGGAAACTGAATGAGGGATAGAGGGAGATACAAGCCTACAAGAGGAATATTTCTTTTAAAACTTTTTGTCTTAAGGGCTTGTTTGGTGTGTATGGGAAGTCCCTGTCTATCTGTTTAAAAATACAGTCACAAACACAGCCCAGAGACTCAGGGACCCAGAGGAGTGACAATGAACAAACAGGCAATGTGTGAGCCGAGATAGCCAGGACTTCACAAGATACCAGACTAGGAGGAAGAGATATCTCCATATTTGGGCACATCTTCCTTTAAAAGTCAGTTTGAAGGAGAGAGTGATCGAAAAGGAGAGAAGTGATGTTAGAAAATAGAATAATATGCTCATGTTTACCTGATTATTGAAGCGTTCCTTGTGTAATGGTGTTTCAGATAACATGGATTCTTAGGCCATGTCCTTCTTAAGCGCTGAAAATGACTCTTCCTTCCTCCAAGTTCTTCTTTCTTTCCTTGCACATGTCTTTATATCATTTACATTGTTACCTCATCAAAAATATTTGCGTTTTGTTTCATTCAGACATGCTTCAGAAATCATTTATTGTTTGTCTGTCTACATCTCCAAAGCTCAAAATGCTCTGATTTAATAGCCAACTTTTACCTTAGTTCAGTCGAGATTCGCAGTTCGAGGACTGAAATTGTTCAAATGATTCTAGCAAAAACACAGTGGAGCAATTTTTGTATCACTACATGACAGAAGGTGGAACAAAGAACTAAATATGCAGGGTGAGTGTGTTAAACATGTGTGAATGAAACAAAACAAAACTTCTGATGTATTTCTGATGAGGAAACAACATTATAACATAGATCAGAAAATATATTACAAAAATACATGCCCTTTTAATGATCTGCCAGCTTTTGTTGTTGAAATTGTCATCATACACTTGTCGTTTTACTTTTTCTAATGTTACTTTACTATTTCAAGTAAAGGGAGTTAATGGCGCATAAGCTCAAATCCACTAGTACTCTTTCTTTTAGGTTTGTAAAATGTTTAAACTTGTTTTTTAAAAGCCAAGATAAGCCTGGACCATCTACAGTACATATGGGTTCATCTTATTCTGTCAGTAGCCCACTTACACTTGTGTTGTATTAATATTGGTTAACTATTAATTAACTGTGTGCCATATGCCTCTAGCACACACAGATGTTTGTACAGACCCCAGGCAGAAGGCACCTGGGGGCCCCTCCACTCACAGTCAACACTCTGCATAGTAATCAAATATACATGGAAATTGATATTTAGGTTATTTTTACTGGTCATGAATACACAGTAGCCTATCTGTGACTGTGAATTCAGATCCTAAAATATATGGACAGTGTTGGATATGTTAGGGACGGGGACACAGCTGTAAAAAAAAGGTGTTAAGATGTAAACATGATTCAGAATATTGATACTTTGCAACTGATGATATCAATATTCTCTGGGGGTGTGATGCTAACTGTGAGCTGAAATGAATGAAATTACAGCAGTTGTGATGTTACAGCCTTGTGAGGGTGTTTTTATAAATTTAAATAAGTGAAAAGATCAAATTAAAAATATGATAAATTACTTTTGTAGACACTCCACCTTTGGCTTCTGGAATGAACAGATGGATCACTAAACTAATTAAGTAAGAAAATAGTTTTATTAAAGAGTTTCTCATCTTGACCAAGGCAAAAGTGAGTCCAGGACACTTGTAGACCCTGTAACCCCGTAGAGGATTCTAAAAGGACTACATTCCTCATATACAGTAGAGGTCCCATATATTTCTTCAGTCGAGAAGTCAGCAGCCTATGGCACATCCATAGCACACCACTGAAAGAACAATAGCCATTCTTTTCCTCATACGCGGATCTATACTTCAAAATCCATTTACTGCTTTAAACAATGGGCTCATGTTAACTTTGTGGAAACAGCAACATCAATCATAGTGGAAGAATAAGATACCAATACTGGATAATGAAATGGAAAAATCCTACTTTTTGGGGTTGTAGCAAAATTCAACTTGTTCGAATCTCTGCTTCTGTCACGTTGTCTGTCAAATTTAATTCACATCTAATCAGCCAGTTTGAACATAGATAATCATTAGAGGTGTACACCGCATGCACGTTTTGCTGGAACGTTCCACAGTATGCCATTAAACATTTCTATCTCCATTAAGACTATCTATCTATCCATCCATCCATCAATTCATCTATCCATCTATTCATGCTACCAGGTCAGGCCTACTCACAGTAAGAATGCATGTTTTGAATATGCTTATATTATTAATAAAAAAACACATGTAATTGTGGTAGTGCCTTTTTGGACAACCAACCACAATAACTTTTATTTTGTTCTGTAACATGCAAAAATGGAAAAACCTATAGGAATATTAAATTGACACAAAAAGTCTGTATATTTTCCAAAAGTGAAACTAAAAATTAAATGTAATTATTTATATTTTGCCATTTATAAACATCTGTTAGAATGTTGTTTCCTCATCACAAACATACCTGGAGTTGTATTTTGTTTCATTCACATGTTTAACACACAAACCCTGCAGATTTACAGTTCTTTAGAGTTCATCTCTCAAACACACTGTTCCACCTTGTGATATCATACAGGAAAGGCTCCACTGTGTTTTTAAACTCCATACACCTTCACTAGAATCATTTAGATGATTTCAGCACTGGAATTCCCAATCTCTACAGAAGTAAAGGTAACAACAATCTAACATGTCTTAAAGCTGACAAGAGTCAATTATGAGTAATATAGGACCTTTACGATTTATCATGACTTGCAAATTTGTGTTTTACTAATTATCAAAGCAAATAATTGACCAAAAATATCTAAATTCTTCTTACATTTTCTTGCATTATGCATTTGCCTCATTCCTGTTTGTGTATCATCCTCTGCGCCCTGAACTGATGTTAACTTTGTGGAAACAGCAACATCAATCATAGCGTAAGAATAAGATACCAATACTGGATAATGAAATGGAAAAATCCTGCATTTTGGATGTGTAGCGAAACCCACCTTGTTCAAATCGCTGCCTCTGTCGCCAGCTCTGATTTATCTCTCTCTCCTGTCACTCCCTGCTCATCAGTGGAGAGGTTGCTATAAGAATATATGGATTGACTTCATGACTATCCATCACCCATGACACAAACACACTGTAATCTATTTTAAACAGCGGGGAGTGATGCTGATGATGCATGGCAAGAGGCGACCACAATATACACAATTATAAGCACTTGTATTGGTAATCAATTTCCTCATTTTAACCACAGCATAGGAAAAGTCTCTGAGGCACTCGTGGTATTGAACTTACAAACTAATATGCGGTGAGATTCTTATGAAAATACTGCATATTCACATAATAGAAAACGTGGCTAAATTGGCTGAAACATGATTATAACTTGTAATTAAGTGTGTAGCATTGATATGTATCTTGTTACAGAAGCAATGTCTGTAAATAAGTCATGCATTTAAGACTGACTTGGCTTTTATCGATCTGAAGTTACATCTATAGTTTTAGTCAAAGTTGCAGTGAATTATATGAGACAGTGGCAGGCTTCGCTGAGAGGAAACACGGCTACACGTTTGGGTAATTTAGTGAACATATTGTGCTAATACACCCGGCCATGTGACAGTAAACAAATACATCAGCTAATGGGAATTGGCAACATCTTGGCAGGAATAGTTTCACTTCCAAATCGTTTAGAGAATGGTGTCTCGACTACTTGCGACTCAAAGAGCTTCAGAATAAAAGAACAATGCAATGCAGAGATTTCTTCCACTTACAAATAAAAACACCATACTCTAAAACAATGGAATAGTTGAATAGGAAATTTTGTTGAGATCTATTACAATCAAACGTGAATTAGATTGTCAAAATAAGCCATTTCACCTGTATTACTGAGATATTTGTTTATCCAGAGAAATGTTATAGTTTTTCATTTATTTTGCCAATATTGAAATCTAATTCAAATCTAATCTAATCTACCAATCTGAATATAATTAGAAGTGTGAAGCATGTTTTAAGTGTTTAAGTGTTTATATTAGCAGCAAAAATACCTATAACAGTTTTGGACAACCGAATGTACACAAAAAAATCTATATATTTTCCAACAGTGAAATTTACTTAAAATCATTCCTTGCAAATCTGTGTTTTACTAATTATTAAATTCAATATGTCACCAAAACTCATATGAAAACTCCTCTTACATTTTCCCATGTTATGTATTTGATGTCTGTATTTTTGTTTGTGTATCATTACTGTGTCCTGGACTGCCTCTGTTGCCTCCCTCTCCTCTACCTGCCCTCACCCTCTCACCCTCCGGCTCTCATGGCTCTGTTCCTGTTCATTCCAGAGCATCCTTTGGAGATATCTTTTTTTCTCTCTTCTCTTTCCCACTCCCCCTCTTCTTCCATTTCAATTGACTGGACTGGGTTTGATGGGGTTGCCAGGTGCTTTTGGCCCCAACATGCCTCCTGTGACACTCCCTCTTGGGCGTAAAGGGTGCTCGAATGTGATCTGGATCTACCTCTAAGAACTACTTCACCCTCAAACTGTTGGCGTGGGAAGAGAAGAAACAAAACATGCTTGAGTTCAGTTTCTAAAGTCTTTTGGCTAACCCCAGAGCTAGGTTCAAATGTGGCGTGGTTGGATGAGAGACATTTCTTCAGTCTGTCCCTGGGGCTTTCGGAGCAGATCCTGTTTGAGGGCACAAGTCGGCTTGGTGTGTCCAGTGACCGCAACGCTACCCTGGGTTTCGGCTTGTCATTCAGTTACAGTCTGGTGATCACAGCCCCTGGTTCTTTCTCCTCCATAGTGCATTTCTGTGACTGCCAGGCTCTTCTCTAAAGCCTAAACCCAGCTCTGAGTTGGGGACTATATGCTGGATCCAGGGCTGTGATTCGGCATTGGAGCACACACTGTCACAGCCGCCTCTCTGCCTGCAGGTGAGGCCTGGGACACCACTGATAGTTCTGCTGCAGAGAGGAAACTGGCTGTTGTGAAATGGGCTGGGTTATACCCCATTGAACAATAGAGGAGTGGAAATGTCCTTTGTTTGTGACATCAAACTATATTGTTATGGAAAGTTGGAAAGTTAGGGGTCTTATTTTGGGACACCTTAAAATTGGCAGCTCAACAGTCCCTTGGGGGTGTGTGATGCTAAATGTAAGAGCTTCTCTGTCTGAAGCTCTGTTGCTGAAGTTAGACTGAGCTTTGTTTTGACATAATCTGAACAGAAAGAACTGGAACTACAACTGTTGAGCTGATTTGTGCTGTTTAACAAGTCTCTCTCACATAACATTACAGTCACAGGTTAGGTAACATTAGCCAGCTGTTTTTCTAAACAGGTCATAATGATCACAGGCTCCTGAAAATGTGCTGTTTAAGTCCATTTTGTTTTGTTTTTTTCTTGAGTTTTTGTGTTTACCACTAAACCACTAAACAATCCATTATACATACACGTAGAACACCCCCAACGTGATGTCACTGCAAAGAATCAATAGGTGTTTTTCCAGAGAATTATTGCATATACAATACTATATTTAATGTAGACAGTGGGGAAAGTAAACTAAACACTTTACACAACACTGTCAGCTAAAGAAGAAAGCTCAAATAAGCAGTTCAAATGAGTCTAAAAACTATCTCTGCTAAGATACAACCTAACATAAGACATTTAAATATCTTTCCACACCCTCCCGTTAACTCAGAGTGTCCTGAAGTCACTCCCTGGCCCTGTGTGTGTGTGTGTTGTGGCAGTCTTTAAACGTGTGCCAGAGGTCTCATCTCCATCACCTCTGAGAGATGACACGGCCTGAAGCGGCGCCTCCCAGTGGCCGGACAGTGCTCAGCGGTTGGACCAAGTGTCTGACAGCTCTGGCAGGTACTTGACCTTAACTACATTTGGCTTTCCTCTGTTCTTGCCTAACTCTCTGCTTGGTGTGAGGTGGACCACGCTACACCACGGACCGCCTGGGCGTTTTGACAGAGTTAGCAGTCCCACAGTCTCCTAGGGTGTTGCTGTATTCGCACTGTTTATTAATGAGCACTTGTTTTTGTTGTAGGAAGGAGCCATGAGGTGTTGTTGATCTCGAAGCATGCATCATCGGTTAGCAGTTCTTTTTTTATTTTATTTTACAGTCAACAACCAATTTTAGTTGCATTAAGTAGACCAAGTACAGTATGTGCAACAAGTGGTTTGAATAATTAGACAAAACAAATACAAAGAACCAAAGCTTTAGACAAAGTTGTGACTGTTCTCTTTCAAGGTGCACTTGTGAAATTTTTGGTGGAGGGTCCATGACCTGTTTAACTTGGACTTGTTATTGCTTTGCCTCAAATTTTCTACAGTATGGCATTAACTGTCTCTGTCTCCATGGAGACAAAGTGACACAGGGCCAAGTTACTGGTCAGATCAGTGAAGGGTGGAACCTGCTCACAGAGAGGATGCATATATATATATATCTATATTTAATGTATTTTTACCGATTCAAAGCCATGTAACTAAATAAATGCAAGACAAACAGGTTTAAGAGCGTACTGTGGAACCTTTGAGGCAAAGCAATAACATCTTTGTGGAAACAAGCAGTTGGCTCCTACCCCTACCTGAAAAGTTACACTTTTAAAGAAAAGAACTTGTACAGTCACAATAATGCATTGCATTGCAATACAACTCAATGTCAACCTATATCACAAATGATAAGAAGAGTTCCGCAATTGAACATATGGTTAACTATCTGTCAGATGGCCTGAGAGAAGAAGGAGAAGAAGAAGTCTAATTAATGCTAATGGCAGAAGATGTATGGACTTCACACTATTTTAATTTACGCTGCACTGTTGCCTACTTGTATATTGGCTCATCAGATTTGAAATATTCAAGGCCCCACATTAAAACAATAAAAAACATTCACCATAGTGAGGTATAATCCTTTGGAAAGCCAGGTCGGTTCCACGGTGACAGAGTAAAATTATGACAGGTGGACAAAGTTTTTCTCATCCAAGAGGAACTGAAGAATGAAGTGAATGAAAACATGTTCACAACTTTGTCCATACACGTAATTTTACCTTCTTTTACCATTCATTTACTCATTTACTATTTCAAGATGTATTCCCCCTCTTCCTGGTTCATCTTAAGACTTGTCCAAATCTCATTTTCTTGCCTCACTGAAGTTGTTTTGGTTCAGCTTGATTTTTGTGTACTTTGTCATACAGCTGCAACACAAATGTCACAAAAAAGAAAAAATTTGTAATAGGTAAGAGTTCCTCTATAAAGTTGTCATCATCTCCATCATCTTGTTTTGTGGTCTAATTTTAGCACACTTGTGTGTACGCTGACCAGGCACTTGACCATTCATAGTTAGAATTCATCATATTTCACAATCAAAAATGTAAATATGATGATTTTAAATGTGTTCCATAATATGTTTTTGCTTCTTATTGTTTTTTCGGTCTTCACATTGAGGTCACAGTCTGCACCAGTGGCTAATCAGATGCCGCACACAGTTAGCAGATAGCACATGGCAGCTAGAATCTACATGTCCAGACTCCGAAAGCAACTGAATTTTTTACAGCGTTGATGCACATTTCCTTTCCTCCAGCAGACACTGTCCCATGTCTTCATCTCTACTAACAATGGTGAAATGTCAGCATACTTTCAGTCTGCTCTAAATTATGTATCTATTCCTCTGAGTATACAATGATATACTGGAATACGCAACCCCCCATATATGTTAAGATATATTTTTACAAAGATTAAAATTAAAAACTTCACTCAACAGATGGTCAGTGCCACGCCAATCATGATTTTTTGTATTTAGTTTACAAATAAGCAAAGTATGACAGTATTTTGGCTCATATATAGGACCATCTCCCAAGCGTCCCAGGATAGCCAAGAAAGTTAAGTCTTGAGATAGGGGAGGGGGATATTTTATTAATGGGGACTATTAATATTCCAGCGCAGAGGGGCTATGGCGTGTTTCTTTTTGCAGAGGCATAATGAATAACTGAGGACCTCCTTGGTACCCGATTCCTCTGCATGAATATTCAAATGCTAGCAGTGTATCATGGGAGATTTGAGAGCCTCTTCTCCAATGCGTATGGATCACACCCGGGCATTTTGTCTCACCTCGCAGAGACGAGGACACACACAGACAACCAAAGTTCCTGTTACTATTTTATGATTTTTGTGTGTCACCGGGGACAACGTTAATTAACATTTACAGTGCAAAAATACACTCGCTGTGTACAGTTTCCTCGAGAGCATAGGATATAAGAAAGTGCTTGTGGAGGCAAGGTCATTAACAAGTAAATAGGAAGTGGGTATGGGTTAAGTTTTGTTATGGAATTCACTTTGGAGAACAGGTCTTATGGTCTACAAGAACGTCTCTAAAGGTGTGGTTAACGGAGACTGACTTAAAAAAGCAAATACTGTTTAAAAAGTTTGTCGTTTTACTATTTAACCAATGTATTATCTATCCATCCATCCATTTTCTTCCGCTTATCTGGGGTCCAGTTGCGGACGCAGCAGTCTAAGCAGGGACTCCCAGACTTCCTCTCCCCAGAAACTTCCTCCAGCTCCTCCAGGGGATCCCAAGGCATTCCCAGGCCACCCGAGGGACAGAGTGCCTTGAGCATGCCCTGGGTCTTCCCCGGGGCCTCCTCTTGGTGGGACATGCCCGGAACACCTCCCAAGGGAGGCGCCCAGGAGGCATCCGGAACAGATGTCCGAGCCAAATCAGCTGGCTCCTCTTGATGTGGAGGCGCAGCAGCTCTACTCCGAGCTCCTCACCCTATCTCTAAGGAAGCGCCCAGCTACTATGCGGAGGAAACTAATTTCGGCTGCTTGTATCCGGGATCTTGTCCTTTCAGTCATTACCCAAAGTTCATGACCACAGGTGAGGGTAGGAACAAAGACTGACCGGTAAATTGAGAGCTTTGCTTTTCGGCTCAACTCCCTCTTCACCACAACAGTCCCATACAGTGACCACATTACTGCAAACACTGCATCGATCTGCCTGTCAATATCACCCTCCATCCTTCCCTCACTCGTGAACAAGACCCTGAGATATTTGAACTCCTCCACTTGAGGCAGCGCCTCTCCACCCACCCAGAGAGGGCAAGCCACCTTTTTCCGGTCAAGGACTCAGACTTGGAAGAGCTGCTTCACACTCGGCTGTAAACTGCTCCAGTGCATGTTGCAGGTTCTGGATTGATGAAGCCAACAGGACAACATCATCTGCAAACAGCAGAGATGAAATCCTGTAGTCCCCAAACCGGACCCCCTCCGGCCCCTGACTGTGCCAAGAAATTCTGTTCAAAAATACAATGAACAGAACCGGTGACAAAGGGCAGCCCTGGCGGAGTCCAACATGCACCGGGAACAGGTCTGACTTACTGGCAGCAATGCGAATACAACTCCTTCTTCGGTCATACAGGGACCGGACAGCCCTTAGCAAAGGGCCCCGGACCCCATACTCCCAGAGCACCCCCCACAGGACACCACGAGGGACACAGTCGAATGCCTTCTACAGATCCACAAAACACATGTGGACTGGTTGGGCAAACTCCCATGAACCCTCGAGCACCCGATGGAGAGTGTAGAGCTGGTCCAGTGTTCCACGGCCAGGACGAAAACCACACTGCTCCTCCATGGATACGAGGTTCGACTATCGATCTGATTCTCCTCTCCAGTACCCTGGCATAGACCTTACCGGGGAGGCTGAGGAGTGTGATCCCCCTGTACTTGGAACACACCCTCCGGTCCCACTTGTTATACAGAGGGACCACCACCCCGGTCTGCCAGTCCAGAGGTACTGTCCCCGACCGCCACACGATGTTGTGACGTGTCAGCCAAGACAGCCCTGCAACATCCAGAGACTTAAGATACTCAGAAAGGATCTCATCCACCCCTCGAGCCTTGTAACTGAGGAGCTTGCCAACTACCTCAGTGACTTCAGCTATGGTGATGGACGAGTCTGCCTCTGAGTCCCTAACAACCCCAAATCAGCATCACTTAAGTTTAAAGTCAAGTTTGTATATATATATATATATATATATATATATATATATATATATATATATATATATATATATATATATATATATATATATATATATATATATATATATATATATATATATATATATATATATATATATAGAGTGGGTTTGACTCTCCACAGCTCTGACCTGTAATTTTATCTGGTTTATCACCTGCTTGTCTCCACGCAGTTTAATGCCATACTGTGGCGTATTATTTTTTATGCAGATTAAGAGATGGTAGAATCTCCATCAGAAAAAAAGTGAGTGCACCTTTGACAGTTCTAAACAGGTTTACTTCAGCACTGAATAGTAATTAGCATTAACACTTAACAGTTTACTATAGTACTTATTTATAGCAGAACTAATCCAGACTTGATTTTGAACCACAGAAGTTATAAACAGAAGTAATAAAACCACAGTGTTTGACCATATATATTTCTACATTAAAAAACTGGCTCAAAACCTTCATTAAAAGTACATGAATGTAAATAAGTCTACATTAGCAGTCAGTTCACACATTACATTAAGTCACCAACAGCATCTTAACACCACACCTCCTCCTTGCACTCAACATGTTGATCATGTGAGTTATCAAATGGTCACACTGGGTCACAGACAAAAATAAGCCAAGTCAGGGGAGACTTGCATGCTGGGAATAATGTAACATGCAATGGTTAAAGGCTACCTGTTAAAGCTGCCTGTATTTAGTTACACCTTCAAATTTTCTCATGTTAATTATGTGATTTTGTTCCCCTACAGAATAGTTATTGCAGCTTCTTCTATCACTTGGCAGGTCACTGCACTTAAGTATTCACTGAAAGGTATCAGCAAAAAAGTAAGAGAGAACAGTTAATTTGCAAAAAAAAAAAACAAACAAACACCTCTCTCCTCTGAAAAGTTGTCACATATGTTTTCTTTTTCTACATGTCTAGATATTATCAATCAAAATCAAGCTGTATTGTTTCATAAAATATCAGAAGTCACTCTATAACAGAAAAGTGCTTTACAAGATGCATTCATGTCTTTAAACAAATACAACAGCAATAATGTTTTATCTAAAAATAATTCTTAATATGGGACCATAGTATTGCAAATTTGTGTGCAAAATCTTTAGCTTAATGTCACAATCACTTCCACCAAACAAAATTACTCCAAATTTTCTCCAAATCATTTGCAACAGATATACTCTGAAAAGAGCAGACTCCAACCAAACAAAAAGATTTTCCTGCATCTAGAAGTAAAATGATGTGGTAAATCCCAGTGCAACATGAGATAGCAGATAACGGTCACAGTGGGTCACGGACAGAAATAAGCAGAGTCAGGAGAGTGTTGCATGCTGGGAATATTTGGGTTTTGGTGTAACGCGCATTGGGGCATCTTAGCACTGAGGCCTATAGATCTGATGTTCGATACAATCCAGAGGAGAGGGGCAGGTGATGGATTACCATAGTGGGTTTTTTTAATTGATTGATTAATTGTAAGCCGTGTGCAGAGGTGATCAATGATGAGTAGTCAGCAGCAGTGGCTTGAGCTTGGCTTATCAAAGCTCTCGCGGTCAGAGGTGAAATCTTTCAGCTACCTCCCTTTTATCCCACAATCCTTTGCTCCTTTACATCGCCCTTGCAACCCCTCTCTCTCTCTTTCTCTCTCTCCCTCTCTTGTTCTTTCTAGTAGTCCAATGGTATGACGTTGCCTGGAGCTTTCTGAGTCCTGCAAGCCAAGGGAGCGTTCAATAATGTCCGTAGTGTTGAGCGGATACAACAAAGGGGTTTCTTTACACACCTCAAAGACTTGGCCTCCATAAAGCCAACCAAAGCGAGGAAATAGAAACAGTTTGAACATAAAAAGGACACGAACAAAGACAGAGGAAGAATAGGGGAGTCATGTGACAGTACAGAGAGCTTTGCAGAGAGTGAAATACTGCTCTGATAAACAGGGATATATGGAACAAAGGGAGAAAGAGAAACTATTGACTTGATAATGCTAACAAGACAATGGGAAGATGATTGAAAACAGTAAACAAAGTAAGAGCAACATAATTCAGACACTATGGGGTTTGAGGTAGTGAAGTGTGGACATTTTCAAGGTCTCCAGATTTCAACATTTATTCCTTCATTTATTAATGTATTATAATTATGATTTATGGTATTATTATCTGTAGTAGTAGTAGAAGTAGTAGTAGTAGTAGTAGTAGTAGTAGTAGTAGTAGTAGTAGTAGTAGTAGTAGAAGCAGCAGTAATGGTAGTAGAGGTAGTAATATTTTATGTGATGATATAAAAAAATAGTTCACTTTGCAGAAAAAGTTCATTATATATACTAGAAGTGGTAGTAGTAGTAGTAGTATTAGCAGCATTAGTAGTAGTAGTAGTAGTAGTAGTCGTCATCGTCGTAGTAGTAATATTTTATGTGATGATATAAAAAGGAGTTCACAATGCAGAAAAAGTTCATTATATACAGTAGAAATGGTAGTAGTAGTAGTAGTAGTAGAAGTAATAGTATTAGCAGCAGTAGTAGTCTTAGTAGTAGTAGTAGTAGTAATGTTTTATGTGATTATATAAAAAGGGGTTCACCCTGCAGAAAAAGTTCAGAGTATATAGTAGTAATGGTAGTAGTAGTAGTAGTAGTAGTAGTAGTAGTAGTAGTAGTAGTAGTAGTAGCAGTAATGATAGTAGTAGGAGTTGTAGTAGTTGTTGTAGTAGTAGTATTCATATTTTATGCAATGATATAAAAATTGTTTACCATTCAGAAAAAGTTCAAAAATATATGACAAAACGCATTTAAAAGATTTATATTCTGACTATATTACATGGAGTAATCAGACTGATCAGCTTTACAGTAACTGCTCAATCAAAATGTGAATCCCCATATCTGTCTGTGAAAAATAAACTGTTTGTAACATGTTTTGGAGATCAAATAATAAATCCTGTTGAATACAGCATTGCATATGAGACGTTTGTGTTGAGCCCTGTGTTTCTCTTCAAGGGCAGGTCTTTGTGAACAGTACACAGTTTTTCCTTTGCTCTAAGTGGGTTCTGTAACAGTGGCACAGAGGGTACAGAGAACAATAACACACAAACATGTGCCTGTAAACTGATGGACAAGAAGTCTTCAATGTCAGACATGCTCTTCTGACCTACACAATTGGCTATATAGGACATTTATATTTTCTCTTTAGAACTTTGGTGCATATAACAGAATTTATATTGTTGAGTGTGGTACCGAAGTTCACATTCTTCTCATTTTCAGTGGTGAAAGGAAACAGTACAAAAGTAAAAGTACAATACTTAAGTACAGTTTTTAGGTATCTGTACTTTTCTTGAGTAAATTTTACAGTGGATACTATTAACTTTTACTTATTTGAGAGCAAGTATTTGTACTTTCTATACCATTACATTTTAGATCTGGACTGAAAAGTAAAAAGTAATTTTCTTTATGGTTTGAGACCTGTTGTAATGACTGACTTACTTTTAGCACATTTAATTTGTGTTAATGTTCCAACTTTGAGCAAATCTCATACACAAATACACAAAAGCAGCTAGAAAAAGTAAGAAATCAACTGAATTATTTAAAATCAGTTCTTAAAATCTTTGACAAAATCATTATATTTGATGCCTTATATTACTGCAAAGTACTTTTACTTTTTACTGTGAACTGTACATTTTTAAACAAATACTTCAGTAGTTTTAGTTTTAGTGGATTTTTTCATTTGATACTTTAACTGGAGTAACCTTTTGCCTCTGTATCTGTATTTTTACTTAAGTAACAATACAGTATTGAGTACCTCATGCACCACTGCTCATTTATAATCTTCTAAATTCTTTGTCCTGCTGTACACTGGGACAGGAATGGTGTGACAGGTTTAGGGGTAAACAAATACAGTCAATACAACAATTGCATTTATTCTAAAAATATTTCTTAATCACAGTACTGCAAAACTGTGTGCAAAAATCATTGGTAGCTTAAAGGTCCTATATTATGCACAATCGACTCTTCTGAGGTTTAAGCCATGTTTCAAAGCTGTTTCCTCCTCAAAAACAGACCTGGAGTTGTGTTTTTGGAGTTGTGTGTTCATTCACGCATGTTAATAATCCTTTATTATTAGTCTATCTTCAAAGCTCAAAATGCTCTGGTCCATCTTGTGACGTCATTTAGTGGTAGTTTTTAAGTTAATAGCTACCATGAATCTTTAGTTCATTAAAGAATAGACAAGTCCAGTTGTGGAATCCAAATTATTTTAGTGAAGGTGTATGGAATTAAAAACACAGTGGAGCGCTTCTTGTATTATCACATGACATCACACGGTGGAACTGTGGACTGTTTTCTCTTTGAGAAAACTCGTCCTAAACATACAGGGTTTGTGTGTTAAATGTGTGTGAATCAAATAAAACTCCAGATATGTTTTTGATGAGGAAAAAACATGATAACATAGATCAGAAAACAGCATAAAATGGGCCCTTTAATATCCTAGCCACTTTAACAAGACAAAATTACTCCAGTTTATCAAATCATAGTCAGCCAAGTTAGCTCTGTCTGGTCAGATTGTGTTAAAATAAAGCTCTGATTAAGACTAACTTGAATAACAGCTTTTAACAGAGTAGTGCTTTCAGTTAGCGTCACACCCCCAGGGAATGTTGATGACATCAGCTGCAAACTACATTTATCAACATGCTTGTCCCAAAGTCTCTATCACAACAAATTGGTAAAAGTACATTGTGTGTCTGTATTTGTCTGATCTGGGAGCCACACGGAGCAGGAGGGTGCACACACTTTTGGCTGAGGCCGACCTGTTGTATCCTTTGGGTGCTGGGTGCATCACAGTGAATGCCACAGACGCTTCCTGCCTCCATTAGAGAGAGAAACCCGGGGATTACTGCCAGGACCAGGGCTAATGACTGTCATGGCCGCAGAAAGCCGATTTTGTGAAAGCGTGGCAGGGAGGCGTGAAGCCAAATCTCCCTCTAAGACCTCCAGCAAGCGCCCACCACCATAAGGATGTTGTGTAGTTTAGTATTGTTCAGGCTCAAGGTTAAAGCTGTCTGTATTATTTACCTTTGTAATTGTTGTATGTCATTTTGTGTGTGTTCCTCATTTCATTTCTTAGGTGCTTCTATGATCGTCTTATTGCATTAAAGCTACCGTATGTAATTAGACTGGCTGACCCGCCCTTGTTGGATTCTCACTCTTCACCATTAGATGCCATCTACATTACTGCAGTCTGATGTGTTATAGCTTTGGTCTGACAGAAGAAGACCAGAGAGCACAGGTGAGTCTGAACATAGGCCAGGTTGGAGAAGAGACAATGGGTTTCAAAAAATCCCCAAAAAATCCAAAATCAAATAAACTTACATATGGTAGCTTTAAAATAGTTTTGAGTTTTTAAAACAATGATATACACAGAGTTCATTTCAGGGCCAATGTTAAAAAAGAACTCTCCGTGGGATTAAAGGACTAAATAGCTACAAAGAAAATGTGCATTTGAAATAAAATAAAAAGATGGCTTTTTTTTTTTTTTTTGGCAGACTGCAGATTTCAACGTTCAGCTGAAAATATGAAAATGTACAGGCCTCATAGTCTTTTCATAATCCATTTTGCTCATTACTACATTGGCTATTCCATTTATTCTGTCGATGAAAATTACTATCATTCTTGGAACCTGATGGAAAGTAAAAGTAAATTGTTTAACCTAAAGTGTAAAATATTGAAAATAACGCTAAATAATAAGTGGTTGCTCCCATTACTAAATTATCAGAGATAAACCGCTTGAAATTATAGTGCTAGTGGGGGGTTGAGAAAACGATTTGGCTTTTTAGTTACAGCGCATTGTCAAAAAGAGTGATAAAAGTGGTACATTTTAATGCTTAATGAAGCCCTCACTCCCCCCGAGCCAGCCCTGTTTTATGGATTTGAAATGAAAGCGTTATAGTCTATAAGTGGGACATAATCAGGGAGAGGGAGACATGTGACACAGAAGTGGAGTTTGAATAAAAAAGGCTTTTGTGGCACATTATGGGGCAATATGCAATGGGATTCTATACATTTTATTAACTGCTACAGTCTTTACAATGACAATACAGTATTGTATTGATATGAGGGGGAGGGTGTGGGCGCAGTGTAGTTTCCGGTTTATAGAAGCCATGTGGAGTACCTTTCACCATACAAAAGATATAAAGTTTTGTTTTGAACTGTTAATTGTAATGGCAATTATGACACATTTGTGACACTGGTTGACTTCACGTGACATTACAACTGTCGTCTTCACCTGCTCGGTGCTTTGTGTGAAAAAACAGCAGTGCAATATGCTCGACATGAACAAAAGAATTAGGCTAATTCTTACCTGTCCTGACATGGTCTATTTTTTTTATTATTTGATTATTAAGTTTAATTTGTTTATAGATATTTTTCTAGGCCAGGGTCCCATTGCAGCAATGTAAATTGATTTTTGAGGTGGCGCTACTGAGCCACCTTTCACTATTTTTTTCTCAGGGTCTTCACTCAAAATTGGAGCTCACTCAAATTTTTTTAGTTATTAAGTTTTCCTCATAGTTCTATAAAAACAAAGGGAGCACAGACTGTTGTGCTCAGACTCTAATTATTAAGGCAAGTTTGTAGACATATAGTCCTCACTATGACAAGATGCAGCATATTTGGATTTTGTCTTTTTTCTTTCTCTTTCTCTTTTTTCTATCTTTCTTTCAAAAACTACAAAACCCTGAGTGCTGTTGGCCCCTGCCGTCCATCTATACCATTCCTTGCTTGCCATTTCTGTGGTGCAATCAACTAAGTATTTGCCCACCATCCAGAAGCTCAGAGTTACAAATGATTTGTGCCCTTTTGATAATATACATTCCAGCCTCCATCTGTGAGACAGGCAGAGTCAAGTATTTAATTAAAACCTCCTAACAGCAGACTGGATTTTTTTTATTACATATTAATTGGTTTTCTTGAGTACAACTTGCTGAGTAGAATGTATTATACTTATCTAACAAAATTCAAGGATAGCAAAAGCTGCATTTTCATTCCTCAGCATGTCCAGTACAAATGTGAAAACTGACAATAAAAAAAAAAATAGAAAACAGCGTCTAGTGTTTTGAGCAGAATCCCAACCACCTCAGTCCACGTTTGTATTCAACCCACTACAATCTCGTAACACTTCCTCTCTGTGACATTTAGGAATATCTGATGTGAGGAATTTCTTGTCCCTCCATCTTGTCCCTCTCTCTTTCTTTTTTTCTTTCTTTCTTTCGCTTCCTTCTTTCGAACGCACACGCAGGCACAGGTCTGAGGATTGATTTGGCCGGAGCACAGTGTACAGGGGCCAAACAGAAGCACTCAAGGAGAAGTTTGTACAATTGATCAGTGAAGGGGCTCCGAGGCACAGCGCAGCATCGCCATCTTTTTCCACAGGCGGAGTATGCATCTGCACGATTAGACTTCACGGTGCATTGCGTAACTTTTCTGGTGGAGGGTCCATTATGTGCTTTTCTCCATGGAGATGTTATTGCTTCATCTGGAATGTTTCATAGCACGGTATTAAACCTTTCTATCTTCATGGAGACCAAACCAGACATGTTACAGGTTACATCTGTGGAGAGGTGACACTGCTCACACTCAGAATACTTTTTCTGGGTATTTTCAAGAAATAACCTTTAATTGAATAAATGTAAAGAGTTGTTTAATGTCATATTGTCATTCCAGGCAGAGCAATGACATTTCCATAGAAACAAGGTGACGGGCCCCCAAAAGAGAAAACACTAAAATGTCATAGTATATATCATGGAGTTATGTATTGTATATGAAAATGGCAAGTGAAAAAGTATGTAATGATTCTTGTTTATGGTTTACTGTGTAGTGATTTGGAGAAACATCCATTATCAGGATAAAACTAGTAGCCATAGGATAAATGACAAGGATAGACAGTTAAATAATTCAGACTATTCTTTTCACCAGTCAAATAATATAGATTGTTTTTTTTTCTTTTGACTAGATACTATGATAACATTTTGACACTCTGAAACCAATAGATTAGTTAGTTGCCTTCAAGCTCTAACAATGTAACTGGCCCATTATGTGCATATATGATCCTCAGACATTCCTACCTGAGATATCGGGGTTCTGATCTGTTTACCTTCATGTTCCTTTTTCCTGGAAAGTCAGGATTTTTATATCATCATCAGTAAAATGATTCAGCCCACAAATTAACTAAATGTGATAATTTTTAGTCAAAGTGCAAAGATACACAGTTAAATAGACTTTTGAATATTCCTTCCTGGTTATTTATAGCATGATAGGCGTATATGATGAACTAAAATAATCAATTCATAAACTCTTAGAAGTGCTGATTTTTCCACTTATTAAAAGCCCTTCTTCGTGGTAGTAATATTGTGGCCTTACCTTAATATCAGAGACTGTCATCTTTAGTGGGTTCCAATGAGTTATAAAAAAAATAAATAAATAACTTTATATGGGAATAGTTGCCATGACACCCTATAGGCCTACTAACTTCCATCTAGTTCCAGCAGCCATGTTGAGACTGCTAAATTCAAGGACTCATGCCAACTAACATGCCAACTTGGTGGAGATGCTGGAGTCTCGCTGCCAGTGAATTTGGTATGTAGTGTAGTATTATTTAACATAGGCAAGTTAAAACACTTAGATGATTTTTTTTTTTTTTTTTCATCATTTACATCATATTTTTAGGCTGACCAGATTACTCAAAGTCTAAATAAAATAAAATAAATAATAGACTTTTTAAATCCTTTGTAATTTTTTTCTAACAAAAGGCGAATTAAGTAATTGTGGATCAAATAATTTCTAATGTCAGTTTTCTAAGCGTTCTGAAAAAAAAACAAAACAAAAAAAAAAACTGTGTAATGAAGCAGGGGGCAGTAGAGGTCTGGAGATTTGATTAAAAAAAAAAGAGAAGAAACTCAAATTGGCCAAAAGAGGCAGTATGAGGCGGGTGCAATGCTACTAAACACAGCGTAGAATTTGTGAATCCCGCATTACAAAAACGTCACTTACAATGATGTCATCGCCAATAATTATAACTTACAATGAGAAGTTGGAGGTGCCTTTCGCGGCCATCTGATGTCTGGCTGCTTTTCCGCTCAAATCCTTGTATATTTGTGAAGGAGGCAAAGTCTGGCGAAGGATTAGGGGCGAACTGCAAACTGCCAAAATGCACAGCGCCTGTCAAAGTTTGGAAGAGAAAGAGACAGGAACGGAAAAAATGTCAAGAAGGAGACTGCAAATGAGGCTTGTTTCAATAAGAAGATCGATGCGGATGTTGTGTGCATCGGTGATAAGTGCCCATACAAACACAGGGGTGATTACTGCAGCACATATGTGGGAAATATAGGCAAAAAGAAGCAGGGGAAAGAACAGTGTCGCACAATGGCAGGGGCAATAGTGTGTGCATGTCCCTGTGTGTGTGTGTGTGTGTGTCTTTTGTGTGTGTTGTTTTCCCTTGGAAACTGGGGATCGGGTAAACAATTGTAGGGATGCAGATTCTGACACATTTCTCAAACAATACTATGTGGTGAGGAAAGGAAAAAGAAACATGCATATTCATACTTTCAGTTAAAGATGCACTGCGTAACTTTCCTTGCACTTGATAATCACAGTGGAGACAGGTTAATGGTCAGATCTATGGAGAAGCAAGCTTGTACATGGTGATAATTGATGTTTTTAAAGTTTTTTGAGCTATATAACACCCGTCATTGAATAAATACAAGGATGTTTAATGCCATACTGTGGAACATTTCAGGCAAAGAAATAACATCTCCACAAGCAAGTAGCAGACCCTCCACCTTATGTTTCATGTTTTTTCTTTACCTGTAATGTTCCATAGTAAAGTATTAAACACATTTGGTACTGATGTTTTTTATTGCTAGAAAATTTTACAGAAAACCTGTGGACTCACTTCTCCACAGAACTGAGCTGTAACCTACCCTGATGGTTTCACCTGGTAGTCTCCATGGAGATAGACAAGTTCAATGCTGTGGAACATTCCAAGCAAACCAATAAAACGTGTCCATGGAGGCAAGCAGGTGGCAGATTGAGACCCCTAGCACATTTTAATGAATGAGAACTGCCAGGGGAAGCCAATTAAAACATGTGTTAGAAAGGAAGTGAGACAGCAACACTTAGGCTACGGTGAATCTGAGGTGCCAAGTGTCCCAAATTTAACTTTGCTTTCATAAGATTTGGACCACTTTTGTAACACTCTCTCATCCAGCAAATGCTAAACGGTAGTAGTCCTGAAGTAAATCTCAACTTTCTCTTTAAATTCAGTATTAATTATTAGGAGTGTAACAATATCCAAGTGTCATGATACGATATCGTCACGGTATGAACCTCACAGTAACATATTTACTATGATATCATAGCTCACGATATGGTGGTGAGGCTCATGATTAGGCATGTAACAATATCCAAATCTCTTGGTATGATATTTTCACGATATACATCTCACAGTACAATATTTATTGCAATATTATGTGAAGCCTAACAAAATTGAATATGATACTTTTTCCTCTTAAAATGCCTTGATAAGACTTAATCCAAAGAAGTAGGTCTTAAAAGTGCTTAGAACTGTTATTTCTTCTTGTAGTCTACACTGAAACAGAGCAAAGGCTCATGGTCTATGTAGTTCTGTCTTTTTTAGCTATTGCTGCACCATAACTCTTAATTTAAGCAATGAGACTTGTAATTCGATATATTGTGATGGTCCACGATATTATTGTAAGAACTTTGATGATACGATATCACAATATTACAGTTATTGTTACATACCAATTAATTATGGTTAACCCCGTGAATTTAAAGTTTCATTATGTAACTTTTCTGTTGTGGAGTTTGCCATGCTTTTTTCCATGGAAATGTTAGTGCTTTGACTGTGCTGCAAAATGTGCCATTAAACTTGATAAACATACATTCTTACTGTTGGGTCACCATTCTACAGATCTGACCTCTAACTCGGCTTGGTAGTGTCACCTATACTTCCTATATGGAGACAGATCATTTTTACACCACAGTGTGGAACATTCCAGGCAAAACAATAAGATCTCCATGGACACAAGCAGAGAGAGAGAAAATATACATACATAATGCTCATGTTAAAATGCAAATATCAAGTTTAAAGCAACATTGTGTAACTTGGTGTCACATGCACGGTTCCACTGAATCACTTTAATGCAGTACTGTGAAATATTCTAGCCAAAGGAACTACATTTCCATGGAGACAAGAGAAGACGATGCTCTAGGCCAAATGAGAGTTAGATTTCAGAGATACAAGCTCACTCACAAACAGGACACAGCTTTTCTGTTTTTCTGTGCAATAAAAACATCCAAAATGAAAAATGCATTTTATTTTAGACATTTTTGTGGCTAAAGAGTTTCACAATGATGCTTGAATTTACAGCATTTTCTCATGTCTGACTCCACCCTCTCTCCATCTCTCTGTCTCCCTCTCCCTCTCTCTGGACTGGCCTGTATAATTATTTTCATCTGCAGCTCTGTGTTATCCCTCTCTCGTCCGGTTTGAGCGTGTGTGAGATGTGATAGTTGGGGACAGGCCTTCAGCACTCGTCCGTGTCACCCAGGGCCTTGTGGGGGTGCACTTTTCAACACAACACCCGTCACCGGCCCATACAGCTCCACAGTCTATTTATGATAACCTTTCTCTTCAAACTCTATTACTTATTTACAATGCAGCGAGTGGGAGAGACGTCCTACTTTTCATGTGGACACACTGGAGTGAAGGTGAAAATATGCACTGTCTTTTTACTGACTTCAGTGTCTGGTGTTTCTCCAAAGCCCCTTCAAATGCCTATAGGATTATCAACCAATAAGAAGCTTTTCAACTCATTTTATCAATGCACTTTGATGGGAAATCTAACCATGGATTACTCTAGACCAAAGACCATTTGTCAATACGGCCCACACAGTCTTTTAAAGCAAGGAAAAATCTTTAACAAATACGTAAATCAAATCATTTTGTAGTTTAATTTTGTATATTTATATCAGTTAGTTCTTTAATGAAACTTTTTAATGTTTATGTGATCCAAAATTGCCCTGAAGTGAGTCAATGTGTGAAGATTGTGCCGCTGTTAAATGTTAAACTATTAAGTTATACAGACACACTTTCAAAAATGAAATTAAAACAATATTTTGGTTTGGAGAGACTGCTGTCTAACTTTCCAGATAAAGCGATAACATCTCCATGCCACACAACCTTTCCTAAAAAATGTACAAAGCTCAACTTTAAAGGGCTCTTATTACACTATTTTCTAAAATCTCACAAGTCAGTGTTGCGTAATACAGCACCTTTAATTGACATTATTATAAACTTAGTAAATCAATGTGCATATGACTTTTTGGTCTTACTGTTTCATTGCCAACCTGTCCAAATGCATTACCATATGAACAAGTCAATACACAACAGCATTCTTGCGATAATCTCTGAGAAAATCATTAATTTATTCCAACATTGTTTTCGTCAAAGAGCCCAAACTAAAACTTGTGTTTGGGCCTGTCACTCCATCTCCCCTCCGCCTGGTCTGATGTGTTCACGCTGACAATAAGACGGATTACACACCGCTGTGACAAATGTATTTTCTTTCAAAGACGAAGCTTGTAGGCGTGGATCAGCTCAGTATGTGCCATCACAACTCATCAATAACACAGAGTAAGGTGACACTGAGCAGTTTGGGCGTAGTGTAATTCCTGGAGTAGACATCTTGACCTGATTGTTGATAGTTGAGCGAAGTTTTCATCTGTTTTGTTTGTGGGATAACAATGCAAATCCTAATTAATGCCGTGAACTGTATGATCCTCAGATGACAGGGACAAACATGGCAGCCAGGGTAGATCCAAATGTGTACAGAGGAGGTATTTACTTAATATTTAGCGTCGTCAAGGAGGTTATGGCGTGTTTACCGGCTCCTGTTTGTGTCTGTGGGTCTGTCAGCGGGATCGGAGGGAGTGAGGGCGAGAGACAAGGTTGGGATTAGCTTTTGGACAATATCCAAGACGATATACTCATATGTCCTTGGGATTGTGCGAATGCTAAATATTAACTTGTACATTATTTTATTTATTGCTATTTTATTGGTTTGCTTTTGACTTTACTGGCTTTAGTGTTTTTGGACCGGCAAGGTTAAACTGAGCATTAATACATTTTGTTGTTTTTAAAGGTGCATTGTGTAACTTTACTGGTGCAGGGTCTTCTTGGAGATGTTATTGCTTTGTCTGGAATGTTTCACAGTATCATCTTAAACCTTTCTGTCTTTTTCGAGTCATAAAACCAGCTATAATTGAATGTAAAGGTATTATTTAATGTCATACATTCCAAACAGAGCAATGACACATAGAAACAAACAGGTGACAGAACCCAAACCAAAAAGTTACATAGTGTACCTTTAATGTTATCTCTATATGTGCAGCATTTTAGAAACTGTTTTGTTTATAAAATATGCTATAACTATAAAGTGGATTTGGATTTTGGCAATATTTCCATACTTTAAAAGGGCTGTCCCAATAATAAATAATAAATTAAGATTCATTTAGCCACAGTATGTAAGCTTTAAAGGATCTAAACAAGACCACTGGCCTTTAAAACTTCAACTTTTACCAGAAAACTGAAAAAGATTGTGGTGAATCCTATTCCTAATATCGTAAGAATTCATTAGTAGTGTGGAGTGGATTCACTTTGGGCTGCTGCAAACCATTTAAATTTTTGTTTTGTTTTGTTTTGTTTCCATTTTAAAGAGTATAAAAATATAGTATGGCCTTCAAAGAGGTTAGGCAACAATTTGTACCCATTAAAATATAATTCCCAATAAAAATAAGTAATAGGCCCAGAATTCAATAGGCCTACTTGAATCCAAACTGCATAAGGTACTCTTGAACTCTTGAAGATTTAATTAATTACTAATGCCATAGCACTCACAAATAAACAGGGAGAATATACTGTGTAGTCCAAACCCATACACCAAATCTTGGACTAAAACTTGCAACTGTCTTGTTGTAAGGCACTACCCACTAACAAAATGCCAAGTTATTTATATTGTATATCTACTCACCCAAAAAGCAGGCTACCACTTCACTGTAACAACTATTAGATATTTTACACAGTTTTTCCCTCTGTTGAGACTAGGTTGGAGAATTCCACCATCCAAACAACACAATTCGTCTTGGTAATGCTGTCGGGTGAAGATAGAGAGAGCAATCGCCTCTTTGTTGAAGTGCACCAGCTCAAAGGTCCTCTCCGCTCCATCTCCTGTCCAGCTCAGACCTCTCCAACACCAGGCTAAAACACTGGCATCCATCTTCCTTTTATCCCAAATTATGGCCTGTCTTTGATTCCCCAGTGAAGAGAGTGTGAGAGGGCGGAGGAGTGGCCCACTTGATAGGGCTTATTAAAGGTGTTACATGGATAAACAGCGTGGACCACAACATGTGGGGAGGATGGGAAATGGAGATAGGCGGCTGATCAGAGGAGGTGGATTAAAGCTTTTGGTATAACTTGATAATATTTTTACAACATTTTTCAAATATTTGTAAAAGATGTCAACAATAATAATTAATTATAGGGCCCATATTACACTATTTTTTTATGTTATAAGTTGTTTCCTCAACACAAACATGGACCTGGAGCTGTGTTTTGTTTCATCCACTCATGTTTAGTTCTTCTCTCAAACAGAAAACACTGTTCCACACTGTGATACAGGAAGTGCTCCACTGTTTTTAAATTCCATACATCTTCCCTAATCATTTGGATAATTTCCGCCCTAATAAATAGATTAAACAATGATATCAGGCAAAAGGATTATAAAAAAGCTCAGCCACTGTTATTTCTCTGTGGCAATCGCCTTAAATATTAAATATTTATATAGCACTTTTCACAGACATTTATCCCAAAGATGCCTTACAGAGCATTATTCAGTCACTCCATACCCAGTGGTGGTAAGCTACTACTGTAGCCACGACTGCTCTGGGGCAGACTGACTGGGCAATGCAAATGAAGTTTTTGCACAATAAAAACAAACTTTACTAATGTGCAATTCTATGGAACATTCAAGGTAAAGCAATAATATCTATATGGAAATGCGTGGATAGTTTACCCCTACCAGAGAAGTTACATAGAGGTGTTGTTTTATAGCACTTTATTAAATGCTATTAAACATTAAAATGTAATATTTAACAAGAGAAAAGGTAAGAACAAATTGTACTGCAAAGTTATTCAACTAAACCTAATAATTGTAAAATTTGAGAGTGTCCCCTGTGGGGACATCAGGAGCAGCGCTGGTGTCAGTTCAGCTCATGTCTTTAACGGCTGCATGTGGTTGACCAAAGTGAATCTCCATGTTTACACAGAGATGGAGAGCAGAGCCGGGATCTTTCTCCTCGTCTGCTTCTGAGCTCAGCTTTTGAGAAGAGGAAAAGTGTATATTTATAAATGATGAAAGCCCCATTTCCTCGGCCTGTTTAGGGAGAATACCCACTCGGGCTGTCTCATTCGGCGGCTATTCTCTGTGGGATTTAACACTCTCCAAAGATACACGGCCCATTTTGTTCTTCAGAGCTGGTTTCTGTCTGTCTCAGCCTAAAAGGGTGTGGAGACATTTACATTTGCAGAGCTTCAGTAAGTGCAGAGAAACACATATAGAAGGCACTGATTGCAAAAATACACAGTGGATAGGTAGCTCAAGGGCCTGTATTATTGTACTTTTTGTTTAGGAAATATGGGTAATTCCAGGGTATGGAGTAAGGTGTATGGAGTTTCAAAACACAGTGGAGCACTTCCTATATTACCAGATGACATCACAAGGTGGAAACCGAGAGTTTTCTGTTTGAGATGAAGAGGAAACATCTTGTGAGCTTTAAGCCGAGTTAGAATGTTGTTACCACCTCAAAAACATACCTGGAGTTGTGTTTTGTTTCATTCACACATGTTTGAACAGCCCTGTCTTATTAGTCTGACTACATCTCCAAAGTTCAAAATTCTCTGTTTCACCTTGTGATGTCATGAAGCTGTAGTTTTCAAGTTAACAGCGCCTTTTGCAGTTAATTCAGTAGCGATTGGAAATTCCAGAGCTGAAATCATCCAAATCATTTTAGTGAAGATGTATGGGGTTTAGGGTGTGTGTGTTAAACATGTGTTTATGTATATTTCTGATGATGAAACAACATTAAAACATATCAGATGCAATCTAGGCCCCTTAAATTATGGCTTCACAGAACTAAAAAAAACTCATTAACAGTTTTCATTCACAGATAAGCACCTTCTCTTCAGCCTGAGTGATTGTTTGCATTAAACAGTGTGCTCCGTTTCCACCTGGACTATTTATATTCCTCTCAGCGCTGCATTTGTCTCATTACAAAAGCGGAGGGAGCACGGGTGTGACAGGGGACTGATGTGGAGCACAGAGCAGAGTGTCATCCTCCATCTATAACGGGCTGTGGCGCTGCTATCACTCCAGTAGTGATGGTTCTCAAGCAGTCCACAAATTACACAGAAGTTGTAGTAATAATTATAAAAGTGAACTAAAATTATATTACTCAAGTCTAATAAAAATAAACTGACAAAATTTACTCTTGTGAGCTCTAAGCCATGTAAGAATGTTGTTATCTACATATATATATATATATATATATATATATATATATATATATATATATATATATATATATATATATATATATATATATATTTGTTTTTTTAATCTACCTGGAGTTTTGTTTAATTTCATTATTTCATTCACATGTTTGAGTAACCCTTTATTATCAGCCTATCTATATCTATCTCCAATGCTCAAAATGTTCTGTTCCTCCTTGTGATGTCATGAAGTGGTACTTTTCAACTCAAAAGCTCCCTTTTACCTTTAGTTCAGTGGATATTTGCAGTTCCAGGGCTGAAATTGTAAAAATGTGAAGGTGTATCACATTTAAAAACACAGTGGAGCACTGCCTGCATTTCTATATGACATCACAAGGTGGAACAGAGTGTTTTCTGTTTGAACTCAGCCTAACTACATGGGGTTTGTGTGTTAAATGTGAGTGAATTTATGTTTTTGAGAGTCACAAGAGTCAAATTTGTGTAGGAACTTTAAGGCATTATAAAATATACATAAGAACTTGAGATTTTGAGGCTATACTTGAACACAGGAGCAGAGATAATGATTGAAAGGCCTGGGGTCAGGAGGATGGACAGGAGCAGGTGAAGATGGATGAAGAATGACATTGTAAAAGTCAAAGCATTTGTAAACACTGAGATTGATCCAAGAAGGAAACACGAGGGAGGCTCAGGTCAGACACAGCAGATCCTTCACAGGCCTGTATCAAGACTGACAGTATTCATATCATGTCTTGGCATTACGATGGACTGAAGGGTGAGAAACTACTACGGGCTATGGGAAAGATTTGAATATTTTGTATGAGTATCTTTGAGTGGAGTTTACATATTTGTATGGGAATCATCTAATCCAGCCCATCCAATGCGCAATTAATTTAGTTTCATTTAACACACAAATTCTACATATAGGCTTAGTTCTTCTCTCAAACAGAAAACACTGTTCTACTTTGTGATGTCATGCTTTAATACAGGAAGTGCTCCACTGTTTTTAAACTCCATACACCTTCACTACAATTATTTGTATAATTTCAGTCCTGGAATTGCGAATATATACTGAACTAAACTTGAAAACTACCACTACATGACTTCAAAAGGTGGATCATTGGAGATGTAAACAGAGTAATAATAAAGGCTTACTCAAACACGTGAGAATGAAATAAAACAGTGCTCCAGGTATGTTTTTCATGAAGTAACAGCATTATAACTTGGCTAAACACTCACAAAATCAATTTTGCCTAATATAAAACCTTGAAGCCAATTATTACTTGAATAAAAATAAATAAATACTATGAACAACATCTTGGACGGAAATGGGTCAGCAGAATGGCTTTGATGCTCTATCATCTATAAAAACATAATATTTATAGAGAGAAAACTTGAACTTTCTCAATCCACAACATAAACCTAAATATAGACTTATTTAATATAAACATGTATTCAGTAAACATGGTCCAGTTATAGTCCGTAGAGGTTAAAAATAGCAGCTGTAATTCCTCCCTGAAGCAGTCCACACTCGATCACTCGCTCTGTGCTCGGAGCTGGCGTGACCCGTCAAGTGCCAGTGCCCCCTGGAGGACAGAAGAAAGAGAAAGTTTGATGAAAGCTGTGGACGAGGAGAGATGGAAACTAATACATGAAAGACACACCATGCCGGGCAGTTACAGGGAGAGGGGAGCCCAGCTGTGTGTGCCAAAGCCTGGACTTCATATGAGAGAGCTGGACTGGTGAGGCTCTATTGTTTTGCTTTGGAGTGAGGCGTGCTTCTCAGTCTTCAGGCACTTCCATACACACACATACAGATGCAAGTCCGGATTATAGAGTCAAAGAGTGGGGCAGTCATTGCATCAAGTCTGAGTGAATTTAATTAAATTATTGATATGCTATCAGAAAATTTAAAGAAATTACAAAGAAATAAAGAAATTACAAAAATACCAACCATAATCACTACATATACTGATCACTATAGGTACTAGATACAATCCCATTGAGCTGTTATCCGGTTTTATAACTTATAATAAAGCTGGACTTCATTGCTGATCTTCATTCTTTTTTGTAAAGTCAAAAAGAGGGTTAGTCATTGCATCAAGTCTTAGTGTTTTATTTAATTTACTGATATTGTTCATGGATGCTAGCAGGAAAAATGTAAAGAAATTACTAAAATCTGATCATTTGCAATAAACAAATGACTAGAAATACAAAAAAATGATCACAACATACATTGATCAATATGGCTAATTGGCTACTTTCCCTTTTGGCTGTTATCCACTTTAATTAATTGTATGGTATTACTATACATCACATACAAATTTCACTTACTTGTTTAAAAACGTGAAAAACTGAACTTTTTCTACTATTTGCATTGATCCAAAGTTGTTGTTGTTTCTCACTTAATGTATGCATTCCGATTCTAATTATTCACAGTTTAATAATTAGGAGTTCACTTTTAATCTCCTTGTTTCTTAACTTTCACAGACAAGAGCAGAGTTTCCTGTGATAGTAAAGACAGCAACAACTAGCCTGCTAACAATTCACTTCCTGATTATCTGACAATAAAAAGCTTTAAAATTGGATGCAGACCGAACACAGCGGCTTTATTTTGACCACTGCTTATACAATATGTTTTTATGAATTTTGCTCAAATGTCAGGAACAGGCTCTTGAAATTTGTATTCCAAGCAAGAAACCTTGGTCCAAATAGAAAAGCAACCAAATGCACCACAAGCAACCAAAAATGTGTCTCTATGATGGTTATTATTTTGAATCTAACAGAATGGAAAAATACCAGGCAAAACAAACTGTAAAGTTTCTAAAATGGTGAAATATGGAGAAGTGCAAAAAGAAATTTAATATAATGTCCAAATGAGGACTGTATGATCAATAATACCCAGCCTCAAGGGCCCAGAAGAATTACACAATCAATAGAAAATTCACAGACACTCAGAGATTCTGGCTTTCTTAAAATGCTACATCCCTGGAAATGAAAAAAGGTCATAATGAGGTGCGATAGGTAGCTGAGGGTTTAATCTATACTACTTTTCCATAAACTTTACAGGCCCTGTCTGTATACACCAGTATGTCAAAACTTAAACCAGTCAATAGTATTTGTTCTTTAATATTTTGCTGCGGTATTTTGCCTAAACCCAATTTTAAAGCAGCATTTAGTGTCAGAAAAACTGATAGACTGGTCTAGGTCTTCCAAAAAATGCTGTTAAACTTGGCAGTGCCTGGAAAACTAAAGAAGGGGAGGGGGTTTGGACCAACAATGGTGCAGTGGTACAGTTTAACCACAGTTGGCAGCACACACTCATTTCCTTTAATTGTTTTGGTGCACAAAGCTGCAAATGAATCTGTACTGAAGTTTACTACGAACCATATACAATCCTACTAAAATAATGGTTAGTACTTGGATGTGACTCCACTGGGAAAATCAGTGGTGTGTGAGTGAATGTTGGTGGTATTTGGAGGGGCAGATGGCACAGATTGGTAGCCTCACTTACATCAGGGCAGCTGTGGCTACAATAAATACTGCATGACATTGTAAAGTGACTTTGAGGATCTGGAAAAAAGAACTACCGTATTTTCCGGGCGATTAGGCGCTCTGGGTTATAAGACGCAATGTCGTTTTCATGAACTTTTTTCACATATAAACCGCACCGGACTATAAGGCGCATTAAACAAAACACAACAGTTAGGTAAGTCAGTCAAACTTTATTTAACGCATTTACTCGTTACGTTAACTCTCAACTTTGTTCATTTGTAACATGTAAAAAACAAAAAACTGTCTGAGACCGATAAATTCTCAGCGTATTCACAGTAACTCATAATTGTTCAGTTATATCTAACATTAGGGCGTTTTCACACCACTAGTTTGATTATTTGGTCCGCACCAGGCAATAAAATTGTTATTATGTAGCAAATACACTCCAGTGTGTTCCGCTTTCACACCGGCAAACGAACCAAAACTGGTTCGACTGACGTCTCTGTTTCCGGTAGAACAGCGATACCTCCAGTTATCAACACCGATGTTCCTGTTAATACCACAGGCCGTCCTCATCTCAAATTATCATCATGAACTCATAAAACGGCAACATGTAGAACTTTGTACAAACTCACCGCATCAGCCCAGAGTTCAGGTAACAGCAGCAGCCAACAGCGCTCACAGTAGCGCGCAGCTCCTCACGGACGGGGCTGGGGTCTGGTCCTTGGTCTTCTGTCGTCCTACAAGCGCGTTGGTCAGAGGCTCCATCCTCCATGTGCTGGTTCCAAACGGTGGCGAGCAAGACCAGTGCTTGATGGACTGAGTCCGAGCGGGTACGTTCCGTCGTCTGTGTGCTGGTTCCGTGTGGGAAAAGCAAGACTGCACTGTGGACTACAGGTCCAGGTGGGCTGCTCCTGTCCTCCGCGCTCAAGAATCGCGGCTGGTTCCGAGGTGGTGCAGCATAGGGACAGAAGCGTGAGTCCAGTTTGGTTTGTTATATGTTGTTCTGAGCGTCCGTCCTCCGCGCATTTGGTTCTTCCCGGGGAAAGCGCTTCCTCAGGTCGAGGCTCCCCGCTCCAGCTCCTCTGAGCCCGGCCTGAACCGGAGCTGCCCCTTCTGGTTTGGGACTCTGGTTTGGATCTAGTCCGACTGTATTTCTCACACTAGACTAAAAACAGGGACTTTTTGAAGTTGTATCAATTGAATAGGCTATTGTCATAAAATTATTTGGTTAATTAGGCTGACCAAACGTCCGTTTTTCCCCGGATATGTCCGTATTTTGCGTCATGTCCGGGGCGTCCGGGTTTTTTTTTAATAAAGTGATGCAAATGTCCGGGTTTTCAGTACCGTTCATTAAACTGAGCGTCTCTCGTAGCGTCTGTGACTCAGAAGGAGCGAGACACAAACAGTCGGTGAGTCTGCAACATACCGAAGCACAAATGCGCATTTAACAATGACTTGTACAAGAAAGTCTCCATTTTCCATCCCGGTCGGGACAAGTGAGAGGTCATGTGCACAGGTTGTGAGGTGACAGTGGTCCCTCGATTATCGCGGGGTTATGTTCTAAAAATAACCTGTGATAGGTGAAATCCGCGAAGTAATCAACTTTATATTTTACAGATATTATACCTGTGTTAAGGCTGTAAAACCCCTCAGCACAAACTTTATACACTTTTCTCAGACAGGACAAGTGCAACCCTTTTTACTTCCTTCTTAAAACTTGTTGCTGCTGTCGTCCTTGTGTTATTTTCCTCCTTTATGTAACAAACTGAAGATTCATTTATTCTGTAATGGAGCCCTACAGTGCAGAGTCCCGTACGAGTCAGTTTTTGGAGACCTCAGTACAACACCGCACCCGCGCAGTACAGGACCACACCTGCCCGTTAACCCAAAATTATATCAAACTTTTGCGCTGCTTACGCCACAGACTGAACCAAGACTAAACCAGAACTAACCCAGGACTGATTCCAGGACTGAAGAGGAGGACTAATCCACGACTGAACTAGGACTAAAACAGGACTAAACCAGGACTAAACCAGAACTGAAACAGGACTCACTGTCAGGACGGGCTTGGGGGTGACCACAGGAGAAAGGACTGGTTCAGCTCCGCACCTCAAACGCGGGAATTGCCTGATCGTGCTTTGCGGACAAACTGCTCAGCGTTTTCTCTCTTAAACCCAAGATTAGTCCTGATTTAGATCTGGTTTACTCCTGACTTACCCGTGTGTAATTACTACTCGCCTGTAATACACAATACGCATTCATACGCTGTAAAAAATAGCAAAATTGCACACAAAAAAAATCAGAGACCTCAAAAGGTGTCCGGGTTTTCACAAACGGAAATATGGTCACCGTAGGTTAATTAAAGCCTAAAATAACATATGCTGGTTGGTACATGATCACGGGGAACACCGGGACCTCTCTGTGTGTGCAGGTCCTGAACAGGGGTACACACCCCAATTTTGACTCACTCTGGAGCCACATGTTCGCACACTGGTACTTGCTCTGATCTTTGTGTATTACATTCTCTGTATTGGCCATTGTTGGTAAAATAATTCGAAAATGAATCACGGCTGCATCTGGACAACAATCTGTTACTGCGCTGGAGTCGCAGATCAATGAGGATGGAGATGTGTGGAAAAAGCCATCCGGTCTCTTAACGTAAACTTCTCGCAGCCAGTTGCTCATCTTTTCCTCCTCCACAGGAAAAAGGAGGAATCACATTACGTATTACTCCGCGATGCTCCTGAATACGGTAGCCGTAATGCTGCAAGTGGTGCGGCTTTGTCGGTTTACTGAAGTTGTACTGGAACACTCGAGTAAATTCATATAAAAGGCACTCTGGATTATAAGGCGCGCAGTCATTTCTGGAGGCATAAGACCGCGCCTAATTGCCCGGAAAATACGGTATATAGACTAATGAATTATTATTATATTATTATTATAACAAACATGCATGGAGACTGACATTATATAGAATGACACACCAACACAAGGATTTGCTTTGAACATGCATTTGGAGAGATTTTATTACAGCCTTAAAACTGGAGTGGATCTTGACAATGATTACTAGAAGACTGCTCTGTTCAGATCTTCTCTTGTAAAAAGTCCACTTTATCCCCAAAGTTTCTTCTTCCAAAGTGTGAGTGCTGCAGAGGTGAGAAAGAAAGCACTGCCCGTTTTACCTTTTGCACTTCTTTCTGTAAACTTAAGCGCCATCGACCAATGGGAAATCAATGCTCGGACTGCTGCTGCCAGTGTCAATGCGGTGTTCCATCCAAAAATGCACCCGCGTGGATTTGGACTAAGACAGAATAGAAGAGTACAGGGACAATCAAATAACAAGCAGCAGGCCGTCTTAGATTAGTGCACAGCTACTAAATTACCTCACAATGTAGAGGTATGTGTTCCTGTAGTGTATAGAACTATATGTAATTATGTAATGTGTTTATAACTGAGCAAACTAATTTTAGTAAACATTGGCACAGTTGCATACATTTGGGTAATTTCAGTAATGGATGAGTTTTTATGGTTTGGATTTATTTTCTTGTTACTTGTTACTTTTTTACAGAGGTAATTATTTGGGTAAATTAAGTAATTTCTGAATACAGGTCTTTTTTCAAATTCTTTTATCTGTAGTACTTCAAAGTATGGCATTAAATGTATCCATTCCCTTTCAGAGTGCCATCACAACATAATGTAGGAAACTGCTGCACATTGCATCAGGTTTGTGAAGTTGTAGTGTATTGTTTTGTATCATGCTTTTGTATATTTATGGGAAATTACTGTGTGGGAGCATGGATGACATAGGTTTGTGGTTTGAGCATTGGACAGAATGTTACTGCTAACTATGTTACTGCTAGCAAGAAGGGTTTGACGGAGAGATCGCTGGATTACTCAAAGATGAGTGGATGACATATAAAACCATCACAGCCACATGTTTTTGATGAGGGAAAACATTATAAGGTGTTAGGATGCTCCAAAAAGTCAATTTTGTATAATAACCCCTATTTAAGTTTCATTATCTCTATGCTAAACTAGAGTGAAAACTATGTGTTACATCTAAAAAGACAGGCCCCCCCCCCTTATTTAAACCACAAGTGAATGAAGTATTTGACTTTAGGCACTGTCACTTGAGGCTAACTGAAAAGGCAGCTCTCTGTAACATATCTTCAGAAATCTGAGTCATACATTAGCCAGTACCATCTGGGTGTTCTTAACCCCGACCATCTGTGTCAGAGCACACGTACCCAAAGAGAAACTGGATTTACAGAAAAGGATTCACAGAAAAAGAGGTGTGGAATTTAAACCAAAGAAACAGAACATGAGAAAGTGAAACAGGACATAGTTGCCCATTGAAGATATGGCCAAACAGTTCAAGGCCAGAATGCATCAAATGCACAAGTGTAAGTCAATTACCCTTTTCTGGTAATGGTGAGAACGACATGAACATTACTCAATAGAATACTATATAAATTTGCCCTGGACTCATGCTGTAGTCCCTTAGAGTTAAAAGTGAAATATACAGTGACAACTCAGACTCAATAAACACCACTAACAGAGCAGATACTTTCAAATACAAAAATGGCAAATAATATCACCATTAGCAACATAACGTTAACAGATGATTGTTGTAGAAATAATTATATAATTTTAGTATTATAATTAGAAATAATTGTCCATTCCCATCTGGCCATGGTTCCACTACAGGGAGTATAATAACCTTTGATGACGTAGGTCAGCCAACGGCAAAGAAATGTCAACATGGACCAAGGTGTCCTTGGTACAGTACATTTACAGTACAGTGCAGTGATGGCAGCAACTTTGCACTTCAAAGACAAGACAAGAAAACATGGTTCTGACATAGGTAAGTGAGCAAACATTCAAAGATGCATGAAATCAAATATTCCCCTCTGATCAATAAAGTTTGTCTAAGTTTAAATACTAGAAAAGACCTCTTTATAAATCTCAATGGAACTTGTCAAATAATGATTAAATTAACTAAATGAATAAATGCTGCACATATAGATGTTGTGTTGCCATCTGAAACACTAAATATCACCTTAAACAGTCTGATTCAGTGCTTTCCAATCCATTGCGAGATAGTGCCAAGGCCTGTGGTCTGCCCTGTGTGTCTCTAATTCCACCAATCTAACTGATATTTGGTTATTTTCTGTAGTGATGTCACTCAACTCTGATTCATGACTCTTATTATGAAATGGCATGAAATCAAAGCATAATTAGTCCAGATTTTCACAAAGCTCTGCCAAACTGCGCCATGTGGGGTCAGTATTGTTGACCTTTTTGCCTGTTTAGCTTTCTCCAGCACCAGCGCCTTCTGTCTGCTCTGTACAGGCTGTTCACTTCTTAATTTAGTCAGTGGCTCGTGTCTGGACAGATTACAATGGCCCTGGACGTCTGGGATTCACTGTGCTTGCTTTGTGCGCTAACAGCTAACAGGAAGTGGAACCAGCAGGGACAGCTAGCTAAATCAAGATACATCCCCGACCTGATGGATGTAGAATGGAGCAGACTAAGAACACGGAGCAAGGTCGGTATCTATTAGCTGGGACTGGAAGTTACAGGCAAATAACTCTACAAGGGTCAGGCTAGTGCTACTGCTATTATAAAAAAGTTCAGTTAATGTTGACTTTAAATAAACATTAATTGTCCATATTCAATATGTACAGTTAATTAAGGCCTATATGTTTCTTATCATAAAATAATTAGATGGATAAAATATTACATAAACATTTCATGTCAGCTAATATCACTTTTGAATATTTCCATTTCATTTTAAATATGACCCACTACACTTTTTTTTGAGTAAGTCTATAAGTAACAGGCAGTACTAATCGAGTATAATTATTTGGGGTTATTCTCTGCCCTCTGCCCATCGCACACTGCAGCAAAACTGCCACATAAGGCACAGGCTGTAGCACTTTCAGTCAGTTCATTTCAACATGGTAAAAATGAGATTTAATTTGCAAATGTGCAGATTTTGCATCAGGATTAGTTTTGAATATTGCAACACAAGCATTTTAGATTGGCAACAACAACGAGTCAGATGAAATGATACATGCTAAGGAGCACTTAGAGTTCCATTTCAAGACACCCAAAGTGCTTTACATGTATGCACTGCACACACTGTGGTTGTAAGTTGCTATTGTAGCCACAGCTGCCCTGGGGTAGACTGACAGAAGCGAGGCTGCCAATCTGTGCCATTAGCCCCTCTGAACACCACCAACACTCATACACTCACAATAGGCGAGGTGGACACAACCACTTTTTTTTTTTTTTTTTTTTTTGCCACTGGCGTCACACTGTGGCACCTGATTTCCTCAGTGGTCTCCCATTAAAATAATCAGACTTTGCTTAGCTTCTGAGATTATTTAATCAAACTGAAAGCAGAAGTTAGTTGTGGAGATGGAGTTAGATTTTAGAATATATTGCATATACAGTAAATACAAGATGCATTGACAATGTAATGACATCATACATAGAGAGGTTTAGAGTTGGGTTCACACCTCACACATACCACATGAAAACTGCCACCAAACTGAGACGAAAACAAATCCACATCAGGAGTCAAAACACATCATTCCCAAAGTGGGGTTGGTACTGATCTTGGGAATTATGGCAATTTATGTAATTAATAATTTTTTTGTTTAATTTCACTGTGGGGGTCTTGGGTTGGTTGCATAGTTACTTCAGCGGACTCGGCATGAAATGTTTAGCAGTCTCTAACGTAAAGTCAGAGTAAAATATAGTATTAGACAATTTAACTATAACAATCGAGTATAAGCAACATAAAAATCAAACTACATAAAAAAGTTAACCTTAAAACACTCAATAGTTCTGTTCTGTACCCTCTCCAAACCGTAGTGCCCACTTTGTGTGAGAGGACAACAGAACCAAAACCTACCACAATGACGACGCCAATGTCAAGCCTGTCACCTGCTCTCAGCCATTATTACACCGGCCTTCTTAATAGCCCTATAGATTAAAGTCCAGAGCAGCAAGACACCGACAGATTAAAAAAAGAAAGATAGCAAAGAGGATGATGAATGGGCCCAGATAGCCAGGCAATCATGCATAAATTACCAGGATGTGTTTAGGTATAATAACCCCGACTATTTTAAGTGATGGCTGCTGACTCTAGGGGGGAGCTGTTGTGCTGTGGAGAGGAGAGTGGGTGGGAGAAGCGTCTGGGGAGAGGAATGGTGATGATGGTAAAGAACATTAAAGGGCAGAGAAAGAGAATGTATCTGTGCTGGAGGTTGAAGGTTTGAGCTCCACTCGCACTCGTGTGTTGTTGTGCAAGTCACTTCATCCATTGTACATTTTATTTAGGGTTTTTATTTGTTTATTTTTGTTTTCTGGTGTCATCTGTACAGATAGTAGGGATAGCAGAAGTGTATGATTCACGACTTTATTTATTTGTGGTCTTAGTATGTCTGTCTGTGTTTCTGAAAATTTAAAATTACACTTCTTTTAAACTGGGAATGATTTTAGACAGGACAAGAGACATTAATTTGTCTCACAATGGGTACATTTCTGAATATTTCTACTCTTATTAGAATAATGTTCATGACTTAAATGCTGGGAAACCCAACTTTGCTTCTAACCTTTTTATAATAAATGTATTGTTAAAGTTACTTAGACTCTATATTGATAAGAAATATTGTCAGTCTAATAAAAAAAAGCTGTGCAAATGCCAACAAAAAGTCAGGCTCATAACAGTTTTTACACCAAATAGTTTGTGAGAAAGATCAAATTACCAACCTCTTCCCCTTCAACTATTGCTGCAGCTGATGTTATCTACATTTCCTGGGGGTGTGATGCTAATTGAAAGCACTACTAAGCTCTGTTACTCAAGCTAGACTTAATCTGAGTTTTGTTTTAACATAATTTGACCAGACAGAGCTGACTTAGTTGGAACTACAACAAGTGACATTATTTGTGCTGTTAGACAAATCTCTCAGACATTAAAGTGCGGTTACAAGCTAAACAGTTTTTCAGTTAGTCTCACCTTTTTGTTGAAAAACTCCTAAACAGGACCATAAACACTTGTATTGATCACAGGCTTCTGAAGATATGTTATGCGTAAATCCATTTTGTGTCTTAAATGTTAAATTTCTTGTCTGAGATGGCTAATGTTTGCATTGTGTCACCACGGTAACTGCTGTACATTCCACCATTAGAGATGCATGTAGAACACTCCCAGCGTGGTGTTACTTCAAAGTATCAGCTGGATCAGATCATCAACAGAATGTGCTTATGTTTAGTTCTATAGTAACAACACCATTTTAAGTGGCGGCTGACTGTTGTGTAAAAGAGGCAGGTTAGAGGGGGTCTTGATGAAAGCGTCTGGGGAGATCCATGCCACTGTAGGAAGAAGAAGGGAGCGAGCCACAGCTGTCGCCTCCATCACATCAGCACTGCCCTGTTTCCACAGCCACACTCCTGACAAGCCCGCCTCGCCCAGGGGCCCGGCCTGTGTGTCTGGGGCCCCAAAGGCTGTCCCCCCGGTAGACCCCTCCGAGCAACTGATTATACAAGAAGCCAGTCTAACAAGAAACTGCCATGTGTGCCTCAAAACAACATGTTCTGCTTGTGAATACATCATGAAGCAGGGGGAACAGGCTGTCTCGATCTGCACCCGCACCATACGCTACTACTCAGGGATACAGCGAGGAAAGAAAGAGAAAGAAGAAGAGGAGGAAGAAGAGAAGGATTCAAGCCAAACTTTTGATTACAGTGAAAAAAATCCAAAGCATAGTGGGATTCAAGTTTCAAGGATCTTACAACTAAACAGTATCTTGATGTATTCTGATTGAGTTTTGAGTATGAGAACTGCATTATTATTTTTGCTTTGTTTACAGTTAATCTTTACAATGCAGTATAGCGTTACACATCCCACACAGGCAGGCAGGCAGGTGGAAGAAAACACAGACACAAGTTTTGACAGTTGGCAAACACTGGAGTTGGTTGAAGCTCAAAAATAATTCAGAAAAAAATAAAAATGGATAACTTCCACCTTGCATTGGAACTTGCTCTGAGGTGTTTTGCGCTCGCCTCATAGCAACAAAGTTTTGGGTTCGATTTCTGGGGCTTTTTTGTTTCTTTTTCTCACTGTTAAGATCCTTGCTCAATAACTGGTGATGGTTCCCAGGGTGCTACATTGCTCTGGACCATAGACTGTATAAAGAAGTGGACTAAGAGAGCGTAACGTCACCCATAACCTTCAGCTACAGTCAAATGAAGCTCACAGAGGCGAGCAGTTATAACAGCGAATTTGTAGCCGAGTTCCATATTGGGAATAGGAATTTATTTACGGACAAAATCATGAAATAAAAGGGAGAATGAGAAAAAAAGAGAAGGGCAACATTTTTTCAATACAAAGTGAATTGAAGCCAGAGTCGATGGAGCCAGAAGCGTGCCTCATATCCATTTATATATACAGTCGATGCTCTGGACGGGTTATCTTTCTATAAATAAGAAAATCGCTGATATTTAATAACATACCATAGTTTAAACTGTGCTATTAAACGTCTTTCACTCTATAGTCTACAAGCTTGTTTCAGTTGCTGATGTTTGAAGCTTGAAGAGTCAGTGCCCAGACAGTTCATGTTTAATGTGTCGTAACGTTAAAGCCAAGTATTTTTGTCAACATTTTAATGTGCAATGAAGCAGAAGTGATGTGTTCAAGAACACCAGGATTTTCAGCGTGAATCATCAGAGATCTGAGGTGCAGCAAATGGACTCTCAAGGTAAGCAAGTTTTTGTACCTCGACTTGTCTGATCGGTGCAGCAATAAGAGTTTAGGTTACTTTTATGTGCAATTTGGAAAGTAGTTTTGGCACAGCTTTGAAGAATAAAACACGCTTTTGGAAAGAAAGTATCAACATCAAGATTTATAACTGATGTTTTCAAATCTCAATTTAGTTTAAAGTACAGCCTGGAGTGGGGCCAATTAACAGTTAAGGAAAGAAATATAAAAATATTAGAAGAATTCCTTAAATTTTAGCACATGTTTAGAGTGGACAAAAATACTGAAGTGTTTTCCTCCATAACAGGCAATTGCGTTTGTTTACTTAAAGCCACAGTATGTAACTTTTTTAACTAAAATAGACTACAGTAAAAGTTTTCATTTTGGTTGTGTTTATTGCACTGTTAAATAAATGAAAAAAAAAAAAAAACATGCATCCTTACTTTACTCCATCTCTTTATTTGGCCTGCAGTAGGGCCTCTTTCTGTTGTTTCCATGGAAATCTTGTCCCTTTGGCTATAATCTTCAACAGTATGGCATAAAATATATCTTTCTTGGAGAATGTTACAAAGTATGGTTTTAACTTGCTATTTTCATGGAAACATGCAAGTGACATGCCAGCAAGAAAGTTACACAGGCTACTGCAGCTTTAAATAACCTAAGCTGAAGTCAAAAATTCCTCTAAGCTTTAACTGTGCATTCTTGAAAGTAAAAATTTAATTTCTTTGTTTGGAGGATAAGCCATCACCATCTCGTTTTAGAGGGGGTCCTCATAGTCATAACAGCAGATGACAGATAGAGCATGGCAGACAGTAGTCTACATAAATTCAAATAAATATAGAAAAACAAAACAACAAGATCAACACAACCATACAAACACACTCACTCACACATGACTGTTAGACACTGAATAAATCAAATTTGAGCTAAAACTAAGTCATAGTTCAAATATAGCCACAAATTACAACAAGATGATCAAAAACAATTACACGGGTTATGTAAATATTGAACCAGAGCATTTTTAAATGACGGGAGCGTATCAAAGCGAGTATTATATTTAAATGAGAGTTTTCCTATTTGTTTTTTGACACTTGGGACAACAAGAAATATCTAATCTACATAATATAAAAAGTAGTAAGAAAGTAATATAATACAGGGCTTTATAACATTTCTAAAAGGTTACATATCTATAAACCTTTAAACCATTAAAATTACACTATGTTGCTTTAACTTTAATTCCCTCCCCCTGTTCCCATAGCGATAATTAACGAGACATGCACCACTGCTCTCAGTATCCACAAAAGACAGTTGTTTTTACATATTGTTTTCCTCGTCTTAAGTACTGCTTGTATCTCACCATCTGCACAGTTTCAAACAGCCAGTGTGCGCTTGGCAGGAGTTCACAACCGCACCAGCAGCATCTCCACTGTAGGGGGCCTCAGAGGGACCATCTTCTACAATGGAAGTTAACTTTAACAGTCTAATTGTATGCCTTTTTTACTACATCTTTGTCTATCTGAAGCACAAGCCCTCCTGCTACCCCCTACCTTATAAAAATCACTTTATTTCTCTGAGCGATTGGCTATTCCCCGAGTGGTGCGTACAGTAATGCAAACACAGCATGGAAACAGGAGAGCTAAACAAACTCAAACTGTTTAATAGTATTCGCAATGGCAAATTAGACTGGAAATACAGGGAACGCCAACCAAGCCAAGCAATCAAGCATACACATACACAGTAGAGATGCAGACCAGTGCATTTCCCCTTTGTGGCTCATTATAGGGCCCGATTAGAAGCACAAAATATATGGGACTAAGCAAAACTGTAAAGGGAAACACTATATTTACATGACACTTTGTCCTGGTCAATGATACAGAGCAGAGAAAGACAAATAGAGTTGGATTTTAGGGCCATTAAAGAATAAAGCCATTATAACAGAACCTCATGCATTATTTCTGTATAGTAGGTATATACATGCAGGTGATATATCTTTTGTTATACTTACTCAATTACTGCATTTTGCTAAAGAAAGACATTTTAGACCTGGTTTAGTTCTGATTTTAACTCATTATAAGTCTTGGTTTAGGTATCTAAAACATTGAAGACGTTTAAAGATACACTTTGTTACTATACTAATACTGTACATGCCACCTACTTGTCTCCATGGAGATATAATTGTTTATTATGCAATATGTCATTAAACAGATCTGTCTTCTTGAAGACAAGCAGATCAAGCTACCATTCACAGGTCAGATAAGAGGAGAAGTATGGCTGCTTGCAATAATAAAGCATTTACTGTATTTACTGAGACAAGAGGAAACCACCAGAAAGGTGGATTAGACCAGCATAATTTACAATAATGTTAACTATGTTTTGAGTGTTTAGTGGTTTAACTTTGCTTCTTTGCTACACATTTTTTTTTACTATCATAAAGTTTCATCAGGTAGTGGGGTTGTGAAAGGAATTTAACATTCACCTATTTGTTCCATTTGCATTTCAAATCTTTACAAGAGATGATTTGATATCTGTTTACAAGTTCAAGGCCAGTGCAAAAAAAAAAAAAAAACTTTGAAGTTGTTTTCACCAGAAGATTGAATAGAAAAAATAAAGAGGTCATATGATGAAGTGTCCAAAGAGCAGGTGGCAATGAAACCACAGGAGCAGAAGGGGAGCTTATGTCAGATCTGGGATAACACAAGGCAAGGATAGATACTGAAGTCACAAATAAAACATACAGTATTTCCTGGGCCTTTTCCAAAGAGTTGCACTCATAATACTACAACTGAAAACTGTTCACAATGTCAATGTGAAATCTGAATTATAATTTGTCAGATAAAACTATGTTTGTTTTCTCAGTAGCAGCTAATGGCAACTGAGGTTAAATTGAGTTTGTATTAAATATTTTTAAATACATCATAGCACATGCCATTACAGGTAACTACACGTAATACACAAAATATAGACACATTGGCAATAAAGAGGTCCAAACAAAATCTTAATAGCACATAATAGGCCAAAATAAGACAAGTTAGAATGTTGTTATCTCTTCAAAAACATACCTGAAATTGCATTTGTCTACATATTCAAAGCACAAAATGCTCTATTTCAACTGGTGATGTCATGAAGAGGTAGTTTTCAAGTTAACAGTTACTTTTACCAGAGTGGTAATTCCAGGGCTGAAATTTCCAAATAGACGACATAGTGAAGGTGCATGGAGTTTAAAAACACAGTGGCACTCCCTGTAGTATCACATGACATCACAAGATGGAACAGAGTGTTTTCTGTCTGAGAGGAGAACTCAGCCTAAATATGTATGTTTGTATCAGAAAATAACATAATATCGGAGCTTTAAATCCAGTTCAAGCATGTGGTGTGTGGGGTGCTTCCCAGGCTGGTTTGGCACAATATACTACACATCGAATCATACAGGTCTATCATAACATCAACTGAGAAAAGCATAAACCATTCTACAACATACTAGTATTGTATCTGTCCACAAAATACACACCTTCCTTACCCCATATGTTGTCCTGTTTGGATGACAATATAAAGAACCCAATATGCCCAAAATACAATGTTGTTGTTTTTTTTTATCTTTTGTGAATAGCATGTGCCGGAGCAGATTTGTGGTTCTTAGCGGAAAAGCAAAGAAATGATCAAACAGGTTAGAGCTGAAACAATGTGAGGAGGAGAGCCAGGAAACAATGGATGGAGAAGCCAGGAGGAGATAAAGCTTTGTCTGCTCAGCTCTGATCCCTCATTCACACGTCTGTTCCTAAAATACACAAGTCCAAGGTTTTACCAAAGACACACCTCCTCTCAGTATAGATTGAAGAACAATGTAAAGCAATTTGGAGTCAAAGTAAGAGCTGATTAGACAAAGAAAAATTGTTGCTAAAAGATGCATTGTGTAATTTTCTGATTAGGTGTCCGTCACCTGCTTGTTTCTACGGAGATTCCACTGCTCTACCTGAAATGTTTCAAAGTATGACATTAAACAGCTCTATCTTACATTTATTCAATTACATATACCTAGAAAAACAGGGATTCTGACTGTGAGCGGTGTGCCTCTCCACAGATCTGACCTGCAACTTGGTCAAGTTTGGTTTTCATGAAGATAGAAAAGTTTAACGCCATACTTTGAAACATTGCAGACAAAGGAATAACATAGAGAAAATCATTTAGCGGACCTTCCACCAGAAAAGTTAAACAATGCATCTTTAAGTAAAAGTACCTTTATTCTGCCTCCTCTAGTGTTTAGGAACTAGTTTTGCAGATAGCGAACAGTTTCTCCAATAAACACCCAGGAAGTCTCTTGCTCTTTGGATACTGAAGAGTTGACTGATTAAAACTGAAACACACAAAAAATAAATGCATATTACAATTATGTTTTCACATTTAAAGAAACACAGAATATGTAAAGCTACATAAAACAATGTAGAGCAGCTTACAACAATTCAGTATATGCATAACAATAGCTTAACATTAGCTGGACTTCATAAAAATGTCTATAAAACAAGCGATTAGCATGATACTAACATTAATGGAAATTCCCATAGACATGCTAAGGCTATTAGCGCCTTATATTTTAACGTGAATTTCAACTGTAAACAACTTAAAGTGCCCCACATGAGTTCACTGAGTGAGTTAACATCATATAACATTACAATACGTATAGACATTTATTTCCATGGGCCAAAGGGCAGTTTACAAGGTTTAACATTCTGACAAGTGACTGAACTGTTGCAAAGTCTGGAACAATATGGCGGCTAAGGTAGCTCTGAGTGGACAAAACAGATCAACCCAAAACAGAAATATATTTCTCCAATGGGGGCAGAACACCATCTAAAAATGTACTTCAAGCTTCAAATGTATTGTTTTAATGCAGATTTGAGCTTGTTTTTTTTTTTTTTTTTTTTTTTCTTTGTTCAGGAGAATTTTTTTTTTTTCTATCTGTTTTTATTTCTATATTTTGCTTGCTAATATTATGAACATGTTAAAAATAAACCCTTTGGCCTTTTCAGCAGGTCTCAAACAATAATGAAAAATACTTTTACTTTTCAGTCATGTTTAAACATCTAGTGGAGTAGAAAGTACAGACACCTGCTCTCAAATGCTGTAAATAAATAAATAAAAATAAAAGTAAAAAGTATTCAATTTAAAATCTACTTAAGTAAAGTACAGACACATAAAATTTGTACTTAAGTTACTTCTTTTGCTTTGTTACTTTCCACTGCTGATGAGAGGTGAGAAGAGGTGATATGTTATGGTGGTCACTAAGGCTCACAGAAAACAATTTTCATTTCTTCTATCAAAATTTCAGAGTTTATACTTGGCATGTTGATTTGGCAGATGTCTGCACAGTTTATAGATCTTTTGAGTCTCTTTTTTCCCTTTCTTTTTTACTTCTAAGTGGCTTGTTTTGAACACTTTTTGGTTAATTTGCCTGTTAAGTAGACCCAGACTATACCTCTACACTGTTGGAAAAAAAAACAAAAAACTTGTGGTTGGGTTGGCCAAACTGACCAGGCCTATATGGTTGATTGCAAGTTTCAGGGAGCTTTTTCTCTTTACTTCTAAACTTTTAAAACTTTGAATTTTTTATCATTTTAATGCTTATTTTTGTACTATATATTCACATGCAACTTATTTTTGACTATTATTTTAAACTGCCTTTATTAAAATATCTACATGGCCATAATCCATTCACACCAATACCACAGCAGTGGACTCGTCTGGAGACAGTGGGCGGTTAATAAAACTGAGGTTACAGAAAAGATTGATAAACATCTCTTTATAACATTTTTAACTTGGTCCAAACAGAATAAATCAATAGACTGTAGAACATTGTACTGGCTCTTCCACAGAACAACAGTAATAAAGGCAGCACCAGGAGAGGGGGCGGCGGAGAGAGGAGAGGGGAGAGATGGGTGGTTATAAGGACATCACAGGATAAAACACTAGAATATGGGAGAATTTTCACTGTGTAATGAACTGCAGATGGGATGGATAATGTTGACAAAAATCATTAATCATTATTATATTATATCACTGTTATTATTATATTATATTTTATCATTATATTTAAATGATTGATTCATAAAGGTTTAAATGCTGTATATACTGTGGCTTATGTAAAAAAAAAAAAAAAAAAATAAAAAACACTGAATATATATATAATAGTATTTTGTGGTTTCTCCTAAAAACAAGACAACAAAAAGAATGGACAGTATGTACTAACTATGTATTAATAAGATCTATCTGCAAATTAATATCATAAAAAGTATATGTGATTATGTTTTATCAGTCAAAGTATTTTCTATTAAAATTTTACAATTAAAATTAATTTATGAGCTACAACTACAAAAAAAAAGTGTGGGGCTCACCAAATATTTTAATGCAATGTTTGTATCAACATCAGTATGTCCGTTAATGGTCACAATAGCGAGATAAATAATGGAAATTGTGTTGGTTTAAAAAATAATATAAACCATCCCAACACCTGCACATGTATCAGATCCAAAACTGAATGTAAAAGTAACCACAAAAGTAAAGAAATATCCACCCTTGTTTAGAAAATTTCACAGCAAGTTTCTGTAGACCTATTATACTTGACATTCAGATTTTACTTTCTTCAAAACAACAATTTCAGTATGATCTTGCTCTTCTGTACAGCAGGACGTATCTCATTGTTAATAATCCAAATGAAAGCACAAACACAGCATTTTCCCTGCAGTCCGCTGTGAGACTAGACCCGTATAGACCAGTACTGCGGCGGAGGACAGAAGAATGGGAAAATGGAAGCTTGGAAAAACAAAAGCGATTGATATAAATGATGTGGCGCCCGAAGAGGCCCCCAGGCAGCGGCCAGCTCAGGTCCGCTCGATATCAATTGATCGTGGGAGGTCCAGGCATTCGTCTTAATTCTGACTAATTAGAGGCACGGCTGACGAGGAGGAGGTTATGGGGACAAGATGTTGGGGCATGTGTGGACACTGCAAAAATAACACCTGATATCACAGTTTGAATCATTTGAATGCATTTATCTAGTTAAGTTTTTTAATTATCTGTAATGTTTTCAGATTTTTATTCTGATTTTCAAAACATGAAAGTAGAGCTGTATTTAAAAGTCCTGTAAGTGACTTGTATGTTTTTATTAGTCAGTATAACTTACTAACTCAGTTTTACTTCTTCCTTTGGTTAATTCTGATGACACTGAACAGTATAATGTAAAATTATCAGTTTGAGAACAAAATGAGACTTAGGGTTCACCTTTCCATATTAAAAGACAGTTTGTTCGATGAGAATTGCATCAAAGCTACTGTAGGGACACAGTGAACTGACCAATTATAGATACACCGTTGAATTGATTATTGGACAGTGTGGATCATGGTTCAACATCAGAGAGAGGGGAAAGAGTATGTGGGTGGAGTTAACTGTTCAAACTAAAAGGGCCACTAAACATCAAAATCACTTTTTTCTACTGATTAGCTGAGCAAATGGGTCTAAAATAAAAATGTATAACTATCCCTGGCCTTATTTTTGTATTTTAGTGCATATTTGTTAAAAATCTGTACCTGTCTGTAACGGCCTCAACTACAGCAAGTACATTTGATTTTTCGGGTTGGACTAACGGTTGCCAGTGAGTCAGATGCAGGGTTATTACGTGATGAGCACAGCCACTGACGGTCTATGGGGAGCCCCTCTCAGACCCACCCTTACCAAACACTGCAATGTCCTGCTTCTGGAGAAAAGGGAAACAGCATGATCCGAGCACAAATGTCCGCTCTGTTTCAAAGTTCGGAGCACACCAGTCTGCGCCATGTTGGATTGTTGTGGCTGTCAGTCGGCTGTCAATCATCACTCCAGACGCCACCCCACACCCGCTCCCCCCAACCCGCCAGGCACCACCCACTCTGGAGGATTTTTCAGATTTTGCTTAGGGGCCGAGTAAAACTTCATGAAGTTGTTTAATGGCTCTACGGTGCTCGTCACTCATGGTTTAAAATCGAGTGAATATTCCCAACTGAAGTGATTTTAACTCACAATCATGTTTTGCAATGTAGACTTTATGTGTGGTGTGCGTCAGTGGGACCTCCATGATAACAAGATCAAACCCCCTGTGTTTACAAACGCTGGGACAAGTGGAGGATTAACTAAATCAATTTAGGAAACAACAAGCATCATCACATTACCAGCGCTGCCAGAACCATTTCCTCTTTCTTTGTGAGCGGGTTTTGCCTGACAGCTGAGATCAAAAGCCCTTCTCATGTTTATCTTGACTGTGTGTGAAATGTGCTGATTAGCTTGTAGTGTCTCTTCCCTATAGCCAGGGGGCGACGGAGGAGACATGCATCTGCCCATTCACAGCTCGACATCAAAGTCAGTGTAATTGGCAGGGAGGGAAGATGGACTGGATCACTGAACAATTGTGCGAAGTATGATTTGTGTGGTATTAGTGTGAGAAAGATGCAAAGGGTGAAGGGAAACTGCAGTATTGAGCAATATAGTAGAGTACAGTAACCCTGACAACAGACAGTATGGGAGGAATGTACTTTATACCAAAGGAAAATAGTGCACTGTGTATCTTGTCTCTGCTGAAAGGCTTGGTCTGGAATGCCATGCTATTTAAATCCATAGACATTGGGACATTTATTTTATTGTAAGAAAAAAAAAATATCAGCTGGATTGCCTTCCTACGATGTGTTACTTGGCTTGAGTCCATAAAGACAGATATTGTGGCCATACCGGTTTGTAAAAGCCTGATCCCGTCAGATCTCAGAAGCTAAGCAGGCTGGGCCTGGGTAGTACTTGGATGGGAGGCCACTAGGAATTCCAGGTGCCACAGTGGGGTGCCAGTGGCAAAAAAACTGTTGTTGTGTCCTTAGGCAAAACACTTCACCCACATTGCCTAGTATGAAAGAGGTGTGAGCGTGAGTGATGATGGTGGTCGGAGGGGCTGATGGTGCAGATTGGCAGCCTCGCTTCTGTCAGTCTGCCCCAGGGCAGCTGTGGCTACAGTAGTAGCTTACCACCACTGAGTGTGGAGTGACTGAATAATGAACTGTAAAGCGCTTTGGGTATCTTGAAAGGTGCTATATAAATGCAATCAATCAATCAACAGATACATTTAATACAATGTAATATTCCAAACAAATCAATAACGCCTGCATGGAGAAGCTCAATGCAAGACAAAATGTGTTGGGGGAAAAGAAAATCTACTAAAATTGCCATCATATTTTCTGTAATTGTTTCATAAAAATGATATGCTGTGAATTGATAGTGAATGTTCCATAAAAATCTTTCAAGCAAAACATGGAAAGGCTTATGTTAATCTACTGAACACTTTTCCAATCAAATTATGGGCACTTCTGTATTTAACATGTTATTTACAAAATAAACTGTTCAACGCAAAGCACATATAGTAGGCCAGTTGTTCCCAAAGGTTTCGGACCCCCTGGGGGACTGCCAAAGGTTGTTTATAAAACGAGCTTCAAACTAAAATTAATTTTCAACTTTATATAAGATATTAGTTTAAATGTATTGCTTTATATTAGTATTAAGCAAACAGTCATCATTATACTGTATATTGTTCAACATTACATATTCTAAATATAGTTTAAATTATTATTTGGTCTTCGCATTGATGAAATGGCACAGAACACTTTGGGGATGGCTGCAGTAGGCTATAAACAGTAAAACCAAACTAAAGACATTTTACCCTCAGGTTAATGGAAAATAGTTAATTGTCCTGGATTGTAAGAGTCCTTCACTCTTTCAGATACTTCCTCTGAGCTGGAGTCTTGGACATGTGCTGACCTGATGCTCTCAGCCTTTGTCCCTGAGGAGACATAGTAGTTGAGTGGTTACCATTTTCAACATTCTAATTATTCAGCGCAAGCACTTTCTAAACGCTTTTCATAACTTTTAGAGGCCAGAGCAGAGTTCTGCTGTCACTATAATACTAACAACAACTAGCATGCTAACAGTGCTCTTTCTAATAATCTGAAGCTTTATAAAACGCTTTATAATTATGCAGCCCTTTCATTGGTCACATTGGCACTCCTCTTTGCTATAACCTTTGATAACTGCATCTGTTTGAACGATCTTCCACATTGTCCACAGCTGTATAAATCAGAGCGCTCTTTGTACCATGGCCTTTTAAACTCTTTTATGGAAAAGTCTGACCTATCCGAGGTTGTGACATGCTAATCTGCGATCAAAAGAGCCACCATACAGATATGACGTTTGTGGCGAGCTGCTAGCTTTGGTTTTGGTGATCTCTATCTGTCTTTCCCCAGAGGATGTTAGCGGTGAAAAGTGGGTGCGATACAGCTGGGAGGTATCATGGACTGGGCCTATTCTACCTGAGTGGAGATACCAATCTGACAGCACACAGCGTTGTCACTGACCGCAATGGCTGAACCTAGCGCTGGGGTTAAAGTGACAGAATATCAGTGAGTGGATGTGATGGACAGTGGTGTATCTGGATCAGACAAGGCCCATTGTGCAGAGGAAACTGAAAAGCTCAGTTTGACCCGGGCGCGGGTGATTGACAGCTATAGCTCAGGTGCCCTTTACGCAGCTGCACTCAGCACTGTCTGCTGGGTTTTCTCATCCAGGACTATTATACACACACAAGCAAAGGGAGGGGTAAAGGCCCATGTGTTATGGAGATAAGAAGACAAGAGTTTGTGGTTTCAATGGGAGTTTCATTTTGAGTTGTCTGTATTTTGGTATATCACTATTAGATTATGAATTTGACTAAAACAGCTCTGAGCTTTATTTTAAAACAATCTGACCAAAAAGAACTGACTTAGTTGGAATTACAACAGGTGAGCTGATCAGTGTTGTTAAACAAGTCTCTCACACATAAAATTACACTCACAAGTAAGCTTTTACTGCATATTACACAAAATCGCTTCAAAAACAAATCATATTCTAGTGAAGCTGGAGTTTGGAGTTTACAAACACAGTGGAGCACGTCCTGTATTGCGGCATGACATCATAAGGTGGGACAGTGTTTTCTGTTTGAGAAAAGACCTTAGCCCAAATATAAATGAAATGAAACAACTCCAGGAATGTTTGTGATGAGGAAACAACATTATAACAGAACAGAAAATAGCATAACCCTTTAAGTTACATGGTGAGTATTTTATATTTACACTAAAATCAATTTACATGGATCACTTTTAGCTCCAGATATCCAATAGCCCCTCTTACCCTGAGTCCTGTCTCTCTACTCTCATCAAATTATAATCTTGCATGTCCATGTGATCCTGGGGCCCTTAACTCAAGTGTGATGTACTAAAGACCGTGTGGCTGTCAATACCTCACCACAGTGGGCCTGGGGGGAACAATTAAGAGGAGAGGAGCCTGTTTTGTTGATAGGAGTTGTCAGAGCTGGTACTGGTACTAATAAGATGTAATACGCTGCTGCAGATATGGAGTCACCACTCTATTGGAGACAGATGGTTGAACTCCTCCAGCCTGAACCATGTGTCATCACTGCTCCACATGGAGACACACACAAAATGTCAGAGCTGGAGCTTTGGCCACAACTGTACACCAGCAGAAATCAGTTGCCTCATCACTTTTTAAAACCATGAAGATCTACAAAAAACATTGAGAATATGAGAAAACATGGTATTTTTTCATATAAATATTTATTTTTAAAAAGTGTAAAAATTTGTAATATTCATAACAGAATGCAAACATAGGCATCACAATGTCCAATTTAACTCTATGGAGGCATGTTGATTAAATTAACTATTAAAACATATTTCAGTGCAAAATGGATGATTTTATTGTTTTGCCTGTATTCTGCCTTTAACTTACTCAATGCAGTGTAGTATTTTTTAATAAACTGTATGCTGGATCCCAAATAAGTGCAGTTTGATCAGTAATATTAAACTCAATGTTGCTATAAAAAATTATTGTTGCATCGCTACTGTTTAATAAAATTGTAGACATTCTTCAAGACATTTTGCTAATTTCATACTATTGTGAAGTTATCACTTTTGCTAATGATTCAGTACCATTTTGTTATACATGAAGGGTAAGAGTATAAATTTATAATGCAATATAATGTAAGATTTGATTTGAAAAATACATTTCCCCTTGGAGATGAGAAGCTGAGGAGCTTGGTTGTTATGCTGCTGCATCTGAACTGCAACAAAGGAGGGGTCTGTCATGTAGGAAGATGACAAATGAAGTAGAGCATAATATAATGGACTGGAAAATGTTTAGATTATAGATTGTCTTCTTTATTTAGATTTAAGGGTATACTTGTTATAGGCACGCACTTGTTATAGGCACACAGACAAGGAAACTACTGTTTCAGCCAATCATCATCAATCATAAATAGTAAATAGTTTGAATACCAACACACTGTCATGAGCAGGAGTTGGTCTGTGAAATCAAATGACACAGGAACTCAGCTGTGCAAAAATTTAAATGCAAAAAGCTTTAAATGTAACTGCTAATACTGTTTTATGCTTTCCTATTGTGTCTCCAAATCTTCCAAACTCTTCCCCGTGCACCTTTTACCCAACCCAAGCTTCAATTTAGACTCCCATCTGTGGCCAGCCTCAGACATTAGTGAAGAAATGAAATCCGTGAGGTTGAATACAGAGTGAGAGAGGAGACAGAGACAGTATCAATGGTTGAAGAGGCTCTCCTCTGTGCACCGCTAAATATTTGCCCCCCTCTCATTCTCTCTCTCTCTCACTTGGCTGTCTGGTCCCCTGCTCTTAGTCCCCCATTCCCATCATGCACCTCTTTGGCACCGAAACGACGACTGGCACGCTCCACCAGGCAGAGCGCCAAAATTCATGACAGGAAGTTTCTCGGCGCTGGTGCCAAAGGTTAAAGTTCACAGAAGTTCACCAACCTGGATAGCATCGAGATAGCAATTTTTAAAAGCCACCATTTTAGGAGTCGCACAAAGAGAAAGATGGGAAGAATACTTTGAAAATATATTTAGTTACAAAACACCCACATTAGATTGTATTTTGTATTCTAACACATAGTCCAATCATAGTACTGTATCATGAATACTTAGAATACTTTTACACTGAGTTACATTATTTATAGTGTAAAACATGACATAATATTACAAACAACATTATTTTTGTTAGTATGCATTAATCATGTTAAATTAGAGACAAAAAATCTGCAACTGATACAGTAAAGCAAAATTACAAGATGAAGTACCGCCATGTATTGTTTTTTTTAATTTAAAGGTGCATTGTATGTAACTTTTCTGGTAAAGGGTTTGTCAAATGCTTTTCTTCATGGAGATGGAGATTACTTTGTCTGAAATGTTTTACAGTATTGCATTAAATCTTTCTATTTTCATGAAGACCAAACAAGACCAAGTAACAGGTCAGATCTGTGGAGAGGCAACCCCACTCACAGTCAGAATGCCTGTTTTTCTAAGTATTTTTGATCTTTGAAACTAACTGTAATTAATAGTAAATGATTGAAAACTTATAATGCAATTTAATAAATGTATGGTTGATTTGTACTTTTACATAATGTACCTTTAAGAAAGTAATGAAAAAGTATCTCACAAATAGTATTCAGAGTATGCATTTTCTGTACACACATTACTTCTCAACACTGCACATAGACCAGGCAAAGGGGAAAGAAGAAGTTTTAAATTAAAAAAGGCCCTGCTGAAATGGTCTTACTGTTTTTTTCATAGTGATTTTGGAAACTGGACTACTCTCTATGGATTTCTTAGTGTTAGTTATACATATTCATCAGCCTTCATTCACATAGCAGGCTTTTAATTGCCTACGATTCACACTAAAAGGCCTGTGAACGCTCTGTGCCTCTGGAGAGTGCGGTGTGGGAAGTCCGCTCTGCTACCGACTGCACGTTTTACCTGTTAAACCTATAACTGCTAATAGGGGTCCTCATTACACATAACTAGATTACTCCCTCACCCATTAGCCAAACTTAATTCTTCACCCCCAGAGAGATACAGGAGAGAGAGAGATTGTATTTCAACATTGCAGCCGCACAGTCGTTTAAAAATACACCAGTCAGGCATATGATTATGACCAGTGACAAGTGAAGAGCACAGATAACGTTGTCATGGAACCAGCAAAGCAAGGTTAACGGCGCTGTACCTGATTTTTACTGACTTAAAGAGGCTAAATTATGCTGTTTAGACAGACTTTATTGATCCACAAGGGAAATTACTTGAACACAGTAGCTCACACATCACATTATATAACACAGGGTAAAAAATATATAAAAATAGCAAAAGTATTTAGAAAGTAGTAAGTGTCATAAGACATAAATTATATAAATGTATGTGCAGTAAAACAAATATCGTAATATAAATACAGATTCATGTAGATCAGTATTTTCTGATCTGTTATAATGTTTCCTCATCACAAACATACCTGAAGTTTTGTTTTGTTTCAGTTACTTTATTCACCATGTAATGGAAAACACTCTGTTCCACCTTGTGATGTCACATGATGATACAGGAAGTGATCTGTTTTTGTTTTTTTCCCCTGTATTTTAAGCCATTATTGGTAATACAAAATACAATGTTCACCAAAGTTCATATGTCATACGTCATGCCATTAAACAACAGAAAATAAAATCAATAGAAAAGTAAATAAAATGCAAAGAAGTCTCAGCAGGAAGTGGTCTGTTGTGTTTTTAAACTCCATACACCTTCACTATATTTGGAATTTAACTTCAGCCCTGGAATTGCCAATATCTACTGAACTAAAGGAAAAAGGTAGCTGTAAACTTGAAAACTACCACTATATGACATCACAAGGTAGAACAGAGTTAATAATTTTCAATAAATAAATTGTCTGCTGTGTTACATTTCTGATGATATAGATGTTAAAATAATGAGGATGTATCATTAAATGCTAGGTGGTCATAACGTTGCAGCTTCTTTGTGAGATTTGTGATTGCTCACATTTAAAACTTTCACCTGAAATGAAACTGATACACGCAGTCTAAATGAATTCCTTACAAAAGATGGTCTGGCCTGCCTTTAAAGATATGGGTGAAGAGTTCAGTCACATAGGAGGAGCTTAAGTTAGAGACACTGCTCCTTCAAATTGAGTGGAGGAGGTCTTGGGAAGACCCTTGACATATTGAAGAAGCTAGAGAAGTGTGTGTGGAAGGGAAGACTGCTGCCCCCATGACCTAGCCAGAAGATGGTTGGAGATGGATGGCATTTAAAACCTTCACCTGAAACCAATATGGCAGAGAAAGAAAGAAACATTTTTCAGATATTCTCCAACTTTTTCTTCTCCAGTAAAGTCAAAAACAAAAATTTCCCAGTGGCAGTGAACACAAAGGTTAAATTAAAAACTATTTTCTGATCACTACTATTAAACTATTTTCTGATCACTACTGAACTAAAGGCAATAGGTAGTTGTTAAATTAACTTGAAAACTGCCGCTTCATGACATCACAAGGTGGAACAAAGCATTTTGAGCTTTGTAGATAGCCTAATACTGCAGAATTACTCACACGTGTGAATGAAACCAAACACAACTCTGAGTATGTTTTTGATGAGGTAACAATATTCTAACATGACTAAAAGCTCACAAGAGACAATTTTGCGTAATATAGGGTCTTTAAGGATGCAGTGTAATAGAGCTGTGTATTCGTTATTAAAAACTGTACTTAAGCTTCAGTGTGGACACAGCATGTTCATAATGGTCCTTCTGTTTGCACGGCCAGGCTAATTCTGTGCTAAACTGAGAAACTGCAGGAGGAGGTCTGTTATATTAGAGTCTATGTGTGGGCAGAACCAGAGCAAGATACAGTCAGAGAGCTTGTTTAGACTATGGTGGTTTGAGTAGGACGTCAGCCATTATAACAGAAGAATCACTTATAAAACAGTATATAAATAGACTGATTCATATTTGTGTGTAAGCTATGTAATTGGAACTGTTGTAATAATTTATGCCTGTTATATATAGGTAATTGAGATATTTACAGCAATATCAATGTGTTAGTTATTGATACTTTGCAGCTGATGTCTTCAGCATTCTTTGGGGGTGTAAAGCTAACTGTAGGCACGGTTCTGTTTCTGTTATTCAAATTAGACTTTAATCTGAGCTTTTGTTTTGTTTTACACAATCTGACCATAAAGAATTGACTTAGCTGGAACTAGGCCTGTAACGATAACACATTTTCCCAAGAAACCAAGACCAAGACCAAGAAATTATTGCTCTAAACAATAATATTGACATTTTGAGACCATTTTAAACTAATATAATGACAATGGAATAGATATGCAAATACACCCTTTCAAAGATCAATAAACTTGACTTTCTAAAGAACATTTAACACAGGAATTGCAAGATAACCAAAAACAATAGGCCTAAATAAAATAGACTTGTTAACATAAGAATTGCCAAATGTATTGCTTATAGCAAAGACTTGTTAAAAATACACTTGAATAAACCATTGTTGAACTAAACACAACCAAAACCATAAATAAAATGGATTATTAAGTTTATGTAACAAAATTGGCCCTAAAAGTTATTTTAGTCATTGAAATACACTGGAATATTGTGGCCTCTCTTTCTGTGGCTGCTGCTTTGAGCCTCTGTATTTTGGTCTTGAAGTATTTGTATTAACCTGCTCTACAGGATCCTATTTCACTATTTTGTCTGGCAAAAAAATCCTATTCATATACGTAGAGCCTGGCTCCTCACTTAGTCCACTTTTTTATACAGGGATTGTCGGACCTCGTCACTTGGGTCACTTGGCCTCCTGCGGGGGGAGCCTCTGTCCTGTCTGGCATCGTGTTGGTGTCTTGTGGGATTTCAGTGGATTTTGGGCTCTCCCAGGGGCTAGGCTTGTTGTGTCAGTTGGGTTTGGGTGTATGTCGGCGGCTGGGGTTTGAGTCATGTCTTCTCATAGTTTTCTTTTCGTCGCCTGCGTTTGACTCATGTGGGGCATTGAGACGTGTCTCACTCACTAGTGTTGTTTCGGCATCGTGACTTGTTTTGTCACACGGCGATGAACTGCTTTGGTTCTGACAGTGATGCCATCGCTGCAGCTTCATGTTAACTGCACAGACAGTGGCGCTTTCTGCATTCAGGCTGCGCACGCATCCGCTTTGTTGGTGAACAAATAATCTGTCTTTACCACAGATATATACGGTCTATGCATGGACCTATAATAAAAACATATTATAAGATTTTATTATAATTCTATGGGTCTATGCCATGGTCTATGCTGACACGTTTGTTCAGTCGTCATTATGCTAAGGAGGAGTCAGTCTCTATGAGAGGAGTTAGTAGAGAGCAACAGAAGCCTTTTGACATTCAGTCTCGTTGGTAGAGAGAGTGAGAGAGACGAGGAAAACAAACAAGAATGAAAATAATAATAATCATGGATGGAAGTTATCAAGCTCATTAAAAAGTAATCTTGCGATTAATTGATTTATTATCATTATAGGCCTAGTGGAACTACAACAAGTGAACAGATTTTTACTGTTAAACAAGTCCCTCTTAAATAACATTACAGATACAACTGTTTTTTTCAGTTAGTCACTCACCTTTTTGCTGATTACCACACCTAAAGAGAACCATGAATGCTATCAAAAATGTGTTTAAATCCATTTTGTTTGTTTGTTGTTGTTTTTTTCAGGTCAGATTATCTTAAAAATTATATAGCAGTATTTGTAAATGTGCATTTTGCCAGTACACATACATGTAGAACACCCCCAGCATTATGTTACTGCAAAGTATCAGTATATTGCCCTCTGAGAAGTCTCTCCATGGGATCTAATGCATAATACCTTTTAACTCTGTAGTTTATTTTAGATCATTTAAACATGTTGTGAAATACATCTTATATTTTTTACACTCCAGCTGTAAGGCGTTAGTATGGTTAGGTTAGGCTTTTAAGACAAAGAATTTTAATTGACAGAAATTAACATTACCACCGAGAGGAGGCCCCAGGGAAGATCTAGGACACGCTGGAAGGACAATATGTATCATGGCTGGCCTCGGAACACCTTGGGGTCACACCGGAGGAGCCAGAGGAAGTGTCTGAGGTGAGTGAAGTTGGGCAGTCCCTGAAAATGTGTGGATGGAATTAACACTGGCTTCAATGTGCATACATAAGATTCATATACAGAACTCGAGCTTTGCCAAGATCAACTACTTGTACAGTCAATAATACAATACTCACATTAAAATGGACCAAAACGAAGACTACACTTGAAAATTTGCCAATTTGGCAGATTTGCCAATAAAAAATGTAATATTAACAGTTACATTTTATAGGCCTATTTATGGATTTCAGCTTTCCTGATAAATGCAACATGTAATAGTTTGTTTTAAATGGTTAATCACTATAGCAACTGGCCTAATTTTTCATCATTCTGAAACCCAGTGTGCTGTAGGTTAATGTATAAGAGCAATATGGCTTATTCTCAATTTGAGTTACTCTGTACTTCACACATCTGTACAACTCACCCTTATGGATTCTTTCTCCTTATGACCTCTTGTATATAGCCGAGATACATTTTGTATTTACTATATATATTCTGTATTTGATTTGTACTTTTACACATTTGTATAATTATTCCTTATTTGACACCAGCCTCTTGCTATTTTTGCTACTTATTTTAAATGTATTATTACCATTTACATTTTTGTGCTTTAGTATTATATTTATTGTGATGTGTGAGCTACTGTGTCCAAAAAAATTCCCTTGAGGATCAGTAAGGTTTGTCTAAGTCTAAGTTTAAGTCTAAGTCTTGTAAAATTCATTCAAAATCACAGTATTAATCTTATTATGTTGAAGCTTCACACACTGAGCTCTGGAGTGGTTTTGGGGCGTCTCCACGTGCTGTTTGCTTTGCTCGAGCTGCTTGTTGGGCTGGTTGGGAGCTGGTTATATTGTGTCACATTAGCACTGGGAGAGGGGATATGTTGACAGAGAGAGGACACTGCACATTGAGACTGCAGGGCTTTTGTGCGGCTGGTGGCAGCAGGACATGGCGACAAGTGAGTGTGTGTGTGTATATGTGTGTGTGTGTGTGTGTGTATGAGGCAAAGGCGGCATGTGAAGCCCACCCACTCAGCACCTCGCGGCCTCTGTCAGTCCACATCAATCCACAGACATTCAGTATAAATAGGGCAGGGCTCCTAAAGCTACACACGACTAAGAGAAGCTACAGCATTATGCATGGACACAGGGACACGCCAGAAGTAGAGGGACTGCACCAGCCTGTTGCAAAACACTCTTCCTTCTGAATATCAGGGATGCAGATATAATATAGGCTAGTTTATTGTTATGGTATACAGATAAATAAAGTTATATTGATTGGTTGATCGATTACTGCCAATAATATATGGTTAAATTTAACAAATGTGGCTTTTCTAGTGCAGGATCCCTCAGTTGTTTGTGTTACAGAGTTATTTCTTTGTCTGTAGTGTTCCACAGTGTCTTTTTAACTCCATTGAGACAAGCAGGTTGCAGCGCCAAGAAAATTGCAGGTCAGATCTGTGGAGTTGGGCAGTTCGAACCCGCTTACAGTAGGAGTGCAGTGAATCCTTATTGAATAAATGCAAGATGGTAGTTTAAATGTCATACTGTGGAACATCTCAATGGAGGACAATAGGCTCCATTAACACTTACATCACAAACCAGGAAGACATTTGGAAAGATGTGATCACAACTTCTGGTGTAGTTACTGACACGCTTAACATGGATCTGCTAAAACCAACTGTGATCAAACCCACTGAAGTACTGTTTTTTTCAGACTATAAGTCACACTTTTTTCCATGGTTTGGGTGGTCCTGCACCTTATACTCCGATACGACTTATATATCATAATTTTCAGACTGACAGCTGCAAGAGAGCGCTCCCAAAAAGTGTGACTTAGGCTACGTTCAGACTGCAGGGCTTAACGCTCAATTTGGATTTTTTTGTGAAATCTGTTTTTGCGAAGCCGTTCACATTTCCAATTAAATGTGACTTGTATGATCTCCACTGTGAACATTAAACAGCCCAAAAGTGTCCCGCATGCACACCGGAGGACACGATGACATCAACTGTGGTGAGCATGCTCTGTGTTTATACAGAGAGGCTCGTGCGAGCATTGAGCACCTGGCGATTTTAAAGTTCCTCTCGTACCGGAGCCAGAACATGTACAACTTACTTGTTTTAAGGAGGAGATTGAGAAGGAGAAGGACGAGGTTTTTGGCGGTGGTGTTTTGTGGGGCAGTGGCAGCATCATCCGTTGAAAGTAACGTGTGAATACGGAGACGTAGCCAAGAGTGGTGAGTGGTGATGTGCTTTGCTTCAGTGACACGAAGTTCATTAACAATTTTCGCCTACTTCAGAATAGTGACGTTTGTGTCTTGTTGATAAATTGTAGGTCGGATGAATGCGCTTTGGCCGTTCAGACTGAAGTCGCATGTCAAAAGATTGGATATGTATCGGTTTCAGGAGCACATATCCAAGTGTCCTGGGTCGCATTTGAAAAAATGGATCTGTGTAGTTTAGACTGTCATTAAAAGATCAGATGCAGGTCACATAGGGGCCAAAAAATCGGATTTGGGTCACTTCAGGCTGCAGTCTGAACGTAGCCTTATAGTCTGTTGCGACTTATATATGTTTTTTCTTCTTAATTACGCATTTTTTGGCTGGTGCGACTTATACTCCAGAGCGACTTATAGTCTGAAAAATACGCTAAATGTGATCAGCGTTAAAATGAAGACGTATGGGCTGTTTGGAATCATCTTGAATTTGGAGCCCTCATCTCTTCTAACTGCATGTACCCAGTGCACTCAGAATTGTGTGTCAGTGGGGAAATGATGAAAACTGATGTATGGTTGATTAGCTGAACATAACTGAATGCTATAATGACATGTAGATGAAGAAAACTGGGCCTGGGAAGTTGTAATCGCATCTTTCCAAACGTCTTCTTGGTTCCAGTCTACTGGCATTCAACAGTGTATAAGATAGTTTAAGCTGTTCACCTCAAGGCTCAAGTACTGGTTAAAAACAAACCAAAGTTGTACCCAATACCAGGCTCAAACTGGGCTGAATTTTGTTCCCAGTCCAACCCTGCTCAGTATTACTCACCTGTATTGTTTTGTATTATACTGTGTGTGCATGTGAATACATGTTTGAATGTGGAAAATATCTGTAATGTGAAACTGCACTGTTGCAAAAATGTGTGTAAAAAATGTGCTTTAAACTGTTTGAACTGTTTGGTGTTGGGAAAATACCAACCAGGGACAAGAGCTGAGAATTAGCACTACACAAGCTACACACTCACATCAGCTGCATGCTCTGACTGTGACTATGTATGACTGCACTGTCCCTGTCAAATAAAAAACCAAATAAATAAATAAACTGCAGAAAGTCAGTAAATAAACAAAAAGACAGACAGAAAGGACCCCTGCCACCACATACACATGAATATCCAGTCTCATATGTTATACCCCACAAGTTAAACAATTAATCTGCAATTATAAAGATGAAACTCAGGCCTAATTTTCCATCTTGACAACTCAACCTGAGCTGAGCTGAACTTGTGAACAAGCATTTGTGTGATGGAGAAGGTGGTATTCTAAAATAGAGAGAAACTGCTCTGCATGTGCCCCCTGCAGTGTCTCTCTCTCTGGGCAGCAGCAGAGAAGACGGTCTGTGGAGGAGCCAATGGAAGCTCATATTTAAAACAGGAGTGAAGACAGGAACATGGGTTTGTCCAAGTGACATCATAATATAGTTTATATTTAAAGTGCAAGGAAGCTAAAAAGACACAAGGAATATTATACAAGGAGGTAGCTCACTATGGTTTTAATGACAATAGCAGAATTAATGTACAGTAATAAAACAAATAATTTAAAGCAAAGTAAACATGAAAAAAGTCAATTAAGAATGCAGATTTGTATATGTGCAGATAAAAGTAAAAAGTAAATGTGTTATTTACAAGAGGTGAGGTAAGGGAAGACAGTGCAAAGATGAAAATAGCTTTGACATGAGGTCCTCTAACATATGGTGCAGTTGTATGGTGATAAAAGTAATTGATATACTTATACTTATCCTTTTTTATTTTCAATTTAATTTGTAATATGTTCAGTGTTTAATAATAATACATAACACTTGAAAAGTGGTTTTCAAGATATCCAAAGATGCTTTAAATTAAGAGACAAACAGACAAACAGAAATAACAAAAAAAATTGTAATAATTAAGAAAGGTGGTTTTAAAGAGATGAGTTTTCAGGACTTTAGAGCTAGTTTTTGGTTAAAGTTTCTGATTGGACCTGTCCATGTGTGATACAACTGACACAAATCACTGATCATAGTAATTTGAAAGAACATTGAGACCCAGTTCCTAAAACAAACAAATAAATGTGGATTTTTAGTTTAGAAATCTCCTTCAGTATTGTTCCATGAAATGTTGACATCTGGAGATTTTAGGTTGCATACCCAAAGGACTCATAGCCATCTCATTTTGACAAAAGGTTCTCTGAAAACTGCACCAGGCAATTCACACAAAAACACAGCGTAATTTTCAAACAGCTGTGGTGTGAGTGAAATGAGACAGGAGAGACACATCTGGCAGGAGAGGGATCCAGCTCTGCTTAAGACTATTTCAACCAAGTACTTCTGATGCACATGCAGAAATTTACAAAAAAAGAAGAAGAAAGAAACAAGTTCAAACCACTGTCATTTCACCAGTCACGAGGAGCTGTAGAGTCTGTCCTCTACCGCCACCCAGTGGACAAGACCGAATATGAACGTAAAATTGAGTGTTGAATCTGAGAGACACCCGCTGTAGACCCTTTAAAAACTTGTAAACAAAAGCAAAGGCAAAAGTGAAGTGGAACATAATGTGATTTCAATGGGAAATCTGGAATCAACTTCAGAATATCACAAAGGATGAAAAAATGTTGGCAAATGAAAACCACTTGGATACATGTGAGTCATATCAGAGCCCTGTTTAAAAACATTTACGTTATTTAAGAAGATATTGTAGAAATTATTATTATTTATTTTAAGGTTACAAATATTTTTTGTCCATCCTTCTTAACAGAGAAGCAAATAAACTAAACTGTGCATCTTGGAAATTCAAAATGGTAGTAAAACTAAACCATCGCATTTAAATCTGTTAATCACTTAATCATTGAAAATAAATTATCTGCTTCATTATGCCTCCAGTCTTCTTTACAGAATTTTGAACATTCTGGTGACAGGATTTAAAAGGGTCTATACAGTTTCATACAAACCTCTTCAATGTTTCAAACCAATTTTGGTAACTGCTGCCCTTAAATTACTGAACTGTTTAAAGCAGACTTCCCTTCTGGTCTGCAGCTTGGCCTATACTGAGGTGCTGTGTGTCCCTATGGAGATACATAGGCCTACGTTCAATGCCAGGTTAACTGAGACAAGCAGGTAGTGGACGACCTCCCAGAAAAGTTACACAGTGCACTTTTATTCATATTCATCTCTGCTAGCCCAAAATTAAAGATCCTATATTAAGCAAATCTGTCTTTTGTGAACTTTAAGTAATGTTATAATGTTGTTACCACCTCAAAAACATACCTGGAATTGTATTTTGTTTCATACACACGTGTCTGAGTAATCCTGCATTATTACTCTGTCTATATCTCCAGAGCTCAAAATGCTCTTTACCACCTTGTGATGTCATGTTTTCAAATTATTAGAGGCCCTTTAAACATCTATAAATTGCCCTGTTTAATAGACCTATTGTCACTTTGAACTATGTATTTGCCGTGTTGTTCCATTTGATCAATAGCTTTGAAAATAAATCCTGATTATTTTGGAAGACAATTTTCAATTAGTCTCGAGCAGTCCTGGCGTGTCCCTGGAGCCTGAGCCTACAGTGAGTGCACGAGCGGCTCTGTAAACTGCGGGAGATTCCAACTCTAATTTTCAATCACCAACTTTTGGGATTTGTGGCTCTGTCCCAGGTCGACTGTGACTGCCAACACAGCCTCACACTCACTCTTTTGGCTGCAGAAGTGAAATTTAATGAGGCACGCTTCAGTCATTAAAGATTTAGCAAAGATTTTCCGCTTTTAGACAAATTCTTTGACATCAGACCGTTTTGTGAAATAGGTTAGCCTTTATTAACAACCTGCTGCATTGGAGTAGACCTAAGGAATCACAAACTGAATAAACTAGAAAAAAGCCTAAATATTTTGGCCTATTATTACCATATTACACACATCTTGAATGAATGATTCATTCATTCGTTCAGTAGTCAACTGTTTGTATTTATTTTTATCAAACGTGGGAATGGATACGTTTGAGCTCCTGTAGTGCATTACTGCCCTCTGTTGGATACTTTGGGCTTCTACACGAGACCTACTGATGGAAGTTCTTATTATAGATCTATGGGCCTACTCCACAGTTATTCAAAGATGAGAGATTTAAAGTCATATGCTAAATTAGGCTACCATTAATTGTTAGCTATATAAAGAGAACGACACACAGCGCAAGTATCTCCATTCTCTTTAATAAAAATGTGTCTATTATATTTAAATACAGGCATATACTGTATAAAAATAAAAATAAAAATCTAAGTACACCAATAACCTGGTAAATGTAAAGGTTTAGTTTAATTAAATGTACTCTCTATATAAATTATAATATAGAAGAACTCTCTTTCTCTTGGAAACCACAACAATTATAGACTAAGTAAATCCCAGTGAAACATGCCTTTGGACTATAAATATATATATATATATATATATATATATATATATATATATATATATATATATATATATATATATATATATATATATATATATATATATATATATATATATATATATATATATATATATAATATAAATAATAAAATTAACCAGGGAAATTTGAAGGGCAGCCGCATGCCTCGAAGGACCCGAACGGGCCAAGATGGCGGCGCCCTCGTCCAGCACCGGGGAGTTTGAAAGCTGGCTAAATGAGCGGCTGGACTCGCTCGAAGTGGACCGGGAGGTGTACGGAGCGTATATTTTAGGGGTCCTGCAGGAAGAAGAGAGCGACGAGGAGAAGGAGGACGCGCTACAGGGCATTTTATCCGCGTTTTTGGTGAATATCTGGCGGCATGCGTGTGTTAGCCGCCGCCCGGCTCTGGCTTCATGTGTTGCTGTCTGTCTCAGCTGACAATCCACACAACTGACATCAGATCTGTTTCTATGGAATAACTCAGAAACTACACTTGAAGTTTAAAGCTGCATTGTGTAACTTTTCTAGTGGAGGGTTCGTTAATGCTTTTGTCCACGGGGATGTTATTTTATATTGTTTATCTGGAATGTTTCACAGTATGGCATTAAACCTTTCTATCTTCATGGAGACCAAACTGGGCCAAGTTGCAGGTCAGATCTATGGAGAGGCGACCCCGCTTATAGTCAATGCCTGTTTTACTAGGCATTTTTGAGCTTTAAAACCACCTGTAATTGAATAAATATAAGGTAAATCTTTTTAATGTCATACTGTGTAGGGGTGTGCAAAAATATCGGAATATCGATATATTGTATCGTTTAATGTGATGATACAGTATCGATATCGTGGACTACTGTATCGATATATCACCAAGAGTATTTTTACGTGTGTTTTACTAAATTATTTTGTTACAGTGCTACAGTTTTGTTGCTTGTGGAGTGAAAGGAAACTCATTTATGCAACACATTTGACATTTTGACTCTGTTTTGAGGATTAAAATGTTTGTGTTTCATATGAACTTTGCACAAGAAGTGGTTTAACAAACACTTTTAGTATCACAGCTATGATTTAGCCTTAATTTTTTATTGAACTGTATCGAATCGATTTGAAATATATCACATCGAATCGAAAGTGCACTGTATCGACATATGTATCGTATCGTGGCCTGTGTATCGAGGTATATATCGTATCGGCAACTTCTTAATGATACCCAGCCCTAATAGTGTGGAACATTCCAGACTGCAATGACATAACTATAGAAACAGACCCTCCACCAGAAAAGTCACACAATGCATCTTTTAATCTAACGGTTTTATATGTGTATTTATATATTATTTATTTTGGGGAGGGAGGGGTGTACATCAACAACAAGTATTATACAGTGCATTACTAATGATAAGAAATTACTAGTGATTTATTTATTTGTTTATGTTTTGCTCATAAAACCGTTTGTGTAGATCGATAGCGCTGATAACAAGAACGTGTGCACTGTAAATGGCTTTCTAAGATGAGGTATGACTTCTATGAATTTCACAATGCAAAGTACTTCTGCTCAGTCTGGTGTTTATTTATGGTAGTAATTGCTAAACTGGGCTTTATTGCTGTCTATAATATTTATCAAAGAGAGAACAGAGGATGGTAATTGGAGTGTGTGTTGTGCCAAATGCTGCCCTCATAACTTGGCAGCATTTGGCCTCATATTAATAAAGATACATTATGTAACATTTCTAGTGGACGGTCTGTCAAATGCTTTTCTTCATGGAGATGTTATTGCTTTGTCTGGAATGTTTCACACAGTGTGGTATTAAACTTTCTATGTTCACGAAGACAGGTCTGATCTGTAGAGAGGCAACCCCGCTTAGGTTTTCTAGGTGTTCTTCAGTAGTAAAATGGTAAATGGTCACATTTTTTCAGAGCTTTTCCACCTTCAAGGCACTCAAGCCACCTGTAACTGAATAAATGTCAGGTAGAGCTGTTTAATGTCATACTGTGGAACATTCCAGGCAGAACAATTGCACAACCATAGAAACAAGCAGGTGATGAAGCCCCAACCAAAAAGTGACATAGTGCATCCTTAAAAGAAAATAGTCTAGTACACAAGCAGCAGAACCTTTCAAAACTTTTATCGATTACTAATATACTGCTCAACTGACTCCTTATGTGGCCTGAGGTATAATCATTGTACTTAAATTATATTGTATTTTTATCTACAGGAAGAAGATACTGTAGATGACATTTGTAAACAGATCATCAAACAGTGGACGGACTTTTGCAGTCGAAACTCTGCAAAAAAGGATGGAGAAGATGGTAGGTTTATTTAGGTCCTTGTATTTTTATTTTTTTTTTTCAGTGGATGTGTTGTGTAGGTAAGGAAATCTTTTAGAATGGTACATAGGGCTTTGCAATTAATATCATTTCTATTGACTGAGATTCAGTAATTTCTAATATTCAACAATGTGCTTTTGGTGCTTATTAGTGGAGAATCCTCTGTCAGTAAATGAATGTGGTTTATAGCAGTTCAGACTATTGAGGGAGATGTATAAAAATGTCTGATTAAATTTCTGCAGTTTATGTTCGGAAAATTAACAGTGAATGCCGTTTTTATTTCTTTTTAATGGGACAAAATAAAATGTAACAAAAAAAAAGAATAAATATGAGAAAAAATGTAATCACGTATATTTTTTCATCATATTACCAGGGTATTGAGCTACTGTATATTGGCCATGTAATTTCCCTTATAGCATTACGTTATTAAACTGTGCTTTGTTGTTATCCACAGTGGAAGTACAGGCCATTGCGAGCCTCATAGAAAAACAGGCTCAAATTGTGGTGAAACAAAAGGAGGTTTCTGAAGAGTCCAAAAAGAGGAAAGAAGCTCTGCTGGCCCAGTATGCCAATGTGACAGACGAAGAGGAATATCCTTCACTGAAACTCCAAGCAATAAAGTTACATTTAGGGTCATTTGTTTTAATGCAGCATCTCGTTTGTATGTTTCCTTAACAAACTCCACTGAAGGGGAAGAAGAGGAGGCAGCCACTGCAAACCCAATTCCTGGAAATGATAAATGTATCCTTTTGAAATATGAGTTTATTTATCTGAGACACTTCTTAAAGGAATACTATGTAACTTTTATGCTATTTGTCTCCATGGAGATGTTATTGCTTTGCCTAGAATGATGATCTAACTCCATATAAACAAGGATGTGACGCCACGAGGCCAAGTCACAGGCCACATCTGTGGAGAGGTGACCCTGCTTACTGTAAGAAGACAGATTTTAAGGGAGTTTGGAGCAATTACAAACACCTGTAAAATAATAAATGCAATATAGATAAGTTTAATGCCACACATTGAAACATTCCAAGTGATGCAGTAACATGTGGGAGACATTGACCCCCCTTTCACCAGAAAAGTTACATTATGCACCTTTGTGAAAACAGATGATAAGATTTAAGAGTGTAAAAAAGGCTAGCAGTACATATTCACACTATAGATAGTACTATGAGGGACGATTGTTTTTCTGAGACAGTTTTTTTTTTTTTTTTCATTTTAACAACTTTTACAAAAATTATTGGCCTGTAGAATGTTGTAGTGTCATCTAAATTTGAGCTATGGATTTTTAAGAAAATCTTGATATGATTTAAGAAAATCCCATCTGGGCAGGGTGTATATTTTGTCATTTTCCCTTCACTCGTGGCTCCAGCTTTATTCAGAAACACCAACGTGGAGGAGGTTCTGAACAGACAGAAGCAGAAGAGAGACCAGGCTCGTGAGGACGCGCAGAAGAAGAAGGAAACGGACAAGATGCAGAGAGAGAAGGACAAACTGGCCAAGCAGGACCGCAAAGAGAAGGAGAAGAAACGCACACAGAAGGGAGAGCGCAAGAGATAAAACCAACAAAATGGACACTTTCAATGTGGGAAGATTTTGTTATCAAATCTCAAAATAAAAAACAAAGACCTTTTTAAGATTTTGACACCTTTTAATATGTCACTACAAGTACCCTACTTCGTTGATCTCTACATGTTTATCTTTGTGTCTGTTTACACTGATCAGAACATTTAGAAGGTCTTTTCCGGAAACTGTCAGGGTTGGTATTTGGAAATAAAGTCAATGAATTTACTATTTTAAATGAACAGTTAAGAAATGCTTTTTTAGTTGTTGATTTGGTTCACAGTTTGACAGTAACAATGCTTTGGTTAAATGGAAAATCCTGGTTATGGGACAGATCTCTGATTTTTCACTGTAGAAATCACTGAGACACTGACCACTAAATGCATCAAAAGAAATAATGTAGCCAAAATGTCTTCATTGCATAACCACAGATGAAACCTTCTCTACATTGAATCACTCCTTGAATGTAGGATTACACCGTCTCATTGCTAAACAACTAATGTCTAGAGCCTATTCAAAGGCAGAATGAGGCACAGATACTGCAAATAGTTATATATTAAGATGAAAACGTTTTATTTAATTTTTATTTCCACCACTATACACATTTGGGGGTCAAAATTCAAATCTGGTGATGGTTACGATTATAAATAGTTAACACAAGAAGCTCAGTTTCCTTTCTAGAGCAGCAGTTTAAAAAAGGTCTTTAAAGCAGATCTCTAGACATTTCAGAAGTTCAAATAAGGATGTTACAGATTGCAGATTTAGCTACAAACCTACAAAACTGTGTTGAAATGTGAGGAAAAAAAAGCATTTTCCAATGAACATGAAATTAATGCAAAAGTTTTTGGTATGACAAAATTCATCATTTACTTTTATGATTGAAAATTATACCTCAAAAATGTATCATAATTTGTATGTTTACTATGGGAATCACATACTTTTTCAATAAAGCAGAAACAGACACTACACTTGTCTGATTTATTTTAAAATGTGGTTTCAGAACAAATACAAGACATGAACATGTGGAACAAAGCAGATACAGCAATAATTACCAAATTGTTTTATAAATACTTTGATGTGGCGCAGGGCTACTGCCAACTTAGCTTTAATACAATGATAGGAAAGGTAAAATACTAACTGTAAATTAGACAATTAAAAACATGTTCTACCTACTAAATCAATATTCCCAAAAGCTGAGACAAATACAAACAAATGCTGAAAGTAGTGACAAAATTCACTTTTAGAAAATGCAGTTGATAAAGACGACACTCTAAATTTGTGATTAATATTAAACCACTGAACCTTTTTTGAAATGGCTTCATCAAACTCAAACCATCACATAACTCAGGCACATTTGGGAAATTAATGTTGAATGATTTGATTTTTGGTCAAGTGAAGGAGATGAATAAGGTTACAATAAATAAATAAAGCAAGTAAGTCATGTTTCCTACATAAATAGTGTCCTTAAATATAAACATTTGAAAGAATTTGGACCAGACACTAATTTCTGAAATTACCTTTAGAATCAACACATTTCATCCATTTTTACGACATCCAAAATCAACCACCTGGTACACGCTAAAGTTTCACTTTAGTCAAATTTACAACTCATGTTCTGCAGTGTTCGCTGCTTTGCAGATAAAATGTTACTTCAATAATCATTTAGTATCTTCAGAAGGGACATATACTAATATAAGGCAGACTGCAGTAACGTGGCTCCTATGACCTGTAGAAGTACTTCTCAAAAGGAGCAGGGCCATTGTCGTCCTGCTCCCCCTCGCAGACAGGGGGCTCTGGTCTCAGGACAGGTTTTTGGAGGGTGATCTGCAGCGCACAACACAGAGCCTTGCGCAGTTTATAGGTGGTGGCAACCAGATCCTTCAGTGCAATCATCAGCAACATGGTATCTGAAACACAGTTATGGTACATTTGTCTTTATGTGAGGGGAACTTGGTTTAAACACTGACTTAAGCTTTCTATAATGTAGCACTCTTCCTCTAATTACGAGGTTAACAGTTTGACCTCTGCTTTCAGTGAAATTATTCACCGCAAGTATTCAACACAATAATTATATAAAGCTTATCCGGACTGGAATTTGGGAGCACCATGGTTTATTTGCACAGGAAAGTTTTGATTTGTGGCAATCCAGCTGCAGGCTTGGCCAGCGAGACTTGTAGGTAAATAAAATCAATTTTACAGCCCTTTGAGTGACACTACTTTTTAACTGCAATGGATCCAGCTTTCATTTCATCCCTACTGACCACCAGAGAGTGGTAATAAAAGCACTGAATGACTATCTTCACACAATCAAGCTGGAGGTCATCTGGGATTCATAGAACCAGCATTAGATTCTTAACTTCGGTTCTTTCCCCACTTGAACCAAACCTCATTTTAACCTGAGTGTTGAATACCTCTGTCCTCACTGAAATGCCCTCGCTGGTTCTGAGACGGGTTGAGGATCTCTTCTTTATGGCGGGCGGTGGTCACGCAGATGGCCATGTGGTGCTTGCTCAGGGCGCCATAGATATTGGCACTGAGGGAGACATTGGACAGACACTCCATCTTTTTCAAAAGCGAAGACACCTACAATAAAGATCAGACTTAATACATTAATATATTGCTCAAAAACATTAAAAGAACACACATCAGATGTCAATGTGAAATAAATGCTCTACATCTATACAAATATGGATAAGGCAATGTCTTAGGAACAAAAGGATGCAATCACTTTTAATGGAAATACAATTTTCAGCCTACAGAGGGATTAATTTTATATACACCATTAAAATCTGCAGCTCAAAATGCTTCTCAATCTCTTGCATGGCCCCCACCTGCTTGCGTGCATGTTTGACAATGTCGCGGCATGCTCCTAATGAGACCGCGGATGGTGTCTTATGGGATGTCCTCCCAGATCTGTGTGAGGTCTGAGCTCCTGTAGAGTCTGAGGAGCGACCTGGCAGTGTCTGATAGACCAAAACATAATATCCCAGAGGTGTTCTATGTGGTTTAAGTCAGGTGATCGTGAGGGCCATTCCACTGTATCTCAATTGTTGTTCAGTTTCACATAGAATTACACATTCTACTGGCCAATATTGTTTCAATTTTGTTGGGGCATGTACATTTAATAATAATGCCTTATTTAAATTATATGTTTCATTGTTTGAACAATTTCCCATATCTGTACAAATTAGAAAAAAATACAGAAATACACAACAGTATAATCTTGAATAGGCCTCCCTTGCCATGATACTCATATTTTTTGGGTTCAAGTTTGACAACAGAAACATGGCTGCCTCTCACCCGGGCTTCTTCTCTCATCTGGTTGACGATGAGGAGGTCGACTCTGGTGGGGTTTGGAGGAGTTTTAGGCAGACTGGAGTTTGGGAGTGCTGAGGTCCGTTTGCGCAGGAATGTCTTTGAGATGACAATCTCTGTCTGAAATACCAAAAACAAATGATTATGTAAAACGCATGGCATATAAGTAAGCAGAGTACCCTAAATTGTAAATGAATAGAGAGCACAGAGCTGTTTTTCTGTAACTGTAATTAATGTGTCTCTATAGCCTCACAAAGACTGTCTAGTGGCAACTTAAGTAATTTTTGTAGTAGTTCTTGTATTTCTGTAGTAACCAGATTCATCAATGGCTAAGCTAAGCTATACTTAAGTTTGTGGTAACAGTATGTAAACTTGTGTATTTTATAATATAACTGTTACCATCTTTTCTATCATTCATATTGCGGATATTTGCAGTATTTTAATCTATGAAGATTTATGAACATTTAAACCAAGTTTGTAACCAAGGAAACATATTTCCAGTAATTTGCCAGGGAACTTGTCAATCAAAAATCAGTTGTGGGCTGTTCTGAGAAAATGCAGGTAAAATCCTGGGTCAGGCTTCATAAGTGAATGGGGCTTTATACTATATATATGATAGTAATTTTTCCTCACCCTCTTCCTCTCCTTCTCTAAACTCTTCCACTGGTCATAGCACTCGTCCAGGTAGTAGTGCAGCTGGAGCGTGAGTTCCCCTTGGGTCATGGGGGCGGGGCTAAGGGTGGAGGACATGCCATGATAGGTGCTTTCTCCTCTTCTGCTCATGATGCCGTTCAAACCATTCAATCCATTCAGTCCGTTCAATCCTGACATCTCATAGGTCGACACCATTTTAGCCATATCCATATCTGGGACACCTCCTCTGTACACCTGTGAACCTCTGGGACTAAAGTTGGCATTTGGTATCTGACTAGAGCATCTTCTTGGGTCATTCCCGGCGTACACAAGTGGCATGAACTGCTGAGAGATCTTGTTATTTTCTCTGTCGAATCTTGGAGGCCGATTATAGAAACTGTTTTGGGACAAAGCTGTCTGCTTCTCTTCTGGTAGGAATTCACCGGTTGGAGCTCTCATGGCGCAAGTATCACCAAAATTCTTATCCTTCTGCATTTGTGGTTTGAACTTTAGCGGGCTCTGCTGGACCTGATGCTGTGGATTGTGGTTCATGGCAAAAGAGTGCATACTATTGTCTCTTTCTAATATCTTACTGTCATTCCCCATTGAGAGCTTCTGTTGAGGTGAGTACTCCGCTGTATTTTGCAAGTTGTAGGTTGACAGATCTTGAAGTGAATCCCGCTTGAACAGTTGTTTCCTTGTTGCATTGCTTTTCTCTCTCCCAAAATCTGTACCTAGCTGTCCTTGTATCTGCACAAAACTGTTACCTTGCGTAAAGGTTTTTGGACTCTCCCATCTGTGAGCCATGTTGCTTTCACGCACATTTGAAAACTCTGTACTGTCTTGCTCACTGGTAACAAAGGACTGGAAACTGCTGACGAGCTGGTTGAGATCTTGAGAGGTGTATTGCTCATTGCCGCCCCCTGGTTTGTCCATGGCTTGATTGTAGTGGTCTTCGTATAGCAAATTGCTACAGTTCATGTCATTCTGAGGTCTAAAAACGTGGCTAAGATCAGGGAAGTTTCCAATATTTTCCCCATTTGCTCTGTCCTTACTGACTGGCATGTTTTCATAATTATTTGGTTGCAGCTGCAGGTAGCTGTTGGCCATGTTATGTGGGAGAGGGAGACCAGGAGGTGGTTTTTGAGACTGGGAAAAGCTATTCTGGACTCCATTTGGTAACTTAAAAAGCATTTGTTGATTGCTGTTGAAGCCATTAGACGGGGGCACAAAAATATCTTCAGTCTCTTTATTCATGCCCTGTGCCTGTGTTTTCCCAAAAACATCACGCGAAGTGTTTGGGGCAAAGTTTGAGTTGTATTGAGTTTTGGCCTCAGACTGAAAAAGCTGAAGCAGTTCATCTCGCAGTATTTTTGGAGACCAGATATTGTTGCTGCGCTGACCCAGGCTTCTAAAAGAGTAAAATATATTAAAGAATTATTATGTAAAATATATTATATTCTCAAACAAGAATAATTCTTAAACAAAAACAACAAATTTCTCTCCAATTTTCAGACAGGGAGACAAAAATATACACACCCGTTGCTACAAAGGACGTCCTTTGAATCGGTTTCATCTAAAATATTGGAGACAAGTCCCTGCAGCTCAGTCTCTCCATCATCAGTAAAATCAGAGGGTCCAAATACATCTCTGTCTCCGTGGGGTCTTGCACACAGATTGTATAAAACAGTGGATTAAGCAAGTGTGATGTCACCCATAGCGTTCAGCTACTCTCAAATAAAGCTTGCGATGCTGGTGGTTACAGAGGCAAATTTGAAGCCAGGCCCTATATTAGGAATACAATTTTTTTAATGGGCAAGATAGCAGCTAAAAAAAAGAAACAGGTTCATGTAGAGTGAGATAAAACATTTTAAGACTAAAATGGCTCAATACAGCAGTCACAGCGAGAAAGGCCATATTATTCAAATGTAAGTCATTGGGCCAGAAGGAGCCGGAAGCGCCCGCATGCGAACTTCCTATTTGGAACGGAGCGGTTAGTGTGTTAGCTATGTCCATTTATATATACTGTCTATAGTCTTGCATAACCTGTTTCTCCTGGTAGTTTAGATCTTCATACACAGGGACTTAAATGCATTTAATTCTTATATTAAGGTTGATCATTCCATGATAATTCAGTCTTCTCTGAAATGATAATGCTCTAGGACATCCTGGACTCCTGTTTTAAAAATGTGCACTATGAACTGTGAATTGTAAAAAAAATAAACCTCAAATTTAATAGTTCTTGCAATCATAATAATGCAGAAATCAGAATTCCTACAAAATCGTTTAGTCAGTTAACCATGAAATTGCCATAAACAAAATAATCATTCAATGTATGGTAATAGTAAATATGAATTTTCTATAAAACTTGGTTGAATTATCCTAGATGATTAAGCATAACATCACTATAATAAGCACCCTGTACCTGTTTTTGAGGTGGTTCTGGGCACAGTAAATAAGTTCATAGGGATCATCGTGAGCATTGTGAGACCAGGGAACACAGGACTCATTGTTTGGTTCCTGCAAATTGAAGCCAGGGATGGAAATGAACGGCATACATCCATTGCTTCCACAGCCCATGTCCAAACTGGCCTAAAACATGAAACACATTTGTATATTTCATCTATAACTTAAAAATCCAAGTATAGACATATTATACACATTTTCATTTCTTTATAAACTTAAAAATAGGTAAATAGGTATTTGATACATGTTTTAAATAAAATTAATCAAACATTCACATAATTTCATTCTTGTGGTGAAAAATCTTACCTTACGCTTATAACTAGGAAAAAGTGTATTCGCCATAATGCCCTGATCCCCTTCAAATGCCATTCGGAGGGCCGTGAACTTGATTCTTAACTTAATTAAATGTTCTGAAAAATAGTTTGAAATGATTTTAAAACACTTAAAAGCATAAAAGTATATAATTATGAAAAGCTTTGAAGCACTATTATCAACAAATTGTATCTAACGTCTTTACTTCAAGAAGCCTCTTCTTGACCAAATTTACTCATTATTAAAAGTCTTCCTTAATCTTAAGTATCGATCAACTTTCAGTGTAAAATAACACACGTAAGTACGTACCTATGTGAATAAATAAGCAGATTTTTCTCTAAAAGTGAATCATTATCTTTTATCTTTTCGTGGCCTCTTGATGTCTCGAGCCACAGACTGCGAAAGCGGCCTCGCGAACTTATTGCTGATTGGTTAAGATCGAGCCTTACGAATTTTGGACCAATCAGCGTACGGCAGAGATCAACAGCCATAGCAACACCCTAGAACAGATCAGGCAGCCCAAGAGCCCGTACTCAACAAGCTACAGCAAGGCTGAAGAAAGTACTTTATTACTCTAACACTAATAAATGGTTATTTGTAATATTAAATCAAATATATATCTAGATTCATGTTTGTACATTTTATCGTTTCTCCCTCTAACAGCAATGTTAAGCCTTTTATGTTTTGCTCTCTGCAGCTAAGCTAGCCTAATAGCATCTAAATTAGCATCTTTTCGCGAATCAATATGTGCGCATTCTTGAAACGCAATGCAACAGGTATAACCATTATACTTACAAATACAGATTCAGTATCAGTAAGTAGTAAGTGTGTTTTGTTGATGATTCAGGGGCATTTATAGTTTTAATCGCTGTGAATCAAGAAGACCCTGTAACAAAATGCATGCCAGATGTGTTCCTGTCAGCCAAGCCGTCATTTCGACGCCATTTTATGATTTAACAAAAACATGTGCGACCATCCAGTTACTGTAAATTTCAGTTCCATTCACGCCATCTAAAATTTCTTAAACATTACTTAAAAGAACTTAGTCAAAAGAATGGACAGCCTCTTTTTTTTTTTTTTTTCAATTTTATTTATTGGCTTGGGAGAAAAAGTCTCTAAAATAGCTTTCATATTAAACTGTAGTAGTAGCCACAAGCTTTTCTTTATGTAACACTATTTTGATATATTCAACATTGCACTGCAAGTCCTGTCATAGATTATACTAGTCAACTATTCTTTTTCATTTGCTTTTCCCAAAGTTTTCATAGCAAAATGAAATGATGAAAATGAGTAAACCTTAGGAAAACCAAAGTCGTCTTTTCACTTGGTCAATTGACTCTTAGCTGTCCTTGGCTCCTGTCCAGTTTATATAATTGGTCAAATAAACATGCTTTGTTATAAATTACTTACAGGAGAATACTCATTATTTTGAAATGGATAATAGCCAGGCCAGCCAGGATCCATATGCCAAGCATTCAAGATTTTATATGATATTATGTATTGTCTGCAAAACCAGTTGCTTTAACACATTTAAATCTAACAACACTGCAAGTATTACTAGATTGTTTGCATATAAAAATATATATTTTGCTTTGCTTGAAGAGGAGTAATTAGCGGTACATAAATAAAAAGAACATTGTTCACATTTGAAAAATGAATATGAAAGTGCATCTGATTTTCAGTGGCCCTCTTATTAAAAAAAAACAAAAACAAGAACAAAACAAAACAGCATTCATTTTAAATTAACTCATTGGCCTCTGCAACAAAACTAGAGCCCTTTTGAGGTCCTATTACTGCACAGTCAGGGCTTTTTATATGACCAATACTGAAAATTTGAATGAGATGGAAAATACGGAAAACCCCACCTTAAGCTATTTACTATAACTGTAGTGACTGTATGAACATACTGTATGCTCACCATTCAAACAGAGACAAATACAACTGAAGTCACTTGAGCTGGTAGTGACAGCATCTCAATGCTCTGAGGGGCACTTAGCATCACAATCTGAAAGCTTACATTCTGGGTGGAGATACACTACATTACATCCAAGACCACTCAACTCTCTTCCCAACTTAATAATTAATACTTAACCTACTGATACTTCCTTTTTGACTAACCCTAGTTTCCACTGGTCAACTTACTTAAATGCCTTGTTGTAACTGATACCTTCTCATTCTGAAAGGACTAGCAGTACAGTGTCTTTCAAACTTTCTCTAATTAATCACAATCCAATCCACAAAGGACAATTCTACAGCTCAACCACAAACCAATGTGAGAAATGGCATATTATACAATTCACAGGGGATCTTTACTTTTTTAATGAAGCTCTAATGGTGGTGCTTCTAATCTAAGAATGTATTTTGAAAAACACGTATAGAGCTCTGAAATGCATCATGAGTGAAAATTCTGGATTTTAACTGCTTTAGCTTTGCACAAATTATGTGGTCCTGTATTTCACAACACCAAACAACAGTGAGCTTGCGTTTCCCTCTGGTGGTGACATTCGGAAGTACATTTGTAGAAGTCGATTGTTGACTCCTGCTGTCAACAAAAACATCTCTGCAGTGTCTCGAGAAGCAGACAGACCGCGGATAACACTGACGTCTGGCTCTGTTTGGATTTCATGGCAGCTACAACTGATACTGCTGCTGTGTTTGGAGTTCATAACACCGGCAGCTTTCAGCACAGTATGTGGGAGAAAGGGTGTCTGAGCAGCTCCTCCGCACTGGGCCTCAGCTTGGCCTCCACAAAAATGTAGTGGATAAAGTCCCGGGCCTGTTCAGAGCAGTGCAGAGGCAGCAGCGGCTTGGTGGGCTGAGTAGCAATCTTGAAAATGGCTGCCATGGCTTCATATTCAGCCCAGGGAGGCTTCTCGGTCAACATCTCCACCACCGTGCAGCCAAGACTCCTATAAAACACATGGAGAAAGTTCAATAACGGCCTTATAGAATTATTTATTACCATATCTTGAAAGAAGATAAAAATGCAGAAGGCTAAGGCATAGGATAAATGTTGTAGATAGGAATGGGTCATTTATTACTGTGTCTTAAATGTTGAAATTGGAAGAGAGTATGACTGTACACTCAGCTACTGATTGTCATGATTGTTTTGTTCTATCCATCAAGTTGTTTTTTGTTCTTTCCTGACAGGCTCATTCGTAAGTGGGTTCACTTCAGCCTAAATCCCTTCGGTCATAGTTTTATGGGAATGTTTGCATCAAGTTCTGTTAATACAAACAAGTCCTACTACTACTACTAAATGTCGATTATGGTGAAACATTGGATAACATGGATAATATTGAGTTTATTTACACCATATGCCTCCAAGTTATTAGGCATGTTATAATTGTGTCCCGTCATCATTATCTTTGTCAAAGTTGTATTTAGCTTGAGTCATCCATGTTTGAGTAATCCTGTATTGTCCACCATTGGAGGCTTGACTGCTCTGAAAATATTTGTTTTCACCTATACCCTATCTTCGAGGCCCACTGCTCTGTACCTATTTGAAATTATTTTAAAAAATAAATAAAAAAACAGACTCCAGGTCATACACACAGGGTTCAAAAATGTCACGTAGCCTTTTTGAACATACCAGTCTCTGTTAAGACCTGTCTGACTGGCTGACAGCCAACCACATCATTCACTGGCTCTCACTTGGATTGCATAAGAGTATGTTTAGATGTAGCTTGTTCTGTGTGTGGGAGAGTGATTACAGTGGGTTACATACTGCAGATGGCTTTTTAGTGGTTTACTGAAAGATTTTACCCATCAGATTGTAGCATAATGCATCATTTCAAACTGAAAGCCTCCAAAGTGATAATAGGACTATACACACTTCTTAATAATTAACAAGGGTCAACAAATCCAAATGCTAAATGCTAGGAAGTTGTAGTTTTTCCTCATGCTATGGAACACTGTCAGTGTAATAAGTAACATGTAATATGTATATAAACTTGTTGACAAGCCTGACCAGACATCTGCCTTTCTGCCATAGCCCTCTCCGCTGATCACTTCCGGGCTCATCCAGTAGGGGGTACCAGTCACAGAGCGGATCCCAGTGCCCGACATACAAATGGTCTGAAGCCTCTTACTGGCTCCAAAGTCCCCCAGCTTCACATTACCCACGGAATCACGCAGGATGTTGGCACCTGAAAGACAAACAAATCAGAAATTAACAATGGTTTCTGTTACACTGTCTACACAGTCTGAATTTTGGAGTACAAGTTATCAACATTACATATTTCCTTCACTTCAAATTGTGCCAGAATTACATTTAGATTTAGCATAGCTTTTACACGCTCTTGTCTATTATTTGTCCGGGGATGGAACCGACCCAAATCGTAGGTGCTCTTATTTAGGTCTAGAGGAGGCTACAAGTTTTTAAGCACCATATTTTCCTTGACAAAGAGCTTAGCATCCTGTCTTATTCTGTTTAAAAATGACTCACTCTGTAATTTAGGTCTGTACAAACATGTTCTGAAATGTGATTCTTGTATTCATTTATTAATTTCTCAGTTCATATTTCAGTCTTTTTGCCACCTCTCCTGGATTCATTTAAAATATGAGGACTGGCTGTAGACCACTCCAATTAAAAAGAGGCATATCACTGACAAACAGACATGACTGAATCTCAATCTTTATTAAGTGTACATACCCTATTTATAATGTAAATACATTACATAAGTGCTACCTTTGATGTCTCTGTGCACAATCATGTTGCTATGGAGATAGGACATGCCCTCCAGGATTTGTCTGGTGTATTTCCGAGTCACATTTTCAGTCAGAGCTCCATAAGCCTTCAGCTGGTCTTTCACTGATCCCTGCAGAGAGGAAATATACAATTTTTTACATTTTGACACAATCCACAGCCGTAATAATAGACATTTGAGATCAGCAGGACTCACTCCAGGCATGTACTCCATAAAAATAGTGAGGGTCTTCTCACAGTGGTCCCTCAAACAGCCGTAATACTGCACTATGCGATCATGATGTAGGTTTTTCAGCAACTGGATTTCACACTCCAGAGCACTGACTTCCTGCACAGAAATGTAACAGAGAGGGATTTAAAAACATTTATCATTTCAATTTGCCTTTGCTTTGATAGGGTCAAGTATTTTACAAACAAATTTATAACCAAAGAATGAAACATCCTCCAAATCCAGAGACTCTTTTTAAAATAAAAGCAGCAACAGGTAACAAAATCATCTGATGCTAAATTCTGGATACAGAATAAAATTAAAGCTAATCTGGGTTTTAAATGCCACCAGGACATTTTATAGGTCAATATTATTTAATACAGATGGGGGCAGCTAAAATTAATATTGTTAAAATGTAGATGTTGGTTGTAATACAGTGAATTCTTGGGTCCAGTCACAAGTAGAAATGATCAGGTTCAACATTTGTGAATTTACCTTTTGGATACTTCAGGGCAAAGTACAATTTTATCAATAGGAGAATCTGTCTTTTGCCATCATCACATTCTAAAATCTGAAAACCACCAAAAGGCTGAAATATATTGGTGCAAATTTTCTGTGTGTGACAGCCATGATGTAAGAAAGTCTAGTTATTTTTTATAAACAAACTGAACATTTAAAAGCCTTGGATTTTATTATCTTTGTTTTTTGACTACACATATATGGCCTTATATTGAATATTTGTTGATCAGAATTTCAGTTCTTGATGTCATTATTAAGGATGCACCGATATTGGTATAGAATATCAGTTCCTGTATCGGGTCTCAGTTCCTTGATACCAATATCCTGGTGGACTCTTTACTGACTCACGTAGGCCCAGAACATCTCATGATATTTTAACTTTAAGTCATATAAAGTTATTCAGTAGTTACTTGCAGGATACATAACAGTTGCATAACACAATCAAATAAATGTTCTCATAAGATGACTGTGGTTTGAGAGAAAAAAGCCATTTTCAATTCCTACAGTAGTCAAGTCATACTTCAAGCCATAGTATTGTTATTGGTATTTGAACTGAAAAACCTGGATCGGTGTATCCCTACTCATTGTAGTAGATCAATTCAGTCATTATAGGAGATCAACAACCATGAAACATCTCTGTGTTAAGATGTTGTGGGGTAATATCACTGTAGCCACAACATGTGCTGTTTAAGACACAGGCAGAGACAGCACATGTTTTCCCAGAGGCATTCAGGAAGCTATGTTCAAGTCGGATTGGATAAACATACCACAACACTGTGTCAAAATATCATACAGCTTGAAGTGTAATCCAAGCGTGAAAAGACAAAGCATCGATGAAGTAACTGATTACTTCATTAAGATGACAACTGCATTCCTGTGTTTAGACTTCAACAGAATCACATGTCAAAAATACTGTACTGATGTCACTCTGGTTCTGGAAATATTCTGAACCTCCATCAATGATCTACAAACCAAGAATGCGCCACTAACAAAGATTATTTCTACAAGTGTACACAAGGGTAAGGTGTGTGAGTAAGTGAGGTTAGCAGCCACATCTCATCTCACGTCAGCCTCAGGGCAACTTTGAGTCAGAGGTGGGTAGAGTAGCCAAATACTCTTAGTACAAAATGCAAGAACCAAAAAATGTTTAATATTGGCAACATAAAGTTTATCTTACTTACTCACAGAAGGAAGAGTCATCAAAACGTTTATTCAAGTAGGAGTACTGTTAAACTGTAAACTATATTACTAAAGATGGAGTAAAAGTTGCTGGAAAACTTTGAGAAGTACAGTTATTATATTTAAAAAGGACTAAAGCAGTAACCACCTCTGCTTTGAGTGTTCAAATAAAATGCCAGCTGAAAACTATTGCATAGTAAATATATTTGTAAAAATGTTGATGTTTCTCCAGGATAAAGCTAAAAATATCTATAATAGACACTACAGTACACAACATCCGGGTTGAGTTTATCCTTGAGTGACCTCCATGGACACAACAACAACAACAACAATTGTGTAAAATGTACAATAGAACAGGGGCTATTTCAGCAGCTTCCTGTTATAGCCTATGCCACATTTTGAGGACTTTTTCCCATTTAAAAGATCTAATATTTTGGCATACTATGGCAACTGTGCTAATTTCTCATCATTGTGAAACCCATGAATAAACTAAGGGCCTTGTTTGTATTTGTGCAGTGTGGAAAACAGTCAAAACAGCAACAGCAGATACTTTGCAGCTGATATCATCAAGATTTCCTGGCAGTGGGATGCTAACTGTAGGCATGCTCTGTCTGTGGCTTTGTTAAACATTAAACTGAGCTTTGTTTTAACACAGTCTGACCATAAAGAACTAACTTAGCTGGAACTACAACAGGTGAGCTGATTTGTACTGAACAAGACCCTCTCAAATAACATTACAGTCACAAGCAAGCGCTCAGTTAGTTTTCTTTTTGTTGAAAATCAAACACCTAAAGAGGACTATGAACACTTCACCTGCTCCTGAAAATGTGTTGTTTAAATCCATTTTGCATTTTTTCTTGACTTTTCTATCTTACAACCTTTTGGCAATGTTTGTTAATCTGTGCATTGTGTCACCATGAACTCCTGAACATTCAGCCATAGAGATACATATAGAACACCCCCAGCATTATGTCACTGCAAATCGTATCAATATTCTCACCCACAATTCCTCACATTTCAATATTTCTATTACCTCTAAGTCAAAGCATTCATTAGGTCATACCTTGCTTGTTTCTGGACTGTCGGGGTCAAACTGGACCTGTTTAGCGGCCAGTTCTCGTCCAGTGTCTACATCGTAGCACAGATAGACCTGTCCAAACGCGCCCTGACCCAAGAGCTTCCCTCTGCGCCAGGTCACCGGAGCACTGGGAGCTGTGTAAACAAAATGCACAGACACATGTTTATGTGAATTAATTATCTCAAACAGGGCTTAATGAACTATTCAGTGCAGTTTTTCAGTGAAACAGAAACAGAAAGTTACATGGTGGGACTTTAATGACCCTTCAACTAGATAATCTTCAAGTCTGACTGAAGTCAACATTGTTATAATAAAAACACTTTTTACTTTATGCTTTATGATGTTACATAAAAAAAACCCCAGCAGACTAGATACTAACATTTATGGTTAACCGTTCGTTCTTGTGGGCGGAGCCTGCCCTGAGGGTCCACTAGCTGCCAGCTGCCTAAACTCTCCTCGCTACCATTGAGCGACCTCCGCGACGGCACCAGGGTGAAGAGGTTTCCCTGTGGACGCCGTATTCGAGGAAATGTCCGCCGACCTGCCACAAGACATTAAAAAAACAGTATTATGATTTGAAAGACAGAGACAGACTTGCAGTAAATACAGTGTTAAGTTTATACCTTCACTGTGGTCTTTATGATGAACAGAAACATGGTACCTCCGTGGATATGTGCCTCCTTTACCCACAATTCTGTCATACACATGATTCTCCCGGTCTAAACATAAAAATATAAAAGGTGAAATTGATTAGCAGTCAACAAAAAAATCTTGTTTGACTAAAGACATGCCCGGTGCATCGATTAGTTGACAAAAGAGGTGTGGCAAAAGCAGACCAGCTATTAGGTAATTCTATTGTGAGACCAAACATCGGACCCAAACCACACCACATGACTACTCACAGGACTTCATGCAAAAATACATAGTTATACAGAAACGTATAGGAAAACTAGGTATTTACATGTAAAAAGGCAGAATAAACTCCTGAATTCTATAATAATTAGTTGAATAATAAAACTTTTTATTCAACTAAGATATCACTGATATAATCGATCAACTAAAGACACACAGTCCTACTTCAGCAATGAATCACCAATACAGTTATTTAGGCACCAGCCCTCTCTCTGAAATCATAACATCAAATACTGTCATGAATGCAACCTTTATATTCTAAAAACAACTAAATTTCCAGAGGTTGTGTATGTCCCACCTGAGCATTCCAGTCTGTTGTCGGGATAGCTCTTGGCCCGGTGCATTCTGGATTTCCTCAATGACGGGCTAACCAAAAAACACAAACATTTATTTCACTGAATTACTTCATTTCAGCATAAAAGAAGAACTAGAGTAAACAGAACTTGTGTTTGTTTTTGGCGCTGACCTGTCTGAGCTGCTGTCCAAAGACTGACAACTTCCAGAGACAGAGTTTTCGGCACTGCTCCAAGGATCCATCACCTGTGGAACATGAGGAGGGTAACTCTAATCTATAGATACAGATACATGTGTTAACAACTCTTACTTAAAATAAATAAATACATTCTATCTGGCTACACAGTTAAATGTAAATGTAGTAAAACACATTGTTATGACACTGTTAAGTAAAGAACTTAACTTAAGGTTGGATACCTAATTTTAAAAGGCCCATGCTATACTATTCTCTCATCTACATTATAAAGCTGTTTTCATGTCAAAAGCAAATCAGGAGTTGTGTTTTGTTTCATTCACACATGTTTAATGCACAACACACTTTGCAAATTTAGGCTGAGTTCTTTTCACAAACATTAATTCCATACACATTCACTAGATGGATGATTTCAGCCTTGGACTTACCAATCTAAATTAAAGGTAACTGTTGAAAACTACCACTATATGACATCACACGGTGGAACAGAGCATTTTGAGTTTTAGAGATGTAGACAGACTAATAATAAAGGGTTACTCAAACAAGTGTGAATGCTCATAAGAGTCAGTTTTGTGTAATATAAGCCCTTTAAAATAATACAATAATTATAGTTATTAATTATTATTAATTATTGGAATACATATAAAATTTAAAGGTGTACTAGGTAGCTTTCTTGATGCAGGTAAAAGTTTGAGGTTTACACTTGCACTCTGGCACTATGGTTTGATATGTCCACATTAGCCCTCCTTTCATGAGACAGTTTGCACTCACACATTGGTCGCTGGTCTCGGGGATGAACTCTCCTTCACTGTTGATGGAGGTGTAGGAGCCTTGGCGAGCGATTCTCTGTTGCCGTTCGGGTACATAACCAGGAGGCGGGGAACTGCGGCCTGTGCTCTGGGATCCTGGCATCAGACAGAACGAAATAAAAAAGATATATAAGACAGACAACTTTATTATCTGTCCCAGCAGGTGATAGAAGTTTTTCAACATTCATCATAAGAGTGATACATAAAAGACATTTAAAAACACATAACAATAATAAAAATTCTGAATTAGGGATTTTTTTTTGTATATGAACATGATGCTTCCACGACCCAGTCCTGAATAAAGCGGAAGAAAATGGATAGAAAAAGCACACAAAAAAACACATTCCTTTATGTACAGTATAATTTTTAAATATGTGTAGCTTAAGAGCACTATGTAACTTTTCTGTCACCTTCTACTCTCCATGGTGATGTTATTGCGTTGCCTGGAATGCTCCATGGTATGGCATTAAACTAACCTATCTCACTTTTATTCAATTACCTTTTATTTCTAAAGAAATAACTTGACCGGTACCTAAGCCTAATGGCATGTCAGTGGCTCAAGTCAGTGGAGAATTTTCATGTCAGTGGAGAATTTTAATGCTACACTGGGGAACATTCGAGGCAAAGAAATAACACCAATATAGAAAACATGCATATAAAAGTTACATAGTATATCTTTAAAACTAATTTACCGCTTTAATTGTGTTTAATTGCGTTGTTTATCTTGAAGTTCTAAATGTGATCTTGGCTGTAAGGGTTAAGTCCTCTGCGACCATGTTAATTTGGCTTCGGGGAAAAAGTGTAAACCAGGCCACTCTAATAGCGCAGCGTAATCTGATTGGCTGTTGTCCAGTAGCCATCTTCTAGTAATGGTGAACAGGAAAAGGAAGAGGACCCATTGCTCGAAGGGGAAGCTCTGAACAAGTAAGCAGAGGGCTGAGAAGAGGTGACATAAAGGGCACGAACTGTATGACTAAAATACTATAAGAGCAGGGGTGGGCAGGACGATGTACAAGAATTATTGTTATCTCAAAAAAAAAAAAAAGATCTACAGCAATGTCGTAATGGCAATTATGAGCAAGATATTTTCCATTTTTGCCTCTAAGGATACTAAGGAGAACGTTTGTTATGTTCAGGTTTAAATCATGATCTTCTAAATTTAGTTCTAATGCAGCCTTTTATTTGTCCCGGTCTATTGCTAGTAAATACATTTTTAACGAATTGCTCTGTCAACATGGTATTAATATGAAGTGAAAACACAGATTCCATATTTCAGTGTTAAAAGCTGTGAATGTCTAGTACAGGTGTTGTAATAAGTAATAAGTAATTATTGTCACAGTGGGGAATTTAGTCCTCTAACTTCAATGCAACTTGTCAGATAGATAGTCTTGGTCAGTATTACCATAGCTGGAAGATTTGACCTATTGTCTATTTTTTGGGTATAGACTGTATAGTGGACTAAGAAAGTGTGACGTCACCCATAAAGTTCGGCTCCAGTCAAATGAAGCTCATAAGGCTAGCAGTTATAGGAGGGAATTTGGAGCCGAGTTCCATATTAGAAATACAAACACCAGGATCATGTAGAGCAGGTTAATACAAACATTTTAAGACAAAAATGACAAGGCTCACTGCAGCAGTTACAGAGAGAGTGGCAACAAATTTTCAATGTTAAGTCAATTGGAAATAGAGTTGATGGACCCGGTAGCGCCCCCAACGCGGCCGCTAGTGGGTTAGGTAATGAAATTACCGGTTGAGTGCTGGCGCCCCCTGGACTCTGGAGGCTGGTACATGGTGCTGTCTCCAGTTGACTGTGAGGCACTGATCCTCACCTGTTTACAGGGCACTGGATGTGAGTAGGACACAGACTGAAGAGACAAAAGAAAGTCATTCATTAGTGATCTGAGACAAAATAATAATGAAAATAAACATAGAAAATACTATAACATACATTTCTGAGCCAGTACAGACAGGGGATTTGTGTATGAGTGTTGTAAAAACAAACTCAAGCTGACAAATCTACTGTATATTGTTCTGAGAATGAGCCTGAGAGAATGCATTATAGGAGTTTGCTATGTTTAAATTGCTAATGTGTTTCCCTTTCTGATAAAATAGTAGATCTACTATAGTATGCCTTTAATGGATGAATTACAATTATTTTGAGGTATTCTGATTATAGCTTCAAAAAGGAGAATCTAACCAGCTGTGTGAACAAAGTGATGAAATATAAAATAATGAGGAACTAGTTTCTCAACCTGCTCATGACTATGAAGAAACATCCGAGTTCAACAGTACAACTGCTTATTTCTGTACCTCCACTTCAGTTTGTGAGAATAATAAAATGTGTGGTCTCCTATTGTTCTCTAGAAGTTTATTCAGCCAAAGCTATTTATTTATCAGCCAAAACTATTCATATCAGTTGCCAATAGTTTGTGCATTTGTTTCTTACGTTGGAGTTCTCTGGCGTCAGGAGCAAAATACGAATGCTTTTCATGTTGGAGCTCCGGTCCAGCAAGTCTACGGCTTTGTCCAGGTCGTCTTGACTTCTGAGAGGGATTGACAACTAAGAACACAAAATACAGCAATTACACATCCAAGAATTTAGTATATTTGGCAATGTCAATGTATATCCCAGTATTATAGTGGTTAAAAGTATCAAAAATCAAATTCTAATGTATACTGAAACTAGTACTGAAACTGGATCCTCATTTAAGCAAGTATGAGATTATAATTATAATATTGTCTAAAACAGAGATTTTAAAATTATCATTTGAGTATTGAAATCTGTATCAAGTATCGAGAATACCTTGAGTATCCTGACAACACTACTCACTATCTGTCTCTAAGCTATGATAATAGGTTTACATTTTTACTTTAGAGGCAACTGACACTCAGGGCCTTTATCAATTAAATAAACAGATGTATTAAAACAAACTCAAGTTCAGCATCCTTACATGTGATAACAACCTTCTGGTCAAATAGTTTTGCTCTTGGGCCAATAATAACACAGCATTATGTTCGTGAAAGGCTAGACAAAAAATAACCACAGTTTATAGTACTGATTCATCATGATTTTCGATTTGATTTGAAGAGTTTATAAAAAAAACAATATGAATGGTTTCAAAATTAATTCCAAGACCATAAACAACACAGACTTTTCAGTCAGACATTTAACATAAACATTGTCAAATTTCTTTCTCTAAAGGCTGAATTCTGCTCCAAACCACATGCTTTTACTGACAGAGGATTGGCTGTAGACCTCTTGGTTATAAAGGCCAAAACATATCATGGACCATTAGAAATTACTATCTCACTATCTCGATTAAAGGGCCTATATTACGCAAAACTGACTCTAGACTTTAAGCCATGTTATAATGTTGTTACCTCATCAAAAACAAATCATACCTGGAGAAGTGTTTTGTTTCATTTACAAACAATGAACAATGTAATCCTGCATTATTAGGCTGTCTACATCTCAAAGCTCAAAATGCTCTGTTACACCATGTGATGTCATAACATGGTGGTTTTCAAGTTAACGGCTACCTTTTACCTTTTGTTCAGTAGAGATTGGTTTTGAGACTAAATTTGCAGGCTTCGTGTGTTAACCATATGTGAACGAAACAAAACACAACTTTCTGATTAAGAAACAACAGAACATAGATTAGAAAATATCGTAAATATGGGCCCTTTAACTTGTGATTAATTGTGCATGTATTCATTTAACAGATTACTACAAGACCTTGAAAAAAAAAAGAAGAGAAGATGGTAGAGCCTCATTACCTCATTGTTCATATAGTGTAGTTCCAGTTGCTGACCAAACACGTTCTTAACTTTCTGCAGGACTTCCTCAAACTCCACTGGCCTCCCGAACATGAGAATTCTTCACCAAAAAAAGAATAAATATATAAACTTAAATAAACATATCAGACACGTCACATTGACTCTCCAAAGACCTGCCCAACATTGCTACCAGTGCATAAAGAAGTGGACTAAGGGAGTGTGACATCACCAATAGCTTTCGGCTTTAAATGAAGCTCACAAGGCTAGCAGTTATAGGGGGCAAATTTGGACCCAAGTCCCATATTAGGAATAGGAACTGATTTACAGACAAAATAGTGAAATAAAACACCAGGATCAGGTAGAGCGAACATTTTAAGACCAAAATGAGGAGTGTGACAGCAGCAGTTAGGAAGAGATGGGTGACGTTTTTTCAATACAAACTGAATTGGAGACGGAGTCAATGGAGTCGGAAGCGCGCCTATGCCCACTTCCTTTTTGGAACGTGGTGGTTAGCGGGTTAATTATGCCCATTCACTGTCTATGATTGCTACAGAAAACATTAAAAATTATGATAATGAAATTACTTGATATCACTGACACATTATCATCATAAGCTACACTACATAAATATGAATGAAACACACATAATGTACTTTAGTCTGCATCTACTTTGAGTCATCTATTATTACCCCACAGCTCAAGTCTTATAGTACTAAACGATTCTAAAAATCTTTCTACTAGTGAATAGAAAAGGAGCCCAAAATAAATATAGAAGACCTAATTTACTATTCTATTCTTCTTTTAGAATATATTTATTTGGTGTGAAGAGTTCTTATTATGAGAAAAAAAAGTTTTATAAAGATGCACTGCACAACTTTCCTGGAGGAAGGTCTACTACCTTTTTGTCTCCATGGAGATGTTATTGTTTTGCCTGGAATGTTCCATGGTATGACACTAAACTTATCCGTTTAGCATTTATTCATTACTTGTGTAATGTAGGTGTAGGGGGAAATATCGAAATATCAATATATTGTATCTTTTAATGTGATGATACAATATCAATATCATGGACTGCTGTATCGATATATCGGCAAGAATATTTTTTTGTATATTTAAAAAAATAATAATAATATTACAGTGCTACAGTTTTGTTGGAAACTCATTTACACAACTCATTTACACAACACAATTGACATTTTCACTGTTCTGATGATTAAAACGTTTTATATTAACTTTGCACAAGAAGTGGTTTAACAAACACTTTTAGTATCACAGACATGATTTTTATTTTTATATCGTGGAATGTGTATCAAGATATGTGTCGTATCGGTAACTTCTTAATGATACCCAGTCTTTATATTGTTTAAACTGTGCATTCCTTCTGTGAACAGGAATGACTCTCCACAGATCTGACTTGTAATATAGTGTAGTGGTGTAACCTGCTTGTCTTCTTTATGATAGATAGGTTTAATATATACTATGGAACATTCTAGACAAAGCAGTAACATTTCCATGGCGATAAGCAGGTGGCATATCATCCACTAGAAATGTTACGCAGTGCACCTTTACACCCCCCAAAATATTGTTCCACCTCTCACATACTGAAGACTAAGTTGACACTATTCATTATTATGACTAGACAACATACAAGTACTATAGTGTTTTACCCAGATTCCTCTGAGTACACCTTGCATATTTGAGGTTAAAGTTGGCAGCCACAGCGTAACCACACTCCTTCCCTTTCCCAGTTTGAACTCAAATACCAGTCTAACTCTGAATCAAAAGCACAGGCTCTTTGTGACTGATTTGACTGAACATTTAACAAGAACAGTGTGCCTCCTGGAAACATGTTTACACAACCTCTGACCTTTATGGAGTGCCATTAGTAAAGAGCAAAAACAGCCACCTACCTCCTCTCACCGGAAAACTCAAACTTTATCCTCACGTCGTCCTATAGGAGGAAGAGAAAGTGCATCAGAGGAAAGTGAAATTTAACTGTATTTGAACTGTTATTATTATGTCATTACACATTTGTACACACATCTGCTGCCCATGTCCAACCGGGAAGACAAATTCCAATCCAGAATTATCAAACTAGGTAGCACTAAGTATCCCCAAATTACAAATAACAGCTTTTCAAGAGCTATCTTACGAAAAGGCCATAAGGCTGCAACAATAAAAGCAAATAATAATAATAATAATAATTGTAGTCATATTTTAATAATCTTAATTGTTACCTGGACTACATAGACTTCAAAATACACAAAAAAATATTTATACTTTTTATTATTATTTTTTATTTTTTTTATAAAATTTATCTAACACCACACATGTGCTCTGGAGTTATTAAGGTCAGTTAAGTGGCAGAAACATTTACCAGAGTCCCCAGTGTAAACACAGTCAGCAATCTGAACTTTTAATATAATTTCTCATACCCACAAAAGCCTGAAGTACTTTATAGCAAATACTAACTCAGAGCTCTTTCACAAATGCACCTTTGTGGCATTACTAAAACACAGAAGTGGGTGGTCTCTCACTTTTCTCCAGGAGTTAAAATAGAAGTACAATCTCACCATATCTGACAAGTACATTTAATATTATGCAGTACCAGAAACATATTTGTGGTTGACTGCTGTGTGTAATTGACATGCTCTTTGGTATGTTCCAGTCAAACGTGTGGGCTCAAGGAAGCACCATTAGCAGCATGAATATCCATACACTATTACATACTTCTGTGGTGGTGGTCCGCAGTCAGAAACTCAGCTGACGGACCAAGACAAACACTGGGCCTGTGTTTAAGGGCTTCCTGGATATATTCATAGGCTAAACCATTAGGGCTTATTCATTATCTAAATCTATACAAGTTTGAAGCTTTCCAGATCACACACTGAGCCCAAAGCTAACCAAATATTCGCTCTTCTGAAAGTATTATCAAAAAGGCTGCAAACATTTAAAAAGATGTGCAATTAAATAAATAGAAACATGCAATGTAATCTTTCAAAGAAGCGTGTATAAAGATAAATTTAAATGCCCTATATTACGCAATATTCAGATCTATCAAAAACATACCTGGAGTTATGTTTTGTTTCATTCACACATGTTTAACACACAAATCCTGTATATTTAAGCTGAGTTCTTCTCTCAGACTGAAAACACTCGGTTCCACCTTGTGATGTGGTTATACAAGAAGTGCTCCACTGTGTTTTTCCTTAGAATCATTGTCAATCTCTAAACAAAAACAACTAAACTACTAAACAACTGGTAAAAGGTAAATGTTAACTTAAAAACAACCACTACATGACATCATAAGGTGGAACAGAGCATTTTGAGCTTTGGAGATGAAGACAGACTAATTATTCAAACATGTATGAATGAATCAAAACACAACTCCATGCATCTTTTTGAGGAGGTAACAGCATAATAACATGGCTTAAAGCTCACAAGAGCCAAGTAAGCATAATATAGCACCTTAAACAAGCCGATTTAACAAGCGCTAAATGTGCAAAATCGAAAAAGCAAGTTTAACTTCATTTATGAAGAGTTGCATTGATATTGTCTTTATATTGTTGTCGATATATTCCCCAAATACTGAAATGCAAATTTTTGTGAGTCACCCACCCTTTTGCCCCAACATGTTTGGGCTGTAATAAATGAAGAAAAAAATGCAATCCCTTATTACAAGAAGACCTACTTGAAAACATCTAAAACAATGAGATTTTAATGCCGTTCTTATTCTGTGAAGCATTTCAAATTACTTTGTGTACGAACTGTGTTATACAAATAAACTTGCCTGTGTCTTGCCTAAAAAAAAAAATGAATCCAATCAGTGGTCCCAAGTCAGTATGAGTCTATGCTAATTCAATAATGCAGACAACTGACTGTAGTCTCGCTAATCTTTTTTTTACTGAACTCACAAATCCTGCTCATGTACAAGCTCAAATCTCAGTCTCGGACAAAACATCTTAGTTAGACTAATGAAGATGCATTTCTAATAAATTTCAGTTCCTGCGCTGGCCTCTCACCTGTCTGTTGACTGGAGCAGAGGGAGCAGGGGGCTTTGGTTTTCCAACATCATAGGACATAATGGGCTGTCGACGAGTCATCTGCAGAGCCACCAGGTCCTTCATGATGGAGTGAAGCGCCTGCCTCTCATCTGCAGAGACAAAAACAGACAAGTGCAGCATTTTGTTGTTATGGTTTGACTGGGAACTGGACTGGAAATTACAACTGATTTTATTTGAGAAAAAAGGAACTAAGAAGACTGCGATCACTGTCAAAGCTATCCTTTAATGGTCAAAACAGTAAATAAACAAGAGAAGCAACAAAGAGACATGCACTTCACCATAATAGGAAGTGCTGTGTAAAGTGAAAGTAAATGTACCTAGGTTGTTTTGGAGAGAAAAGCACTATTCCTCTTTCGCACATCTTCAAAACAACAATTACGATATTATCCATTTTAAAATCTAGCTAGGTACTGCTCTGTTTGACGCTGTTACTCAAGTTTGACTTTAATCTAAGCTTTATTTGAACACAACTGGATCATAAAGAAGTGACTTAGCTAGACGTACAACAGGTGAACTGATTTGTACTGTTAAACAAGTAAACTAATAAAATTACAGTCACAAGCTAGCATTCACAAGCAGTTAGTCACATTTTTTTATGAACATCAAACAAGTAAATGGGACCATAAACACTCGTATTGATCACAGGCTCAAAGTTTTCAGATTTTTATTTGTGTGCATTGTATCATTATGGTAACTGCTCAACGTTCCTCCATAAACATACACGCAGAAAACCCCCAGCATGATTCATCATATTTATACATATAATACTGCTGCAGCGTGATTATAAAACAGACCAAAACCTTTACTCAATCAACGTAACTGTTTGTAAGAGAAACAACATGGCCTTTTGTTTATTAAGGTACTTGATGAATCACTCATGGCTGCACTGATACTGTCCTGTCAAACAGCATCACAAGTTCAAACAGAGTAAACATTCCCACTGTGTAGTTTGGAACAACATCACAGGACACATTCCCACACACCCATTACTGGAAAAACACTGAATTGCAATTTTTGGTTTTAAAATCAAAATTCAATTCAAAGTGCACATTTTAAACACCTCTAGGAGCATTATGTTTGACAGTCAACTGACTTATGAACTGCTAAACCTAAGCACTGGCAAAACAAGAATTACAGGGACATGAAGTCAAGCCAAAAAGTCTGGTCCACTCTGCTTCAAACCGCCTGCTTTTATAGACTATAGCGTGTTGGCCGGGGACCTAAAGAACGACTTAGAAATAAATGACAAATTTTCAATCTTGGTTAAAATGTGATCCATTGCCCAGATCTACCAGTCAAAAAATTGTTATTTAATGTTTTTTCTTACTTCATACATTTGATGTCTTCTGATCAAATGTTGAAACTTGTAAAGATATAGACAAAACCTTGAGAGGGAGAGTCCAAACTTTTGACTGGTAATGTATACTGACTGGTATATTTTGTATGCAAAAATATCAATATTCATACTTATCAATGTATGGTTTATTTATGTATTTATCTGCACACTACAATATTTTTTTCAATACCTTTTTTAAAACTCAGTGGTATCAGATCGATATATTGAAACCTTTGCCATAGTCCATATACCATACCATGACTGAACCTAAAACTACTATATCTACTACTGTTGTCGCTGATCGCTACCCTACACCAGAAATCACCCTCAGACTGTGGTAGTTGGGTAGTTATTTATGTCTTGTTTTATCTGCTGCAGTGAGGGAAACATGCCCGGTCTGTCTAGTGTCTCACATCACAGTAGAAGACTTACTCATGGCGCCGTTGCTTGTGGACTTGGTGGTCTATCGCACAGCTTTCCAAAAATGTGTCTCTGTGATGCCAGCGGCCCTGAAGAAGAAAACAGGAGAAAAGCATTTGATTTATGACTGAAGAGTTCAAAGAGTTTCAGTCAGTAGTGAAAGGCTGTTAGCATGTTGTTATGAGTGTTGTTATGCGTTTATCGTGATAAAAAGGGCAGACTACAAAGATCATCGCCATTATTTCACTAGAATGTGCTGAATAAAGCTACTTATCATGATGTTTTCTTCTACATAGTTGTTGTTTTCACTTACAACAAAGTACAATACAATAATAGTTGTTTAAATGTGTAAGTTATTCATAATATTAAAATTAAAACAATTATTCACATCCATAAAATGTTTTAACTGTCAGCAACTATAATCGTTACCATGAGATTATCATTAATCACAGTTATTTTGGCCATGATAATCATGACACCAAAATTCAGTATCATCCCATGGCTACAACTGAGATCAATATGTTACACAGGTGAACCATACAGACATATGGAAACATTAATGCAAAATATAAGTCATGCAATATAATATCTTGAATACTTTTGATCCACTGTTCATTTTGTAGCATGAAGCAGTGAGCAAAATTTAAAGGCCCTATATTACAAAAAAAAATACTGTAAATTGACTCTTGTGAGCTTTAAATCATGTTATAATGTTGTAACCTCATGAAAAACATACTGGGAGTTGTTTTTGTTTCATTCACGCGTGTGAGCAATGCTTTATTATTAATCTTATTTACATCTCCAAATCTAAAAATGCTCTGTTCCTCTTTATGACGTCATCAAACAGTAGTTTTTAAATTAACAGCTACCATTTGACCTTTTGTTTAAAAGAGATTGATAAGTCCTAGGCTAAAATTATCCAAATTATTCTAATGAAGGTATATAAAGTTTAAAAACACAGTGGAGCATTTCCTGTATTGTCACATGACATCACAAGAACCAAAATATGCAGGGTCTGTGTGTTAAACATGTGTGAATGCAATAAAACACAACTCCAGGTGTGTTTATGATGAGGAAACAAGTTTATAACATTGATCATTGATGATCTGGTACTTCATCTTTTCCAACTAATAGGCTACCAATACAAAACCATCAAATATCTGACATATACACTGATTTAAATGCGTCATAACATCCCTATTGCTAATTTAAAATAACTGAACTTTTACAATCTGCGTTACAACTGAAATGATTTACAGTGACATTAAACAGAGGGGCTGAAACTCATTTACTGGAAAATCCCTTCTTTTTATGCCTAATTCACGGCAGCAGATCATACCTATATAAGCTCTCTCCTCTGGGACAGCCTGTTTAAATCACAGAGGTTGAAGTGCACGCGAGGGAGAGAAAGACAATTGCAAAGGTCTGGATCGAGTCTGGCATCAGTTATACACTGGGAGAATGTTTTAGACTGAGTTTGAGCCATTTTAAATATCCACCATGGTTACACTCTTGGGCTGCATGAGCTACAAAACCCACTGCCAAAGCCCTATTGTTGTTGTTCACAGGCGCTTCGTATCAACAGCAATATAAACTCAGGCATTTCCTTCAATGGACAAGGCTTCCCCAAATTTGAACCAATAAACTGAGGAACTGAAGTCTATTCAAGAAAGAACAAATGTAATCTGTGCAGTTTAGGATACTTCAGCGGTTTTAAACATGCAGTTGGTCAGTTCAGTGTGTTTCAGTTACTGTACATAAACTTGGATTTGTGACTCAGCACATTTAAAGCTGAACTTTTAGAAAATAGGTCAGCTTTAATTACATAATAAACTAGTAGGTTACTTATAGGTCAAAATGGCAAATTATTCACAGTGTTTGATAGGACTGCTGTATCATATGTCTCCTGAGAATATGTGATATAACACTTTATCCTACTGTCTTTCCTAATTAATATAGTTTATTAATCAAGACAATAGACCACAATTATTCCTGAATAAATGTAAACAAATTTCTGGCAGTTATTTCTTTACTAATCAATTCCAATAAAATAATCAGCTCTCTACATTCCTACAATACATTGCATTTTCAAAACTTTTCATTACGAGCCTACTTATATACTACTCAACAAGACCCTAAAAGGAGCACTGTGTAACTTTTCTGGTAAAGGGCTTGCCAGTCTCCATGGAGATGTTATTGCCTTACCTCCAGTATTCCAAAGTATGGTATTAAACTTTTCAATATCCACAGAAACAAGCAGTAGATACCACCAGGGCAATTTATAGGTGTTTTCTGTAAAGAGACATGTTTTAAAGGTAGTTTTGAGCAATAAAAATACCCATAAGTGAATAAATTAATCTTATATATGTTTAATACCATATTACGGAACATTACAGGCAAAGCAAAAGTATCTCAATGGTAGCAGACCCCCAACCTGAAGAGTTACGTGGTGCACCTTTAAACTTGGCAATGCTGCTCTCCCTTTAGAATAGCTACTTCCAGTCTCTCTGTAAACACTACATTCATTTGCACTGTTACTTATCAATAACATCACAGTGTAAATGTACAACAACTGTCCAACACAGCAGGGCCCATAAAAACAGTGTGCTCTAGTGTTAATCTGTTCCTTCTGAAGTTACCCCACATGAACTCTACTGCTGTCAGTGCACTGAACTCAAGCTTCAGTGGAAAACACAAACACAATAAAAGATAACTGGGTGACGTGTTTGAGCAAGGGACTGCAGAGGTGAAGTTCAATTCTGTGGAACTGTCAGGGGTCAAAGGTCACCCGTAAAGACCACTAAACGCGGGTGTCAGCAGCAGCTCGTTGGCCCTTGATTTCTGGGTAATAATCGGCCACAGGAATGTTGGGCATGTCCGTCTGTGCTCCGTGAAGCGTGGACACATTATGTTCAAGCTGCTCATGTTTCTGCAGCTCTATTCAAACCATGGCTTAAAGGCAGTACAGTAAAGCTGGACATTTCTATAGCATTTTCATAAACCTATCTTCTCCTTGTTTCTATGGATATGCCTGGAATGTTCCACAGTATGATATTAAACAGCTCTGCCTTCCATTTATGCAATTACCAGTGGTTGTATTGCTCAAAAATATATAGAAAAACAGACATTCTGACTGTGAGTGGGGATGCCTCTCCACAGGTCTGACCTGTAACTTGGTCTGATTTGGTGTCAGCCAAAAAAAAAAAGAAAGGTTTACTGCCATACTATGAAACATTCCAGATAAAGCATCTCCATGAAGAAAAGCATTTGACGGACCCTCCACTAGAAAAGTTACACAATGCACCTTTTAAAGTCACAGAATGCAACTTTTATTATGCTAAATACATATTTAATCTGAGCAGTTTTACATCTCCACACTTCCTTCTTGTTTCCATGGAAATGTTGTTCTTATATTCCAGAGTCTGGCATAAAACATATTGATTTTCACTGAGAATGTTCCAAAGAATGGTTCTCATTTTCTATTTCCACAGAATCATGCAGCTGACTTTTTACCTCCAAAATGTTATATACTATCACTTGACATAGTGTTTTATTGTACCAATCTTAATGTAAAATTGTAAATGTATTCACAATTACAAAAAGCACTTTCTATGATGCAGTATACATTTCTGAAACAACAGGAGCACATGTTACAGCTACTACTTTTAAATTTGCAAAAAGCGGAAGTGTGCATTTAAATAGAACTTTGCAAGCTCTCACAAACATTAATATCCACATGCATGAGGTGTGTGCACAGCTGTACGCAAACGCACAGTGCTTTTACAAAATACTCTCTGCTGTAAAAACTACATGCCTTTTTTTTAACAAGAATAAACAGGCATCCCACCATTTAATTAAATAGTAGTAGTGAATGAAGTAATGACATTCCAGATATTGGAGTTTTATGAGCTGTCACTGTTATCTTGATGTGGGGTCCAAATGAGGACAACTCTGCTCCACTGGGGGTCATTTCACTCATAACATAAACTGTTAAACCTCTTTTAGCGTCTGATTTTAATTACATAGTTGCTGGTATGAGGGGAATTCTCTGAAGGCAGCCTGTTTGCTCCTGGTTCACTCAGTCGTACCATGCACTTTATTTTCCTTGTATCACATTTCCAGGAGTCGCAGGATTTACCAGGATTTTCTCCCCCCCTCTCCCTTTACTGTCTGCTCGGGCATGTTTAGTCTGAGCCTGTTTTTCCCAGCATCAGCGCCTCCTCTTGGGGCATCTGGTCTCTGGACGTTACAGTGAAATCCACTGGCACATACTCCTTCTTGTTTCAGGTGTGTTTACAGAGGTCAGAGTAGACATGATGCATTTTAATACAGCAAGGATCAAATGCTTTCATAACTGTGGCTAGGTACCATTCATAAACCGCAGGCTAAGGTGCCATTTAAATATATCACTGTAAAAAATGTCTTTAAAAGTATATAATATTTATTGTAAACATAAAAGTGTTAAAGATCCTATATCACACAAAATGGTTTCTTGGAAGCTTGTAAACCATGTGTTTTGTTTCATTCACACATCTGAGTAATCCTTTATTATTAGTCTGTGCATATCTACAAAGATCAAAATGCTCTGTTCCACCTTGTGATGTCATGAAGCAGTAGTTTTCAAGTTAACAGATACCTTTTACATTTAGTTCAGTAGATTAGCAATTCCAAAGCTAAAATTTTGCAAATAATTCTCGTGAAGGTGGATGGATTTTAAAAACACAGCGGAGCATTTCCTGTATTATCACATGACATCACAAGGTGGAATAGTGTTTTCTGTTTAAGAGAAGAACACAGCCTAAATATGCATGAGTGAATGAAACAAAACACAACTCCATGTATGTTTGTGATGAGGAAACAATATTATGACATAGTTCAGAAAATAGTGTAATACAGGATCTTTAAAAATAGATATTTTAATAGAAATATTTTTCCACACAAAAGTTTGTTGCTCATCCACCAGAAAAGTTATATAGTGGACCTTTAATGTCTTTGATCTTTTAAGATGTATAGTTACTAAGAGAGAAGCAGAGGAAGATGAGAGCATGTACCTCACTGCTAAAGCTCTGTGTAGTTATTTTTTGCAGAAGACACATCTGTTTCTGTCCTTTGATCTCGTGAAAGTGCTTTGGTCATAACAGTTACTCAGCAGCAGTGTAAATCAGACCAGAGTCATCTGTACAAGTTACGTTACAAATATGCATATAAAAATATGGCTTTAATAATATCTACATTGTATAATATGCAGTTTACAGGTCATTCTGGCACATCTCTGATGGAGTTTAAGAATATCATAATATCATATTGTACTTATAAATCTCAAAAACATTGATTTTCACTATTTCCCACTTTGGTCTATTTTGGTAAATGACTTAATCTAAATCAGTGTCTGTTATTGTAGGCTATACTAAATACAGCACATCAGTAAGGTACAATATGCTTGCTTCAGTGTCATAATATTATAACTGTTAACTTGAAAACTACCACTATGTCACAAGGTGGAACATAGTATTTTGAGATTTGGAGATGCAGAAAGACTAATGATAATAAAAAAGGATTACTCAAACATGTGTAAATGAAACAAAACACAAGTCAAGATATGTTTTTGAGGCTGTAACAACATTACAACATTAAAAGTCATGAGAGTCAATTTTGCGTAATGTGACCTCTAATGGATCATTACTGCATGTCTCTAGATAAAGTTAATTAAATGAGTCTTCTACAGCTTAATATTGTGCCCTAATTTGGAAAAAAAGAACTTTACTTTTAGGCAGTTACCAGCTCCTCTACCATCTCACATGTGTCACTTTGAAGCCCAATGTAAACAACACATAGTAAAACTGCATCCCTCATACCTGTCCCTCACCTTGACGTCGGTCGCTTGTGTAGCTGCGCAGGTCACGCACAGTCTCACGTCCATCGGTACACCTGTCACGCGCACAGACACACCGGTCCGTGCGCGTGCCCGTGCTCCAATCCTCCGACCATCGAGTCTGTCTTTACTGTAAACTCGGAGCAAAGGACACTAAAAAGTCACGTCCCAAGAGCAGCCTGTAGTCCCGCGATGAAGCTACATGTCGCTGCTAAAAGAATAACATCTTTGGCCGAAGAAAACTCAAAAACATTTGCGAAAACATGATAAAAACTGGACAAAAAGTTCAAATCAGCATTAATAACAACGGTATAGCCTCTACGAACTCCATCTGTACCGCTACTTCGCCGCACATTTCCGTGATTTTTAACAGCCTCTCTTCCTGCTAAGTGTGCACATTTTCTTCGGTTCTGCTGTCATATTTGGGTAATTTATACTCTGCTAAATAAGCAAAAACGCGACAATTTAACAGTGCATCAAATTACACACATCCAAAGCCAGATTGCAAAATGTTTCTAACAAAATTAGCCCGATAAAAACTTTGAGTAAAAATATTTGAAGCAAACTAGAAGCGATTCAAAAATAGGAACTTTAGATGTAAAATTCATCAACAAAAAACACTGATTAGTACGATAACTATTATATTAAGCAGTTGTTAACGATAAGCGAGTTGACTTAGGCTTCAAAAACACTAGCAAATATAGTAGTTCTCTCCGATCAGGTCTTTCTCCAGTCAAAACAATGTGAAAAGTTTCGTCCGAAAAAGTCAAACTTCCTGACAGAAAAATGTCGCCCGTCTCATTGGACAAAACTTTTAATTTCCAACAAAAGTGAAAGCGGCGCTCCAGAGTAGAACAAATGTCATAGGGTGTCTTCTGGTCCAATTTTTCGAGTAAGTTTACTGCTGTTCTCAAAAAGTTTTCATTGTCAAAGTGTCCACAACAAAAGTGAAGTTCTCGGGTGCGCGCTGTTACTCGGTGGAAGTGTGGACGGGAGCGCGCGCAGTGTTATTAGTGGGACGGTCCCAGCAGCCTTATGTGGGATGTCCCCGTGACGTGAGGGGGTGTTCAGTACTTTTAACCACTGTAGGAAAACATCTGTAGGCTATCTGCAAAAATCTTGCTTTGTAATTTAATTAAAATATATTTAATATATATCTCTATATTGAGAGATCCAGGACTACATTTATACCATACTCCATACAACTGTACAACAAAGCACCCTTATGTAACAGATAAGCCTGTGTTTCTGTCAATCATCATATCATCGTCATCATATCATATCTTTTCACTGTTTCCTTATGACCTTTTGGGTATAAATGTGATATACTGTATTTATATTACAATACATTTATATAATTTATGTCTTATTGACACCAATCTCTTGATGTTTTTTATTGCTACTTATTGAGAAGTATTAGTAGTAAAAGTTATTGCAGTATAATGTGACATGTGAACTACTGTGTCCAAGTAATTTCCCTTGTGAATCAATAAAGTCTGTCTAAGTCTCAATCTAAATTCATTGCGACAGTGCTATGTTTTGGTGGTGTTCTGGTGGGTTGGAGCTATTGATTAGGCTTATCCGTGCGTTTCAGAATAATGAAAATACCACAAAATATCCTATGTTTTGAATGGTGAAAAGTACTCAAAACGCTGAACCTGATCATTTAAAGAACCAACAAAATGAGGAATGTGATAATTACGGAGACAATTTAGTCATTTAATGCATGAAGCAATATACAAAGGCGTATTATAGAAAGGAGGGACTGCCTCACCTGGAAAACATTGTCAGCCATTATCCATATCCTAACCTTTGGCAGAACCTTTGTTGATGTAATATAATGTGTTCATGCACACCACATTTAATTAGCCTATTAATCCCGGAATGTAATTTATTATAGAGCTTATTAATTACAGTGAAATCCATTTGATTAGAGAACAAAGATTTCTCATTCATAGACTATAGTCAATGTGCTTTACTTACTGTTTCTTCTGCTGAGTTAGAACTTGGAAGACAAAAGAGGCCAATGTATAATCCTGTATTCCAGGTGACTTATATATTTTTTCAAACTAGTCTTTACACAGAAAAGTTATGAAATAAAGAATACAACTTGACATCTCAACACCAGCATTTTTATTTTAAAGCATGTAAAAAAGAAAAAAAAAAAGATGAGAAAAAGCTCCAAATGATTGTGTGTATTGGTGTAGAAAGGGCTGTTTTTACATAATTAAAAAAGGGATTGAAGGAACAAGACTGTCTGTTACAGTCTTAACGTCCTTTAGCTGTATAAGGCCACCTCGACCCACATGTCTGAAATATAAAATACATTTCCAAAAGATGCATATTCAAAACATTTCAGTGGTATTAACAGTTTTGAAAATTTCACATCACGTTTCCACAAAAATAAAACTACACAGAGTACATGTTTTTAGTCATTCACCTGAGCCTGTTGGCACCAGAGTTTCAATGGACCATACCAGAAATATTACAAATGACCAGGACTGGACTTACTTGTACCTTGGCAAAACTGCGCATTGACAAACACTTAACAAGTTTAAAGCATTAGGATTCAAATTATAATCCTAAAATGAAAACAGAGAATTCAAATGACTGTACATATGTGAATATATGAGAAAAGAATACATGCTGCTGGCTGACTGAAGCAATGTAATTTTTTTTTTTAAAGGCATGAGAATTTCTTAAGAGACGTGGTTAAAATATTGTTCCATTTCTATAAGGCTTTGCTTCAAAAAGTAGCAAATATTATCTTTTCTCTTCTACACAGCATGCTCAAATTCACAGTAAACTCTCAGTCACAAAAGTACATTGTGTCATTCAAGTGTCTGGTGTCAAGTCATATTGGTGCTTATTTTGAAAAAGTAGATTTTTTTAAAGGTGCACTGCGTAACTTTATGAGTGGAGAGCCTGCCACCTGCTTGTCACCATGGTTGCTGCTTTTTCTGGAATCTCCATGGAAACAGGTCAATGTGACAGGTCAAATCTGTGGAGAGACAATCTCACTCACAGTAAGATTACATGTTTTTCAAGATTGTTTTTAAGCAATTAAAATACCTGTGATTGTGTGTAACTGCAGATAGATAAGTTTAATGCCCAACAGTGGAACATTTCAGGGAAAGCAACAATATCTCTATGGATGGCAGATGCAGATGGCAGACCGAGAAGAGTTACACAGTCCAGCTTTAAATGGCTTTTAACATAATCAGTTGTAAAATGGCTGGAAAGTTTGTCACATTTTAACAGAATAATTTGAGTTTGTGATTGAAGCCTTTTATCTTTATTACAAAAGTATTGCAACGCTTTGCCCAGTAGGGGGAGCCCTACCATCGAACAAAAAGACATTACCTTCGCCATTTACAGTACTGAGAAAACATAGGTCCGTGGTGTTTTTAGAAAACATGGCAAGAAATATAAAAGGCATTAAAAATAATAAAGGGAAAATGTGTTGGAGGTGTCAGTCCCCTGTTATAACCATGCTTAGATACACAAAGGGGACATTACATGAAGACAGTTACTGATGATTGAAGTTGTCAACGCTTGACGACTAAGTAATAATCAGTTAACCCAGTTTTTCTTTAAGCGTGAAGAAGGTATGTAACAAAATAGGTTCCTTGTGACAACTGGTATCTTCTCGTGAATCGTGTGCAAGGTACATTATGGGAATGTTTAAGTTACAAACATTTTCTATGTACAGACAGGATACAAAACACAATCTTTTAAAAGTTTTCAATAATAAAAGCAGAGAGAGGATTCATTTATGCCTTTAACATAAATCAAATCCAAAACATTGAACAATTAAAACGATTCACAATATACAGTCATGAGATAAGGCAGTTAAGAGCCAGCCACACCAACATGCACAAAATTTAAGACTAAAAATAAAAAAAAATTAAAGTGGCGTGAACAGCAATGAACTACAACATGAGGTGAGTTGTTGCCAATTATTGTGCATTTTACAGTAGTTTGTGTACCCTGTGTGTTCCTTGTGTGAGACTGAAATCTTCAAACAAGGATAGCAAGTTTGATTTATAGGGATTATATGCAGCTTTAGTTACAGCAGTGACATTAGCAGTTATATTATCTTCCAAATATCATTCAGGATACTTCACTGACAATTTAAACATACTTTTCAAGGTGTAAACCCTTTTACTGTTGACTTATCCTAAATATTATTAATGTATTGCTTTATATACAGTCTACAGTGTTGTCATTTTCGCTGATAAACTTGTAACTAACTAACTAGCTAACTAGTACAAAGCTCTGGATGTTTTTAACCCCAAAATGTAGAAACTGCTATAGAAATTGGTAAAACATTTTTATGGATCATTTTGTAACAGGAGATCTATTATTAAGCAGGGATGGTCAAAAATATGGAAATATCATGATACTAAATTTGGTGATACAGTATTGTTATCATGCACTGCTGTATCAATATATAACACCAAGAGTATTTTTGGGGTCTTTTAGTAATTTTTTTGTGAACATGTTGCCAAAATGTGTCTGATTCTTTAAAAACAGCAACAGCAACATATCACAAAGTATCATGCGAAATATATAGATTATCACATTTTTTCACCATATCATCATAACATTGTATAGGCAGCCATGTATCTCGTGAGGGAGCCAGTGATTCCCAGCCCTATTATTAAGTGTCTCCTATTGCTGTCCTATTAAATGGGCTGCCCCTATAATTTTCAGATCGGCTCCAGTGTAAGCTTCCAGACAGCAGGGATGAGCACTGCCCGAGGGAATGTCACAATGAATGAACCTCAGTTTGGAGATTCATATTCAAGTCCAATACTGTACCATTTACTGTAATGTGATTCAATTGATAACTACATATAATCCCTTTTTATATTGCAGGATAGTTTATCAATTACCAAACTTATTTAATGTATGTTGACTTGCAATACACGTATGCCTGAGCGTACAGTTTGAATAGTAAAACTGAATGGTGCAAAATTATTCTCGCTCAAACAACAAAAAGGTCAAATCAAAAAAACAAAACATTTAAAATTATACTCCCCTAACCAGAGAAGACTTTTGGTCACAAAGTAAAATAAAATAACTAAACACTCATGCATTTTTTTTGCTTGATTGTGTTTGACCTGTTTTTCTGATCAAATGGCATTTAGAAAGCGCGTGTGGGTTATTTCAGAGCACCCCGGCATGAGGCGTGTGTTCGGACCATAGGAGGTAAGGCCTGGATGGGACAGGGGAGGACAACTTTATGGAGACTTTGTTATGGTTTCTGAATCCTTGTTGGCCCAGCGCTCTTTGTACTGTTTACGCCCAAAGCCCTCATCGTAGTTTCCTTTGCTCTTGAACAGCTGCTGGTAATGGGCTTTGCAGTAAAATTTACCCTGGAGAGCAGTGTAGTTCCCGAGGCTTAAAAAAACAAGAAACAGCAATATTATTATTATTTTACCTGAGATGTAGAGTTTGATTCAAAAAGTAACACTTTTTAATGCAAGTATGGATGTAAAATCATGATAAAGAAAATAGTAAATATTGTTTCTGAGGAAAGACCATTGGTCGTGTTAAGCAGCCTGCAGTCACAAATGCCCTGGGGCAAACTGAGGGGACATGGCAGCCAGTATTCATGGGTTTCAGGCATAGACTGTATAAAGAAGTGGCAATGTGGAGAAAGTGCCTTGCTCTAAGACAAGCCAGTGATTAAACCACATCACTTTAATACTGTACTGCATTTTTTGTGCATTTTTACTATTACATTGTCTTATGCATACACGTAACTGTACAGCCCTTCGGTCACCTGTGGTTGTTTTAAATGTGCTTTATAAATAGATTTGACAATGACATCATTTACTTACTTTTTGTCTTTCGGAATATTTAACACCAAAAAGGTAAACATTATACCCAAAACCACCCCATTCTCTTGAGCATCTATTTTTGGGAAATCTTTTTGAAAATATTTAAAATTTCTATGGACCCATGCAGCCGCACTCCTTATCCTTGTTATTTTTAGTGTGGAGGTCTCTATTATTGGCAAAATGGGTGAAGTGTCTTGCTCAAGGACACACGGGCCGTGCTCTGTGCAGCAGTGGTATTCCTGTGCCCTGTAGTTGTGCCCCCTGCTCACTCACTCACCTCAGTTTGGTGTTGCACTGCAGACAGCAGAAACATCTCGAATGGAAGATCTGGTTGTTTGCTGCCAGTCTTTCCATCGGGTACACAGTCTTCTCACACGCCGCACACACTTCATTTGGAGTCTTGAAGCTAAAAGACTGAAAATAAAACCATAATGTCAAAATTTTTTAAAGAAAACTCAAGAAAAAAAAAAAAAAAAATGTTTTAAAGAACACATTTTCATTTCATGTGATCAATATGAGTACTCATGGTCCTGTTTGTTTTATTTGCAACAACAAAGGTTAGAGTGACAAACTGAAAAATTGTTGGCTAATGCTAGCTTGTGACTGTAATTTTATATGTGAGAGGGTAGTTTAAGCGCACATTTCATCTCACCTGTTGTAGTTCCAACTAAACCAGCTCTTTCTCGTCACATTGTATTAAAATAAAGATCAGATTAAAGTCTAATTTGAGTAACAGAGCTTAAGACAGAGTAGAGCCTACAGTTAGCATCACACCCCCAGGAAATATTTATGACATCAAGTATCGTATTGATACTTTTTTTTACATTAATCAGGTTAATTTTAAGGGCTTCACAATTTATGAGAAAAACAAATTGTGCTTCATCACATTTGGATTTATGTTTTCACATCAGGATTCCGATTACAAATCAATTCTGTGGACATTTTAAAACTTATCCAAGAGCACTAACGTCTGATACTTTTAGAAACTTTTAGCCAGACACGTCTAGAGACAGGATATTATGATAACCATATAGGCTAAATGATTGCACCTTTGCAATTAGCTAATTCCAATATTGATTATATTTTCATAAATTATGCAGCCTGATGTTCATTAGATTCATATTAAAAAGAGGAAGGCACCATGTATATTAAGAATCAAGAGTAGCATGACTGACACTGAACCTACCTTGGATCTCTGGACAGGCTTCTCTTCTGTGCTGCTTCTGGAGTCCTGCAAAACAGAAGTCGATATTTTAAAACAAAAACAAACACATAACACATATAAACTCCATGATAAGATCATTATCCATCCTGCCCCATTTTCACCTTTCAGTATTGTTAATATGATCTATGCCTTCCTCCTTGTCTCTGTTCACTCCATCTGTCTGGGGCACCCCAGGGAGCGGATCAGGTGCCTTCTGCCCCGACATGCGAATCCAGCTCTGGGGTTTTAGCAACACAGTGTAGCTATGCCAGACCAGACTGGTGCAGTGTACAGGCAGGGCTTACTACAGTACTAGACATGTCAAAATATAATTGATTTAGCTATAACAGGGTTTCCCTGCTATAACAAGGCTTCCCATAGATTTCTCATTTAATGCAGTGGCAATTGGTGGCACTTATTTAAAAACCTTTTACTCAATACAATTTTTGAGTACGAAAGATGGTCAAATCAGCCTCTTAAACACAAACGCTTTGGATGGGCACTAGGGCAAAATTTTGGTTAACTAAAGTCATGTCCTGCTGATCGATTAGTCGACTAAAAAGGGGCATGGCAAATGCTCTCAAAACAAGTACATAATTCTATGAGCACCTGTACTGTTTTTAAACTTTTGTATGACCCAGTGACACGTTCTACCTTTTCTCTTCATTTGACATATCTCTATGTATCTGAACCAAAGCTCAAAAGACTGCACAGGAGTTCATGTAAAAACAACTATTTATGAAGAAAAAGCTAATAGGAAACAACTTGTAAATCATGAGTTTAATAAATACCAAAACATACAAAAAGCTAATTCACAGCCATTTCTGCTGTTTTGGATGTAATGTTTTAGAAAAAAAGTGCAGACATTTAAACACATTTTCCTGTTAATAGTGCTATTAATATTCATAACATTGCAAATGATATCCACAAAGTAATTTAAACTTTGACATAATGACAGCTGCTTTAAAGAAAGCAAATGTCGTCACACAGCAGTCCTACTCATCTCCAGTATTTCATCCTGTCTGGAGCTCTATCATCAAACTTAAATAACAGGTTCACTCTTCTCTCAACACGGATTTAATACATGTCACTACACTAATAATCTGTAGGGCATCCGGTTTACATCATTGCACTTACCACGGCATTTAGACCTGTCACGAAAACACATTTTAAAGTTCAAAATATTTCTGAAGAAAATGAAGATGATAAAACAATACTGAATGCCATTATGACACTGACACAATAACCCTAAAGCAGACTTTCCCCACAAAAAAATGATATGTCCAGCATTGTTAATGAAAATGAACTGCAATAAATAATTAAAACGCTTGAGTCAGAAGTTATTTATTCACCCCTGTTCAGCTCAAATCTTACCCTAGTACAGAAGAAGTTAAACAAAGAAACAGCAATGATGACAAATATTAACCCTGCAAAATAATTGTTCCATCTATCATGTATTGAAGGAAAAGTAGTCAATATATTCATTATCAGCATTGCACATATTGTATATAACCATGGATGAATAAACAAGGACCAAACCTGCAGCTCTGTCTGGGCTAGAGCAAGACTGAAGCAGGACCAAACCAAGTCTACATCAGATCTTAATCAGGACCAAACCAGGACCAGACCATAACCAAACTGGAACAAAACCAAGAGTAAACAAGGACAAGATCAGGCCTAAGCCAGGACAAGATCAGGCCCAGATCAGGACCAAACCAAGACTAAACCAGGACTAAGCCAAGGCCAAACTAGGACTAAAAGACGACTAAACCAGGACCAAGTATGAACACAGCCTTTGATGAACATAGCAATTCAATTATTTTTATTAGTAACTGATGCTTTATACGCCTTTAGACGCCTTATCATTTCATAAGGTAATTTAAATTTTATTAATGAATGCTATAGACTTAATTTGGATTCAGGTGTTGTAGTACGTTACCATTTAGCAGCTGCAGAAAACGTCCTATTTCCATTTTTAAGGCCATGTTTTTTCTTTCCCTTCAATACTTCCCATTTTAGTATCTTCTGTTCTTCATCATTTGTTCATCTCTGCTCCTATATTTATTTTTATTGTGGTGCAAGTGTAATATAATAATAGGTAACTACATTCTCATTATATAAAGTGCATTTTATTTACATTCTATGTAACAAGCCTGTTAAGATTATAAAGCATCTCTAGTTTAATTCATGAAGCAAAATTGAGCCTTGAGAGCTTTTAGCCATGTTTGAACATTTTTACCACCTCAAAAGCAAACCTTGGGTTGTGTTTTGTTTCATTCACACATGTTTGAATAATCTCTTATCATTATCCTGTCTACATCTTCAAAGCTCAAAATACTTTATTCCACCTTGTGATGTAGTGGTAGTTTCCAAGTTAACACCTGCCTTTTACCTTTTGTTCAGTAAAGACATGCAATTCCAGAGCTGAAATTATCCAAATGATTCTAGTGAAGGTGTATGGAGTTTAAAAAAACTGTGGAGCTCTTCCTGTATTACTACATGACATCACAAGGTAGAACAGAGTTTTTTCTGATTTAGAGTGTTTAGTGTGTTTAACTGTGTTAAACATGTGTGAATGAAACAACACTCCAGGTATCTTTTTGATGAGGAAACAACATTGTTACATAGATCAGAAAACAGTGTAATGTGGGCCTTTTAATTATATAATGTATCATTCCGCTATTATGCTTTTTATGTAACAGGGCAAAGTAACACAGAAATGCTATCTTCTTAGAATTTGCATACACTTGGCACTTTACACTTGGCTTACTCACCACATAACACATTTAGACAGTGTTCCCACTTTGACACATACCAGCACCTTGTTTTGAGACTGGAGGACATATTTAGACAGCAATGTAACTTTTACAGCCGACTGCATGTCTGGTCTGAACTAACAGGTTGTTCAAGCATAGAGAATCCTTCTAGGGCTGAAGAGAGGTCCAAACTAAAGTAGGCCTGTATTGACTTATCATTCAATATGATAAATGCAACAATAGATTTTGGGGGGTTGGTATTTCTCATTGGGACTTTTTACTGGTGTGGAACTTTTTGAATTTGTTTAAACTATTAATTCTAAGCAACATTTTTGGTGGAACTTAATAAATGGTTGAGATCAGGAGCCGCAGATATCTGTTTTATGAGCTTAAAGGTGCACTAACTTCTAGGTTGGAGGTGTGTCACCTGCTTGTTTTCCCTGGATATGCCATTTCTCTGCTTGGAATGTTCCACAGTATGACAATAAACAGCTCTAACTTACATTTACTCAATTGCAGGTCATTTTATAGCTCAAAAATGCCTAAAAACAGGCATTCTGACTGTGAGTGCCATTGCCTCACCGCAGATCTGATCAGGTTTGGCCTCCATGAAGGTTTAATACCATCCTGTGAAACATTTCAGACAAGGCAAAAACATATCCACAGAGAAAATCATTTGATGGACCAGCGACCACAAAAGCTACACAATGCACCTTTGTGTCACTTGAAAGTCTCTGAATATTATCCCTTCAAATAATGACTACATTTTTAAGCAAAGTTGAAGCAGTTCTTTCACCTCAAACTGAGCTTAATGTGGTGTCCTGGCTGTGTCTGAGTCCAGGGGAATGTCCAGCAGACTAAAGCCTGTTACGTAAGAGGCGTTTGGCTCAAGGGCCAGAGGTCGTGGGGTTAAGACGCTGGTTTCAAAGAGAAGCACTTCTTCGACTCAGGTCTGTTGCACTTTACTTTTCTAAATTCCACACTTTGAAGCCTGCTAAACAAATCCTGCGTCAACCACAAACCCGTGAGAAGTGGGTTAGAATGTAGACAGTGTGGAAGAAACTCACACAAACACTGTGGTTTCTGTATGTTAGTTAAATTATAGTTACTCAAAAACTAAACAAAAATTTTACTCAAACAGACTAAATTACAGGCTGGGCGGAATGTTATTGTCCCTATAAAAAAGATTTCCACTACGTTTGACTCATTTTTCAATACCTCTAGACCAGTTCGATCATCATTGGGTTAATTTTTAAAATGTTTTCATATTTATTAATTGCACTAATTTTAGAAACTGCTGCTGTTTTGCTCCATCAAAATTTTGTTATATTTTGTACAATGCCAATGAAATCCAATAACCTAATAATGTAATTTAAACTGTTTGCTTCTCATGCACACTGAATACATTAAACTACAAAGCTATGTACCAGGGGTGCCCCAATTTATTTATTTATTTTTTCACCAAGAGCCACGGCAGAGATCCAGATGGTCACTATGATGAATCAGACAAACTGGCACATTTAGAAAAAGGGTAGCCAGGGACACTACACATTTATTCAGGCAATAAACATGTTGATAAAAAACATATACAGTATATAAAGCATATTATTTGGTAATGTTGAGACCAGGGTTGGCAGTTTTATGCAGAATAAGACAGGATATTTTGTTATTTGTAGAAGAAATTATGGTACTTCAAAAAAAAAAAAAAAAAAAAAAAAAAAACCACACAAAAAAAAAACACAGGGTTTTCCATTTTGCTAATTGTAATTAATCTTTCAGCCCGAATGTTCAGTGCATTCAGTCAGAAGGAGAAGTCAAACCTTGGAACATCCAAACTTATATAACAAGGCCTCTATAAGCACATCTGGGGTGTTGTCCATTTTAAAATGCTCTGAGGCGATTATCACATTACCAGTTTCCTGTAGATGCAATCTGTAGGCTACACACTGGTACCAGTGTGTAGCCTGTCCTGTTGTCTCCCTATCTCAGTCTTTTCTATGTGCTGCCTGCAATATAGTGCTCTTGTCTAGACTGCTGATACATGTACAAGACATGACCACTTCCTGCACAGCACAGCAGCTGTCAGCTTCCCACTACCATCACAGGCAAATTACCCCAAAACTCGACTACTTTTTTTCAACAACTTCTCAGTTTGTAGAGCTTTGCCACTCAAGAAAATTATTATTATGAACAAACAATACCACTTTCCCACTTTCTTAAATGACAATTTACACAGTTGCATTTTTTGTTTGTCTTTTTGTTACCAGTGGACACTCATTTAAAAAAATTTCTTTCTAGAAATTAAGAGTTAACAAATTTGGATTTAAACTTTGCAAAATTGACAATTAAATTAAATTATCAACACCCCTTTCTTATAAGACAATTTATGATGTCGCATTTTTTGTGTGTTTCTAGAAATTATTTAGAAAGGGTTAACAAATTTGTACTGAAGCTTGCAGTATTCTACATTTCAACAACAGCTTACCACATTTCACGTGGCCTGCCCTGATAAGCTCGTGCCACCTTGTCTTTTTGCCTTATATGTACATGAGTCTGTAACATCAAACAGCATGAATGTGACAGGAAGTCGTTTTGACACGCTTGGCTTCCTCTGTCTTGAGCTCCCACAGCGGAGCCCTGACATGTGTCTTAATTAGAGAGGCTAATGAGTATTATTTAGGCATGTAGTTTTGGTTGGGAAGACAAACCATGATATGAGACAGCATTCTTCAAGTTCCAGGCAAATCAGACACTTCTCTCAGATTTCACGTTTAATTTAGGCAAATATATACGCCAGAGGTTTTCATCATAAAGGGCTAAAAGACTCAGGACTAAATACATTTGCATTGTATTGTTTTTACACAATGGAAAAGGTACATTAGAACTCAGCAGTAAAGTGTTTAGGTAGCATCTATCTACACCTGCAAATAGGGCAGAACAATTAATTGTCATGTCAACTATATCATATATGACTTTATATGGTCTCCATGTAGATGTTATTTCTTTCACTGGAATTGTATTTAAATGCAAGATACGTTTAATGCCATACTGTGGAACATTCCAGGCACTGCTATTCAGGTGGACCAAAGTTACATAGTTCATCTTGACAAGTGACTTCTACATAATTGTTACAGCCAATTGTACAAAAGGGCTATGCAAAATGTATAGAATTGATTAATCACACACCAAAACTCAAGCGCCCATCACCAAGTAACTATTTAAAGTGGGTTTTATTGCGTAACATTCCTGCTTCATCAACGCAGAAGCCTCATGGTGACAGATGGATAGTTGTCCTTAAATCACTCGACTTGTAACTACATAGTTTCATCTTAACACTTTGGGGCTGCTGGGTTTTGTGGCATTGTGAATGACGCAAAAACACTTCATAAACTGTTACTTGAAAAAGAAGCTTTATACCAACCCATTGTCATAGGCCTGCACAAGTTTAGAACTATTATGTAATTACTGCCTGACAGTGCCATTCCTCCAGTTCCTTGTATACTACATACTGTATACAGGAAGCGATTAGGATGGCATTGTCACGCAAATGTACTTATGATCACTGTAATTACGAAAGTTCTGCCTTTCTCATTAATATTCAGTTCACAACACAAAGCCAGACCACAATTCTAGGAGCATTTATAAGGATTTGACTGAAGACTGAAGAATGAACGGTGGAACTGCTACTTTTTATTCAGAAATGAAGTTATGAACATCAAATGCTCTGTTATAATATACTTTAAATATGAATACAATTTTCTGATCTATGTTATAATGTTGTTTCCTCATCAAAAACTTTCCTGGAGTTGTGTTTTATTTCATTCACATATGTTTAACACACAAATCCTGCATAATTAGGCACAGGAAGTGCTCTACTGTTTCTCTGAACTCCAATCACCCTCCCTAAAATAATTTGGATATTTCATCCCAGGAATGGCCACTCTCAAATGAAAAAAAGCTAAAAGCCACTGCTTGACATTACAAGGTGGAACAGAGCATTTTCAGCTTTGGAGATATAGACTGACTAATAATGAAGGATTACTCAAACATGTGAATAAAACAAAACAGTCATAGGCATGTTTTATGAGGTGACAACATTATAACAAGGCTAAAAGCTCACAGAAGTCAATTTTGAGTAATATAGGATCTTTAATAAAAATCTTTATTGAAAAAATATATTAAATATAGATAGGATATGAATCAAAATACAAGAAAACTAAATTATTGTAAAGTAATATGACTCATTTAAGACAAGATATTTGTTGATAGTTTGCGCGAGTATAATATCATCTTATAATATTGCTATTTGTACCCACTGCCAATTGACATTGAGTTTGATTTGATTAACTTCCCAGCACCCATTGCATTAATCTGGGCAGACAGAAAGGATTTAATTGTGATGTGAATGCTCTGTTTAATACCCAACACACTAAACGGGCTTCTGAGTAATTACTGAGCCATTTGATACCAGAGGAACACGGTGTCTTTCCCAACAAAGCCCCACTTTCACAGGGCCGTGGTGAAACGCTCTCACACAGGGCCTGATTCATGGCAGGGTTACCACAGTAGAAAGCTCTGGTCACAGGTTTCATTTCACTCACTGCACACGACTGAGAAAGTGCATGGCTCAGATTTCCTGTGCAGACACTGAGAGTAGATCTGACAATGCTCCTCTCCTGTTACCCTCTGTGAGCAATTAGCATTCTGACATTACTTTAAACAGGAACCAGCAACCCTCATATTGTCAACAGGGTTGCAACTTATGATATTTGTTAATCAGTGACTCTGACAGTTTAATTTTATCAAGTACAAATTAGTTAATGAAAATTAACATAAAATTATTTGTAACTGATAAAAATGGTCAGATTAAATGATTAACAAATATCATAAATTGCAGCGCTAGCTAAAACATCTTGACCTGAGTGCCTGAGTGAGCGCAGCAGGTCACAGTAGCTCCTGAAAGGGTACTGTGACCAAATACTTTCCCTTGGAGATCAATGAAGTCTAAATATAGAAGTTTCTGACAATTTTCAAATCAAATTGGATTAACCCTTGTTTAATTAAAGTTTAAGTTATCATGTGCAAAAAAGTGAGTAAAACAGCAAACCTTCTCCCATTAATGGTCCCAATTACTTTTCGTAATAAATAAGATAAACTGTATTAGCATTTCGTCAACATCTTCTATGTTATGTAAAGTGTAAAGTATAGTATGCACAAAAACCTTCCTACATCTTTGCCATAGACTTGCCAGATGCCCTTCCTAATACAGACCCTTCTGAATTCAACTTATCTCGCCTAATCACTCAATTCAACAGATGATCATTTACATTTAATAAACTTTCTCTTAAAATGTTGTATCATGTGTTTCAGCTGGAAATTCTACCAAGAAAAAAAAAAAAAAAAAATATATATATATATATATATATATATATATATATATATATATATATATATATGTATATTTTTTAATCAGATCGTCACACTCAGTTGAGCCCTTACTGTCACATTGTATGCCCTAAAGGGATACGTATTAAATATCACATAATTATGATATATAAGAACGCCACTTCTCAAACACGCCTATAAAGCGTGCAGACAGGATCCACACTGAAACAAGCCCTAGAAGGCAAAGCAGGTACTGTGCAATGTCAACAAATGTCTTGTGTGATTAAAACAGAAATCTCCCACTCTGGCTAATCTTTATTTTTAGAATCGTGATCATTGTTAAGTCATTCAGGATGGCCAAGTGCAAAAACTGTAAAATCCAAGGCACCTGTCAGCCAGTCTGCTTCAAAACATCTTCAAATATCCATACCTCTCTCCTGTTTGGTCCTGCCACATTGTTTGGGAAATAGATAATGATAGTTTTATGGACTAATGCTGCAGGTAATAGCACTATTTCTACAGTAAAAACAGGTGCTCCAGGGAAAGATACATAGATAATCTCCCTATGACAGAATACACACATCATAAACTTTCCACATGAAGCAGGATTATGCAAGAAGATGCCCTGACAGATCTCAACATGGAAGGAACATGGGATTTTGAGTCAACTTGTTCAGTGGAAATTATTAAATAGTTTAATTAAATTATGCTCTCCTCATCATATATAGTCTATCCTTTTGGAACTTTTGGCCATAACAGTGAGTGACAATGTAGTTTTTCAACCTTTTCTGTGAAACTTCTTCCTTTCGCTGCTTTGCTTAAAGGTGCGCTATGTAACTTCTCTGTTTACCTGCTAGTCTCCATGGAGATTTACCACTTGGTCCTGAAGGTTCCATGGAGACAAGCAAGTGAGACCTCTAGTCAAAGTTACAGGTCAGATCTGTGGAGAGACAACCTCGCTCACAATAAGAATGCATGTTTTAAAAGGTATTTTTGAACAACTTTTGAACAACAAATTAAATAAATGCATGTTAAATAAGCTTAATACCATACTGTGGAAATTATCAGGCAAAGCAATATCACATCCATAGTGAAGACCCCCACTAGAAAAGTTCCACTGTGCACCTTAATCCACAAAAAAGTAATATCTGAGGATATGTTACCTGTAAATAAACATTTTCTATTGTAGTACGATAATTGATAACTGTATAAATTTAAAAATCCATGTAGTTATTTGAGGAACTATGAAGGGATATTTTAATGATTATCAATAAGTAGAAAACCCCCCAAAAGGCCTAAAATTTCACATTTGTTTATCCAACTTTCAAATACAGTGAGGAATGCTGCAACAGCTGGTTTGTTTATGTGTATTCTCAACAATTGACAGAACCAGAGCAAGTGAAGGCCTGAGCAGGAATGTACTCTAAACCTTTGAAAAACTGAAGCCGACAGCAGCAGATTTGGGCACTGGTTGGAAACAGCCTCTAGTGATATGAAAGTAGATAGCTATCAGAACATTTCACAACCAAACTGTATGTGGGAGAAGGAATTCCACTAAAACAGGCCCCATCGCGCAGCCAAAAGATACTGCACATATATGGGAATCATAACTAGTGATTTAAACAGCAAAGTTACATGTGCTTGGTTTTGTCCATACAAGCTGAATATTTTGTCCAATTTACCACCAAACAACTAAGATTTAACATTTTTAATTACAGTATATTATATTTTTTCATTTCATTATCAAATTTACTCAAATAAAAGGGTCTTTTTTACAAAATACTTAAACAGCCCATATAATGCCGTTTTCTGATCGATGTTATTATGTAGTTTCCGCATTCACACATGTTTAAGACACAAACCCCACATACTGTATTTAGGCTGAGTTCTTCTCTGAACTGGAACACCTTGTAATATCATGTTGTAATACAGGCAGTGCTCCATTGCATTTTTATACTCCATACACCTTCACTAGAAATATTTGGATAATTTCAGCCCTGGAATTGCCAGTCTCCACTAAACCAAAAAAGATAAAAAGTACCTGTTATTCTGAAGTGAAGAGAAAAATAAAGACTCACTTAATAAAACACAATTAAGGGCAGATTTAATTGTGCGAATGCATTAATTAACAATGTTTCTCTCGTGTTTTCAATGTGGTAAAGGCTGCTCTGTCAGTTACACATAGTAAATCATTGCCCGTTGAACTATATTGGGTTTAAAATCAGCAAGTTGTTTTCTTTTTTTTTTGCTTTCTAAACATTTTAACTTCTTTACCCAAATACGGTCATAAAGACGTGTGCTTTTCTTGACTCAGCTGAATGCTTTCCGAGACAACATGAGGTCAGGAGCTGTTCAGTCAAATGAAGGATCTCTGTCTACACTATGTTAAAGTCTTATCTTTAGACTGTTTTGTGGTACACTGTGAGGCTATTTTGTAGGCTTTTCATCATTTATACAAAACACGTGATTCTTGCTTCTCTGGTACAGAAGAACCTAAATTAGATTCAATAAAGCAATCAGGCTTAAAAGCAAAAAGTATGTGCCAAGAGTCCACATAATCTAATACAGGTACTGAGGGATGTCTGTACTCCCAGAAGAACGTATAACACAAACTTGTTGTTTTTCCATTCAGATGTCAAATTACTGCAAATATTATTTTTTTATGAAAGAATTAAACAATCTTGGTGAACAGAAAAATGTCAAAAAGAAAAATATGCCTATCATCTCATACTGCATGGTCCTATCTTAAGTAATGAAGAAAACAAATCAACATGTTTACATTTTTTGCCACAACATGGTGACTGACCGAAGAGATAACACCAAGTATTTCCCAGCAAAGAGCTGCTGTCTTTCATTTCTTAGCTTCCTTAAATAGGCACTAAGCTGCAGCTATCTTTATTTCAATGCATTTAGCCTAATCAAATTTGGAGGTTATGTCACTTATTTAATCTTAGCACCCCCTTTTCAACGATATGCTTTTATACATGTGGAATTACAATTAAAAAAAAAATGTAAATGCTTAAAATAATAGTAAAAAAAAAAAAAAAAAAACACTGAATATTACAGTTTTTTAAAAGGTGCAGTGGCCTGACCTGACTGGTTTAGTCCTGGTTCTGTCTTGGTTCAGTCCTCGTTCAGACCTGATTCAGTCCTGGTAGGGTCCACCACTGGTTTGTATCTGTGGAGATGTTATTGTTTGTTCTACTGCAGTATGGCAATAAATTTATATAACTCCAAGGACAAGTTACAGGTCATATCTGTGAAGAGGCAAAGCTACGATACGATACATACCTCGATACAGTGCACTTTCGATTCGATATGATATATTTCAAATCGATTTGATATGGTTCAAAAAAAAAAAAAGGCTAAATCGTGGCTGTGATACTAAAAGTCTTTGCTAAACCACTTCTTATGCAAAGTTCATATGAAACACAAACATGTTAATCATCAAAACAGTAAAAATGTCAAATGTGTCGCATAAATGATCTTCCTTTCACTCCACAAGCAACAAAACTGTATCACTGTAACTAAATAATTTAGTAAAACACATCTAAAAATACTCTTGGTGAAATATCGATACAGTAGCCCACGATATCGATACTGTATCATCCCATTAAACGATATGATATATCGATATTCCGATATTTTTGCGCACCCCTAATGTGTATGTGTAACTTTTTAGGCAAAGCAATAACATCTCCATAGAGACAAGCAGATGACAGACAACATAAATTACGCAGTGCACCTTTAATGTTTAAACAGATAAAATGCATGTTTTAATTTTGCCACCAAAGGTCACAAGCCAGTGTCCTGCTTCCTAGCCTAAAATGAGTGCAGCTGTAAAACAAAAAAGTAACTAAAATAATGTAAATCAATACACACTGAATGACAGATGATCCTGTAAGTATAATACTGAAAGGAGAGAACATGTGAGCTAAGGGCCTGTTAATGACAAAACCCAATAAACAGACTATTATGTTGTGGCTTAGTGGTTTGTATAGTACTATTAACGACCCATTTTCACTATTATGCACATCTGACAGCAGGTCAACATCTCCCCTCCCCAAACATATGGTCCCGTCCAGACTCCACTATTCAGATTCTATGTGGTTAATGGTAATTGTCTAACACATGAACATATGGTGAAACTAAATAAACGTTAGGCTAGTCTTAGGATCAATCCAGGCTGCAGATCATACATTGGTTCTTTTGTACAAGGAAATCCTCTTATAATAAATAATTTGCATTTAGAAAAAGAGATAAACATGCACTTTATCTAGTCAGAACTACAGGGGCTGAGCAATTTTGGTAATCTGTTTCTGACCCAATGCGTGATGGGATGACTGTTTGTAGAGAAAATAAAAAACTGTTGCCTTTTTAAAATGTGAAATTGTGCTTTCTATTCAATTGCAATTAATCTGAAATATATAGTAAATATAGAAGATAAAGGACAATACTGAAACCAAACCATAGAGCAGAATTATCCCCCAAAACAAAAGTATTCTTAATGTACAATATTGTCCAAAAAACATGTACCGGTACTGCAATAAATAAACAAATAACAGGATGGAACACTTAAGTAGTTAGTTTGAACCTTCAACAGCACAAATCTCATCAAGGTACAGAAAAATAACCAAACTTTTCCCACCAGTGCAAAGTCCCCAGGAAAAAATATTGACCCTGAAAAAGTATTGTTGCATCTGTTATGTACTGAACGAAGTCAATATAGTATTTATTGTGCTAGGCCCAAGTCTGACCACAACGCTCAACCAGCTCTAATCTGGTGATAAAAATTAAACTGTAATCTTGTTCCTGTGAGAATATGCCATTTTGGTAAAATTACCATATTGTGATTCACCACTTTTCTCCTGAATGCAGCTCTGTGCTCAAACAAAGACATTTTTTCCCACCCACAACTCCTATTGGTCAACCACAGCAATGCTTTGAGTGAATGACAGTTGAATTTAACCAACAGCAATGAAGTGTCAATGTCAAAAGAAGCAGCTGACTTTAGTTACCCCTTCCAAGCAATACACAACTTTACATAAATCGTAATAAAATTAAAATCATGATCAGACTAATTCTCAGGACTAAACCAAGATTCACAAACATAACAAAAACAGATGAGAATAAACTGAAAAAAAAAAAAAATCAGCTGGAAGAAGCCAGCGTACCCCCATCCTCCAGTCCAATTCTAGGTCAATAAGTTCACACGCAAAGAATTTTGTAAACGGCTCTGACGCAAATGTGGCAGTGGTGTCAATCTGTAGTGTCAACTTTGGAGGATATTACAGTAACAAGGCAGCAGGAAATGAAAACTAGTACATCTTCTACTTAAGCCGCCCTTGTAGACATGTGCTATGGACTTAAATGACAGACTGTGGTGAACAATGTGGTTTTTCCCAAGCCACAAGAGCATAAACACTGGTCAGAAAAATTTGAGAAAATGAAAGAGCTGAGTGCATGTTTTTGTGTTTAGTAAAAAAATATAAAAGAGGTTTCTCATTTAAAAAAAGATGATCATTTTCAAAACAAAGGGGCTTTTAAAATAAGGGTATTAATGGCTGGCTTTAAGGTGCAACATTTACAAAAATCCACATTAAAACGTATGTGTAGTAATCAATAACATGCTTATTTAACACTATTTTTGTTCCTTTATCAAAATGCTCATTGTCCAGCTTTGTTTACAGGTTGTGGTTTGTGGCTTTTTTGAAAAAGAGTTTAAGCAGATTTATTGTAATATATAAGAGCAAAGAGTGTTATCTAATCTGTTCACAATAACAACAGACGTCAAATTAATGCCAGTAAATACAAAATAAACTACACTTCGCGTTTTGTCAGTTCGATTATGTCACAACAAACAATCACCTTTGGAATTATAAAGAAAGAAAGAAAAAACAAAACAAAACACAGCTTTAATCAGATGTTGATTTAACAAAGATAATCCTTGAGGACTACAGGAACCTGCTTCACAACAGGCTCTTTCATGTAAACAGCCAGAAGGATGAAGCCCCGGGCACCTCAGCCAATTAGCCAGAAAATAATATCATAAAAACACATCTACCCAAACAATAGATCATACTTAGACTATATATAGACGGTGTTATAATTAAAGAAGAACAAAACTGTGATAAGAAATAAAATAAAGGAGATAATAGCTAAATAAATGTGTAATTACGATGATCATCTGTCCTTGTTACATATGGTTGGTGCTCTCGAGGTAAGAAGCGAGAAACGCGATGCTAGCGTTCATTTAAAAGACACATGCGCCTTGTGTTAATCGCATTTTAAAACCTTATTTTTGTCACAGCACAAAGACTGTAACAAAGAACGGAGCACAGCTAAATTGCATTGTAGCTCGTAACAAACCGGTTTCCCGTACATCATCACTAGCGAGCTCTTCATTTTTACAAAAGCCGACGAGAGGAGGGGATGGTCGGGCTGCAAGGGGGGGAGGAAGAGGCGAGAGGAGCCAAGCCGAAAAACACCACTCACCATCGGGGCTTTCTGGTCGTGACACGCCGGTGATAAACGCAGTGTCGGATCGGTGTGTGTGTGGTTGTAGCGGGATTTTCACTCTCTCATTCAGTTTTGCAGAAGGCTTTGTGCCGGTGCCTGGTCTAGTCTTCCCTCCTCCTTTGCTCGTTTGCTTCTCGTTTTTCTTTTTTTTTTTTTTAGTCCGTGAAGGTCTGGCTCGTCATTGGCTCAGCGCTAGTGCTGATACGTTCAAAGGGGGTCGGACAAATCCCAAACGCACCCGCAGGACATCTTAGTATTATTTCTTGCCGTCTCAACAACACACCCAAAGACTTCAGTTGTTTTAGTGCTCAATCAGTCAATCGAGTAGTACAAACGGACGTTGTTTCTTAAGAGCTATTACACTAAATTCAAATAAACTCGCTATCTGAGAATCTAATTAGCTATCATCAATTAACTACTGGTTTAAAAGCGTTACAGGCTGCTAGTAGAGGAAAATTATCAACTGGGAATTCAATTCAAAACCTGACATTGTTTTAGTTACATATAAAACCCCTAGATTGTCATTTTTTTCCTGTTTATAAAAGACTCAATGCAATTTAATAACAGTGTATATTCTTAACTCCTCCTCCAGTTAGTCTTAGTCCAGTTAGACTGAACTCCATTAGCTTTTGAAATGTTAAACAGCCCAAATGGGTCAGTCTGGTGATAAGTCTCAATATATAGGGGGGGATCTATTAAATCTATTAAGTAAAACTATTAAGAGCACAGCCAATGAAAGAACAATGTATAACGGAATCTAAATCCATGCCACAAAGTTTATGTGTTCTGCAATATAATGCCATGATTGTACAAACAGGGTGAATAGCTGAATAGACTTAAAATGCACATCTTGTACTTAGCTTTGAGTTACAAATCATATTAACCAGAAAAAAGAAAGAAAGAAAAAAAACATGTATCCACAATTTACAACTAATGGAGAAATTTTGGTAAAAACACTAACTGAAATATAGAAAGTACAAAATGCATTATCATTCAACAACTGAAGTGTGAAATAACTTACTACTGATGTAGATATCAAACCGAAACAAGAAGCCATTGACAAAGAAATGTTTTTAATCAAAACTTCAATGTGTTGATGATACACACATTAAATATATTTTTTTTTGACAAACAACAAAATGATAAACACCAACACTAAATGCCAGCAGAAGGCACTTCACTAAAACTTGAGCACATAAAAGGAAAAAGATACAGGGTTTTCTTGCTGAATGCAGTCCACTGAAATGGAGTTAATTTACATGTGGGAATTATTAGATGATAAGACGCACTAAGGTCCTTAACAAAAATGCAAAGTTAAAACAGACATAATGACATCCTATTTTTTTTTTTTGAGATTTCTATTGCTTAGACCTATTGATTTGTGTTGACAACAGCTTCAGTGGTGTATGTACAGTGACTGCTCTAAACTGTTTATGTTGATCTCTTTGATAAACTTGGGATAGCCCTGGAGTGATGCGTTCAAGTCCACACGTTCAGTCTGTGGCCTCTTTTGATCATCACTGCTCTGTTGACTCAGACCTGCCCATAATTTTGCATGTCTTATTTTCTTATTTTTTTTCCTCTTCCCTGTATAGGTTGCATTCAAAGTAATGTTGTTACATACTCAAGATGGAGAACAGTGTGGAGTTGTTTTTTTTCCATCAGTTAGTTTTGAGAAGACATAACTGAACAGAAAATCAAATAATGCAAATCCTGTTACCGGTATATTTAACTGAAATTTGTTCCTACTTTCTACTTTGCTTCATATTTTGTCTACTGACCAATCCACACATTGGAATTCATTAATATTTTGACAATATTGTAAAATATTTTTTTCTAATCTTCAGGTCTGGTAACTGCAGAGATATTAACTATAATCCATGAAAAGTACTAACATGGAATTCAAACCTGCCCTCCACCTCAATTCAACCATGTAAATGCAACCGATTTTCTTTTTTTCTTTGTTTATTCCTGTTCACAGTTGTACCTCCTGTTTTAGTTATCCCACCTGCTTTTCCTCTTTTTGGGTGGTTCAGGAACAGCAAAACCATCATCCCTGTCTCCATCTCTGTCACTCCTCCTCTCCTCCCTGTCCCTCCTGCTTCCATCTCCATTTCGACTATCACTATGCCGACTATCGCTATGACGGCTGCTGCTACTGCTGCTGTGCCGATCCCGGTCTCCATGGCGGTCCCTATCCCTGTCACTGTCTCCGTAACGATCCCTGCTACTGTAGCGATCGTCACCATGGCCTCTGTCACTGTGGCGATGGTGACTGTCGCTGTGACGTCCCCGGTCGTCTCCATGGCGCCCACGATCGTCCCCATACCTGTCCCGGGAGCTGTCTTTGGGGGGTGGAGGGGGGTAAAAGGGCTGGGGGCTTGGTTGGACACTGGGTTGGATGTTGGGGATGGAGCTAAGTGTGCCAGCGCTGGTGAAGCCAGACATCTTGGGACTGCTGGCGGCCTCTGTTGGCACAGAGCTGAGGCTGCCCGCGCTGGTCCAGCCTGAGGTACTGCTGGACTTTGTGCTGAGTTTTGGAGCATTACCGGTAGCAGCAACAAAGTGACTCTTGTACTGAGCCTAAAAAGGGAAGAAGGAGAAAGCCAAAGAATTACAAATATAGTAGGGCTGAACAATTTGGAGAAAAAGATCTAAATATGATTTTTCTGAAGTATTGTGTTTAGAGATGTAATACTAAGAATATATAGGTCTAAACTTCAGGTTTAACAAGATTTTTCTATAAAAAGACAGGGTATTTTGTTCTTTGCAGAAGGCATTCTACCATCTCAATAACTGCAGCCATTGCCAACTCAAATTGCCAATTTTGTTCTGATTGTGATTTATTGTGGAGCATGAATATATAGTTTTGATAGACAAAAGACTTGTGTTTTTTTTTAGTTTTTTTTTTTTAGTGCATACCTGGAAAGCCTGTTTCATCGCAGCTATCCGATCTCCCATAGCTCCTGTAGTTGGTTTGCTGTAGCCTTCATAACTACTAGACATGACACTGCTGCTGCTTCCACCACCCTGAAAATAACATAAAAATATAAATATATTTTTCCGTCTGCACTCAGTTTCAGTAAGATTCTATAAATAAATTAAGAAAATATGTGTGTGAATTTGTAGACAAACTTACTGAACTCTCAGCTCCTAGGCCTGGTCTTTCTTTGTAACCAAGACCACCTCCACCAATGTTCAACTTCTTCCCTTTCCCACCCTTAAATCTGGATTTTCTGAACCAGGGATTCTGAAACAAAAAAAAAACAAAAAAAAGGGGATAAAACCAGCAATTATGCAAACGTTTACAATTTGATGTCACTGACTATTTTTACACTCTTACCTGCATGGCTAAATCCATCAACTCCTTGGAGACAGCCTGATTGGCTCCCTCCAGATTTCGTACCAGGTCACCAGCAAATGAAGTGTCCTTGCTGGTGAGAAGAGTGTAAGCCACGCCCTTCTCTCCTGCACGACCCGTTCGACCAATCCTGTGTGTGTGTGTATCAATGTCCCGGGCCACGTCATAGTTCACCACAGTCCGAATAGAGGGGATGTCCAGACCACGAGCTAAGCACAAGAAAGATAAATAATGGTTAATACATGATCATATTATTATAGACTGATCAGGCAAACCTATAATATGTCTACTTTCTGCTGCTGAAGTGGTGAAGTCAGTGTAAAAGTATGAGTATGTAGGAGATGCTTTTGTCTTAATGGTTGATTTGTTTAAAAGGCAGCATAAAAAGGAGATAATGGATTGAAAAGTGCAATATTCTGAACCAGCAATGGTTAATACATGTAGGATATGAGGGCTAGCCTGTGTGACAGATCCAACAACCAGTTCTGAAAGAAGATTTATTGTCAATTTTAAACTCATACCATGTGGTAATTTGAGGAGTAATCATAATTGTTAATGTCAATCATAATTCTACTTTGAAAATACAGACTCAAAACAGTTTTGTTTACATGTAAATATGAAGGTTTTTATTCTACACTCTTCTCTTTTAATGTTCATTTTATGACAATTACTTGTGTTTTGATTTGTTTGTGCTGTGATTTTAATGTCTTTCTTATTCTATAGAACTGTTGCTACTGCTGCTGCCATTTATATTTTATTCTATATTTTTACAAATCTCATAATTTTGGCATTTGAGTAAGTAAAATGTGCTATACCAATAATAATGGATTGGTCATGCCTAAAACTTATGTACAAAAATATTACTGTTTATCTCTGTGTACTCACCTGCTACATCAGTGGCTACCAGAATAGGCAGATTCTTCTTCTTAAAATCAGAAATGACCTTGTTCCTCTCGCTCTGGTCCATGTCACCGTGAAGTAGGCCCAGACTGTAGCCCTCCTGGGTAAGATTTGTGGCCAGTTCTTCAGAGTTCGCTTTCTTTGTGACAAAAATGAGGACTGAGCCCGAGGACGTGAACTCAACCAGCCTCCGTGTCAGCCAGGTCCACTTATCAGAAGGAGTGTGCAACATCTCCACCATTTGAGTAACATCCTCATTAGCCTAAAAACAGAAGAAATATGGGTAAGGATATCAAAATAGATATCTTGAAAATATGCTAAATTAGAAAATCAGTGATCATCTAAAAATATAGTGTAAAAAGCTGCAAAAAGAGTTGATTAAATAACGAACAAACACTTGAGGTGTTAATTTCCAAATAAGGACATGAGGTGATGTTTGTGTTATTTGGTGGTTCATTTCACAGTCTGTTCACTTGTTGTGTCTTGAACCTCAACAAAGACATTTATGGGCAATTTTAAACTGTTGCAAAAATTTTACTTATTGATTATTGTTATCTAAATATAATAGTTTGTTAGAATCACCTACATATAGGGAAAGCATCTATGCTGCGTGTTATTTTAATAAAGTACTTAATATAAGCTTATGCTTCAGGCTAAAACTTTTCAGTCTTCTTGCATTTTAAATATTAAAGTTTATGAAATAATGTCAGAAAGAATATATCCTGTGACCAAAATAAACTAAATTAAACAAGACTTGTTTTTTCAAGTGTGTTAGGAGAATAAACCTGTATTAAAATCATACCTCTCCAATGTCTCCCTGCACAACGCGAATTGGATCTACCAGGATGTCTCTGGCCAGTCTCTCGATCTTCTTCCGAAAAGTAGCACTGAACAGAAGGGCTGTGAAAGACAAAAACAAAAATAGTATTTAGCATCACTGCACTTAAAATAGACTTTTCACAGAGAATGAAAAACTCTTACTTTGTCTGTCTGGACGCACATGGCTGGCAATAGATCTAACCTGGTATTCTAAAAATAATAAGGCACAAATGTTTATTAAAGGGTTAAACACTTTATTTTGGGTGTTAATTATTATTCAAGTAATAACTTACCAAAGCCCATATCAAACATGCGATCAGCCTCATCAAATACCAGATATGTGACCCTCTGTAGAGACGTGGCCTTCTTTTTAACATGGTCGATGAGACGACCCTATTGAGCATGAATATATACATACAGTAGTTATCAACAGCCAAGTTAAATACAAGTTAAACAAATTAGGCCAGTACTTTCTTACCGGAGTGCATACAACTATTTCTGCTCCTTCCTGCAGAGCCTTGGACTGCTCCCACATGCTTCCGCCTCCATAAACTGCCACTGATCGTAATGAGTAGGCTTTCCCAAAACGTTTACACTCTGCGTGAATCTAAGGAAAAGCTTTAATTAGATAATATTTTTCATTTTCTATTTTCATGCTCTGAGGACAAGAAAACACTTCCATTTGGCCTGTTTGTAATTACTACATGAACTCAAAATTATTGTTGAATGTTAATATTAAGTAACTTTTTTTTAAATTGTATTTAGCTTCTTCCTTTTTGAACTCTAAAATGTGAGATTCATAGACTGAATAATAAATGTGGCAGTTATATAAACACAACAAAGTACTAGAGTGTACAAAAGTTTGCATTACTTATTTATAGCAGCTCGTTTTATTTAGGAAATGGTTCATTTAGAAAAGTTTACAGCAATTACCATTCCTTAGGCTTATTATACCAAAGACATACAGTGGCCTTTCTTTTTCTGTTTTTTTTTTTTTTTTTGCTTCTGACACATTTCAAAATGTGTTATCTTGACAGGCCTACTTCCCATAGTCTAAATTACCTGCTGACAAAGCTCTCTTGTTGGGCAGACGATGACTGCAATGGGACCCTCGCCAGGCTCTAGCTCCTTCTGGTCCATAATATGAACCAACATCGGCCAAATGAAGGCTGCTGTTTTTCCACTGCCAGTTTTTGCAATACCAATCATGTCACGGCCAGACAATGCAATGGGTACGCCCTTGATAAATAACAAAAGTGAGAGAAAGGAAACCATTGTTCAATTCTTCAATCAATATATTTCAAACCGTTGCAATTATTTTTTCAACAAACACTTTTTATACCTGGCACTGAATTGGCGTTGGTTGTGTGTATTCAGATTTACGAATTTGGTGCATCAGCTGTTCATCAAAGCTAAAATGGGCAAAGCTAGTGCACGGCTTTGGAGGGGCTGCTCCAGAAACCTGAATCAACAAAAAGGTGTTATTCAAAGAAAAAACATTATGTGAATACAACCATCTTTGAAAATTCTGTTTACTTACCCTCAAATTCAGTTTTTGTCCTGAGCTCTATAACCTGCATTCCAGTCAGGGTACTAAGCTCCTCATGTTCTTGATAAAAGTTTTTCTCAAACGGAGGATAATCGATCTGTTTATGAAAATGTATGTCAATAAAACACATTCACATGTCCAATAGTTACTCTCATCTTTATTTAGTTCATTAGCTGTACCTCTGAGTGGTCAATGGGTGGAAGAGGCATGATGATTTTCTTAGTGGTAGAGGGAATTGGGTTTCCATCACTGTCATAGTCAATATTTTCCTCCTCTTCCTCCTGTGTTAGCCCTGCGGTTGGATTCTCTGCCATGTAACGGAAATAAGCTTCCTGCAGAGAGCAAAGTCAATTGTGTTACAGCAGATCCAATCATATTAACAAATGCTTCCAAAAATAAAAACATTTAAAACATCAGCTGTAAAGGTCAATCTTGAAACAACTGACCAAAAACTCAACATACTCTTTCAAGCTGGAGTACCTGTCTTCTAAAAGAGTAAAGTTTTGCAGTCTGTATCATAATTATAAAAAGAGTCCAATTTATTGCAATGTTATAGGATGTGACAAGGCTTAGCTAAGATGGTCCTCTGTGTTTTACCATCAGAAAATGCACTAATGTGGATACTAAGGATGAGCCAGGAACAACTTAAAATAGGATGTACCTACTTCCACCATTCATTGTGTGAAACTTAGGTACTCCAACTTTATTACACAGAGCATATTGTCTTATGGATTATTGGATATACAATACAGATTGATGGCAATGCAACCTGCAGAAATAACATGGAAAGAATACATGATATGAAGACATCCCTGGCCAGCAATAATACTTCAAGGCTATGGACTGTGGAGATTTCACTCACTTGTTCATCCTCCTCTTCAATGTCATCACGAATACCCCTGAAAAGAGAAGCGGAGAAAAAAAACTTCCCTGCGGCTTGTTCACACACCCACATCACCCCCCTTATCCCGATAAAAAGCCATTCACTTACCTGATATGGTAAAATACAGGATAAAAGTAAGGCACACAACCTATTTTAATTTAATAAACTAATGTGCAAAAGATGTCTTACTTGTCAGGGTTCTCTTTCTCCTTTTCCTCCAGTTTCTTCATATCTCTTGCAGCTTGGCTCTAAGCAAACAAAACAGCATAAATTATCAATGAGCACATATCAAATACATTTTAAGTTTATAAGTATATTTCTCTCTTATCACCTCAACTTCTGCCATAAATGCATCCAAAGGGTCATCTTCGCTGTCTGAACCCCCACCAGACTTCATCTGTTGGCGTGTGGGAGAGTTCTCTGCTGGGATATAGGGCAGATCCACATTGTTGCCGGCCTCCTCTTCATCATCTTCAAAATAGCTTTTAAATAACAATTATCATGATGAGTAACCAATTTATGTTCAGACGTCATTTCAGATTAAGATTAATAAACTGGTACTTACGCATTTTCCTCATCAAAGTTGGCTCGTTTAGTTCCTATTTTGTAGAAGGATGGCATCTGCTGGTTTTTGCCATATCCTCCACCAGATCCTGAACCCCCAAATGATGTGTGAGATTTGTGTGGAAGTTGAGGTTCGTCTTTTTTACCTCCAAGGACAAATCCTCCAAACCCAAACCCTCGCTTGACACCTTGGCCGCCCTTGTTCCAGTTCATTGTGCTCTAAAAGAACCAAGATGAGGAAATTTATGCACGTGTCACATACACAGTATAAATATATACATTAAAATAGAGTAACTCGTTAGCCATTACACCCCAAACAACAACGTACTGTACATTACAATCACAATTGCATGTGGGTCCTGTAGTGTAACTCACACAGGTGCAAGTGTGACATATAATAATATATTTGCACATATAAACAGCAGCCTATACAACAATCGCATTTAATTTTTAGCAGCGTCTTAAGGCATATCTGAACTAAACATTAATTCGTTGATAACGCTGTAATGCAGAGTAACTATACTATATAACACTTTCGATAGGATTATTTGACTAGCATTATTATAGTTATACATGTCGATCATTATAGCTTTAGCATTAGCTACAAGGCCGTAAACGAGACTCGGGTGAAGCTGTAGAATCGACATATTGCGAATAACTAGCTGTTTGGTTGTGACTGGAGCAGTGCCAGTGCCTATGCCGTTGATACAGAATCCATCTTTACTTGTGATTTAAGTGAATATTGAACAAAAACCTTTTTCTGGCGGCGGCGGTCTCTGTATTTTCTGAGATGATGGTCGTCCACGTCATCAAAACGCGCCAAAAATGTGTGGGCTTGTCGTTAATTTTCCGCGACGCAAATGTAGCTGTGCTTTTTTCCTAACGAAAGATGTCAACAAAACACTCCACTGAGAAAGATGTTTTCATCAAGTAAATTCCCTGAATATGCTATTCTGTTTGGCTTGCTGTTATAATCACAAAAGAGAAAAGGTAGGGGACTTCACCGTGAACCGCTGTGATCTTTATTGTCATCATAGGACTTGGCTAACGGTATTGCACGTTAGCGAACCATTAGCGAAGGCTTAGCAGCAGCTAAATGTCAGTAATTCAATGAAATCAGCATTTATCTGCAGCTCTTATGCATATATACATGTACCAAATCTCTGTGAAAGTTGGAGGGAATTGCTTGCATTTAACGCTAGGCACTTTTAGGAATCTCCATCATTGTGTCTTAGTTTTCTTTAATCTCAGAGAGATTATTCATGGGAATGATTTTTATAATGGTGTCATCGTGTTTCTTTTTCATGAATATAGTCATCTCGTGGGTTTCAACGTTATAAAGTTTCAAATACAAGAGGACTCAATGTCGTTTCTTGTAAGTTATTTTCATTGAGTTTTGTGTGCACTTTTTGTTCTGTTGCTTATGCCCGTTTTCTTCTCTTTTTCTTTTCTCTTCCATTCCTCTGATTGCTCTTTTTCTGTCAGCGCTGGGTTACTGAGAAATTGAGTGTGGAGAGCCTGTGGGATTTGGAGTTTTTTGGAGGTGAGAACCCAAAGCAAAAATCAGGCTGTAATAATTTAAAAAAAATCACTATTAAAGTAATTTACATTACTAGTGTTTTTGTCATTGCTTTAATTTGCTTTCATTAAAGTATCAAATCTATTTTCTGAACAAGGTTCATGCATTTGCCGCAGCGACATGCTTCTGCTATGAGCCTTTATGAGCTTGTTTTGAAAATGTTTGTGGGATTTTTTGGGTGGGGTGTTTTAAGTACAAATAGATGATTCTTGATGCAACTATTTTTTGTATCTCAGTGATAAAATAAAACATGTTGTTTTTTTATGCCTGAAATTATATTTTTCTTTCTAAAACCATTGTATTTCCAAGTACATTTTTTATTAAACATTCCTCCATATTTTAAATGGCTGTTCACAATCCTGCATGCCTGCTTTTTTGCATTTCATTCATATCTGAAGAACAACCAGCAGCTCTGAGCCAGATTTTACTTGCTTTTTATTTAGCATTTTTTGTTGTTTTCAGTCATGGTTGGAGTTCACCAAAATTCTGTATAAAAGCTTATTTTACTTATTATCATTTATTGTTGACCCACTCTGGCCTGTGGCGGCCATGCCCTGAGCTGCTACAAACACAGACCCTCTTCTCTTTTGTTCATGTCTTTATGTCATTGACATCGTTTCTCTGCCCCAGAGCAAGCTCAGGGACTCTCTCACAGGAAAGTAAGTGTGGTACTCCTGTCACTGCATCTCCATGTCCAACCTGCCTTTGTGTGTGTGCGTGCGAGCATGTGTGTGCACACAGACCAGTGTCACTCAAGGCTCTGCACTAAATGCATGCATGAGCAATCATTCCATGACACTGACCCGTTCAGAAAGCCACCCCACCTCACTACCAGCGCACCGGGACAGAGTACAGTCAGTGCATTGAATAAATTATAGAGTGATTGTAATCTCTGAGCTCATTTTTAGCTGTCTTTTGAATAATAGTTTCAATGTTTTAAGCTGTTGTAACAACACACTTTTGTACACATTGTAGCCTGCTTTACTAGCTGTGCAGTTAAAATCTTGCTTTGTTTAACAGGGTTTGATGTTGTTCTCCCACTCAACCTTCTCTTAGATGTTTGGTGTTGTTTTATGTGGGTTTGGTGACAGCTGCTGTTCAGTCGACAGTATGACTGGTTTCCTGTGTCTCTGTGAATCTCTGCAGGCTGATGGATGCAGATGGATAAACTGCCATGTGTCAGCTTTAGCAATGCATGGCCATTCTTTTCTGTATCTGATCAAAATGGCAGCCCACAAGCCATTTGATTGGATCTAAGAAATGATAACTGCCAGAGCATGAATAGACTTATTGTTACATTTTGCCCAGTTTGTGCAAAAAAATGTAAATAACTTGATCTTACTGAGGTCATCTGAGGCTTTTGCTCTCATTCACTTCCTGCCCACAGTCACCATGGAAACAGATCAGCTAGTCATGTGACATGCTTTATTTTGTATTCACTGCCAATTAGTCGCCATTTCCATCATTTAGACTCAGGAGTCCTCACTGTAAACAATATTAATACAACACTGTTATTAAATATATAAACATGCTATTCAGTTGATACATTTACAAAGAGTACAGTAGAGTTCTGATTTGATCACAAAAACAAATTGATTGCCATTGCCAATGGAAACAAAAGTAATTCAGAGTAACTGAAGTATTAATTTCTAGAACTACTACAGTAATTTGCCAGTCCATTCATATTGCTGGTGTGTGTCTGTCTTAGGCCGATGAGGACAGTGCGGAGAGTCTGACCTCGCTGCCGCGCCGGGACACCATGGGCAGCTTTCTCCCCGACAGTAGCGCCTACGAGCCCCTCACTGTCATCGGTAACACCCCCACCTGCACCTGACTACACATAAGGAACATGGGGCTGCTTTAGCATAAACAATAAACTGCAGTTATCATCTATATATAGTGTCTACAGTCAGGAATATAATAAAAGAACAAGAAAGCCAATGTGTAATGTGGTTTAGATTTGAACAGTTAAGAAGAAAGGAAAATGATAAGCAAACATATACTCTGTACTGGTGCAAGTATTTAAATGATACCTGATTGATTCTTTGTTCATCATTTATACTACATTAATCATAATCTCTGTATCCATTAAGCAGCTTGTTTAAAAAAAAAAAATAAATGTAATGCCACCAGGCATCAAAATGTCTTAAAACATATCACAACCAACATAACTTAATTAGACACCATTGGTTGTTTGAAGGTCCTATATCACTCAGCATTGACTCTTGTGTTTAAGTCATGTTGGAATGTTGTTACCTCCTCAAAAATATACCTGGAGTTGTTTTTTCACACATGTCTGAGTAACACTTTTATTATTATGTCTACATCTCAAAAGCTCAAAATGTTCTGTTCCACCTTGTGATGTTATGCAGAGGTTCTCCAGCAGCTATCTTTTATCTTTAGTTCAATGGAGATTGGCAACTTCAGGGCCAAAATCATCCAAATGATTCTAGTGAAGGTATATGGAGTTTAAAAGCACAGTGGAGTACTTCCTGTATAACCACATGACATCATCAGTCAGAATTAGGGCGTTTTAGGTTTGAGAAAAGTACTAGCCTAAATATGCAGGATTTGATTGTTAAACATGTGTGGATGAAACAAAACACAACTCCAGGTAGATTTTTGATAAGGAAACATTATAATATAGATCAGAAAATACTGTAATATGGGCACTTTAAATAGATGTTTTGGGTTAAAGGTCACGGTCTGGATCAGCTGATGACAGTAAACTTAGCTCGGTACAGACCCACAGGGGAACATGTGGCCATACGACGCATTGACCTGGAGTCCTGCACTAATGACATGGTCACATACCTGCAGGTTTGTATCGACTCCATTTCTCCCCTGAGAAATCAATACAGAACTGAGCATTGTTGTGTGGTATTTCTAAAAATATACCTTTTCTCTACCACAGGGTGAACTGCATGTGTCCAAGTTGTTCCACCATCCCAGTATTCTCCCTTATAAGAGTATTTTTATAGCTGAAAATGAGCTGTGGGTCATCACACCCTTCATGGCTTATGGTAAAAAAAACATTTGAATAATCTGCCTTAATAACTTGTAATAAATACTATATTTGTATTTACTTCAGTGTAATTACTTTCAGGCTCAGCAAGAGACCTCATCTGCTCCCACTTTACTGATGGTATGGGGGAGCTGACTATTGCATATATTTTATTGGGGATGCTTAAAGCTCTAGAGTACATCCACCACATGGGATATGTTCATAGGTGAGCGCACACTGTCCCTTCTGTTATCAGTAACAAGCTGTCACAATAATTACTTCATCAGGTTAATATTTTAGGTTTTTATGTAGCTTTTATGTTCTCTAAAGGAGAAGTACCACTTGTGTTTTGTTGTAGAGGGTGAAATCATGAACAGTGTGACTGGGCCTCATTAGTACTAACAAATTGGTTTAAAGCTTGCTATTTCTTGCAACTTAAGTTTCATTTATTTACAATTCAGAAAATGGTTTACTGAAATTATAAGGCTGTGGGTTTTGTTTGTGATGATGTGGTCTCCAATAATATTGTGTATTCCAGTAGCTTATAGCTCATAGTTCAAAATGTGTTCTTGTAACTTGCCCGGTTACTGATGCTTTGACAGTTGTTGATTCACACTGTTGCTTGTGTAGGAGTGTGAAGGCCAGCCATGTGCTGATCTCAGCAGATGGGCAGGTCTGTATGTCTGGCCTGCGCAGTATTTTCAGTCTGATACGTCATGGACAAAGGGTCAGGGTGGTCCACGACTTCCCCCAGTACAGCATCAAAGTCCTGCCCTGGCTCTCCCCCGAAGTGCTACAGCAGGTATGTTTAGACACAGCATTTCTTTTTATAGGTCATAATTACAGATGGAAGGCAGAGGTCATTATAACTCTATGGGTGATTCACCGTTACTGAAAGAAATAACTAAACATTAAATCTACATATTTTTACCTGAATCATTATTTGTCAGAAATTGGGTCCAGAACACAGAAGCCAAATGTCTTTTTAACCGACAATGACACCACTGTAACTGAAAAATGCCCCCATCAAGTTGTTGTGAGAAGATGATTAATCTTAGTTCATTTGTGTTTATTTTATTACAGAACCTTGAGGGCTATGACTCCCGGTCAGACATTTACAGCCTGGGTATCACAGCATGTGAACTAGCCAATGGACATGTTCCCTTTAAAGACATGCCTCCCACACAGGTACGAAACACTGTAGTTACAAAACTAAATGATAACCTTGAGGTGCCCTATGTAACTGTTGTTGTGGTGGCGAAGCTTGTTTGGAATGTTCCACAGTATGGCATAAACCTATTAGTCACCACAAGAAGGTATCCAAGGCAACCATCTTACTGATCTGTATAAAGGCAACCCGCTCATAGTAAGAAGAATGCAATAGAAAGAGAAAAACACTATTTAATAAAAAAAGACATTTAATTCCATACTGTAGAACATTCCAGGCAAATCAATAACATCTCAACAGAAATGTTTTACAGTTCAATAGATGGATAGATGAATAGATGGAAGGATGGATATTTTATTATCATGAAGGAAATTCATGAAATGTAATCTATACTATTTACTGAACTATTAACTTTTTATGACTTGTAGATGTTATTAGAAAAGCTGAATGGTACAGTGCCCTGTTTGTTGGACACCACTACGATCCCACCTGAGGAGCTCTCCATGAAGCCTTCGCGCTCAGGGGCTGACTCTGGCATCTGTGAGGGTCCTGGAGCTGGACGCCACTCAAACGGAGACCATGCTTCCACCTCAGCAGGGCACCCCTACAACCGCACCTTCTCCCCTCACTTCCACTCTTTTGTGGAGATGTGTTTACAGCGTGACCCAGAGAAAAGGTTAGACACTGAGGTCACTTACACAGGGGAAAAGAAATGTATAATTATGACGATGTTTTATTTCTTCCCACAGGCCATCTGCCACCACTCTGTTAGGACATCCTTTCTTCAAACAGGTTGGTGCAAGTATGTCTCTACTGGGGATCATGGGAAACAAGTAGCGCTCTGCATATACGAAATGCATAAGAGCACATGTATTTTCATGACACAACCCCAACAAACATTGCTTAGTCCTTTATTTTTCCCTTAAGAGTTAAAAGTAATAATTTATTTGGAGCATGTATTCTGAATGTCTAAGCATGTTTTCACACAAACTCTTAACTAAATGCTGCTTCATGTTTAAATAATTTCTTTTCTCTCAGATCAAGCGGCGTCCCTCGGAGGCCCTCCCAGAGCTCCTGCGCCCCGTGACGCCCATCACCAGTTATGAGCTCCAGACACAGGACTCTCCCTCGGCTCTGGCTAGTCTGGAGTCTGGCCTCAGTCACTTGGACGTGGACGACTGGGATTTCTGACAAAGGACGTTATAGTGGGACCTCACCCATAGGTTACTCATGAACACTTGAAAAGCTGAAATCTTGTTTTGTAACAGTTTTGTTGTAAATAGTACAAATGTAAAGGAGTTGCTGTTTGACGAGTTAAAGCCAGCAGCCAGGTTGCCTCTTGTCTCTTGCACGGCGCTTTTGCTCTATATGCACAGGACTTGCACTGATGGCCTCTGCCCTGTCCCCTGGCGTACCCCTGTTCAGATTGTATTCACTTGAGCCCGCGTAACCAAAAACAGCAGGATCAATCCAGGTTTCTGTCCCAAACTGACCAGTGGGATGCTGCTACTGCAAACTGTTACCTCTTGTCTAGACGGTCAGATCACGAAGGGTTTATACTGGCCCCTGCTGCAGAGGACACGGGTAGCTTTCTGCTTTCTGCAGCTTGTCCAGAGGGAAAATGGCTTCAAATACATGTAGACATCTTTCTTAGACTATGTTACAGTAACTCCACCATTGGCTTTGGTATTCACTGTTATTGAAAAAGATGAAGTTATTTAGCCAATTACTGGTTCTTAAACATTTCCCTCACACCTTCTGTACTAAATGGACCTCACTAACACAAACTCTACTGTCTCTGTCAAGATATGTAGTGACTTGTATTAATAATGGCAATGTATAAACAGCTGATAAACCAGGTGAAAGCTTCAATAACTAGAGCTTAAAGGTGCACTATGTAACTTTTCTGATGATGGTTCTGCCACCTGCTGGTCTTGGTGGAGATGTTACTTACTGCTTTGCTTGGAATGTACACAGCTTGGCATTGAACTCATGCATTTATTCAATTACAGGTGTTTGTTGTCAAAAATACCTTGAAAAACATGTGAGCGGAGACACCTCCACAGATCTGACCTGTAACTCGACCTGGTAGTCAGCTACTTGTCTCCATGGAATTAGATAAGTTTAATGCCAAATTGTGAAACATTTCAGGCAAAGGAAACATACGAGTGGAAGGCCTCCCTTAGAAACAGTTTTTAACTAAAGCTTTTAACTAGAACAAAATAGTCTGGATTTATCCCAGATCTAAATTCAGACAGGACTTCAGAATTTAGATAATGAATTTTAAATAGTACTGTACTATCAGTGCACCAGTTGACCAGTGGTAGTTGGACCACAGTTTAAACACCACAGTGGATAGTTTTTCCTTGGACATAAATCTGGGCTTGATGTTCCTTTATTGTGAATGTTCTATTGGTGCTTGTTTTGTCTGGCTGCATGTAATGTGAGAGCAAAGCAGTGTGTGGCAAATGTTACGTTTATGTAATAAATATTGTTAACTTGAAAGTGCGACACAAACATGGTTAAGTATCTAAAAAATATGTTTATTTAAAGTTTACACAGACACAAACAAAACGCGGAGGTCGTCTAATCTTCCTCTTCTGATGGAGGTTGTTCGGCTAACGCTGCATTGTGTTTTTCCATCTTAGCCATCAACTCTGAAATAAAGGGAAAACGAATTTGAGTTTCAAGTTATTCTAAAAAATATGACCGTATTACTGTGTTTTGTTTTGGGGTTTTTTTTTTTTTTTTTTTGACCTTTTGCTGGGTTGAAGACTCCATTGGTCTGAGTATTACACACGTAGCAGCGCTTGGATTTGCGGTAATGTTGAAGAGCGCAAGCTTCACAAAAATAGTGTTTGCATCTAGAAAATTCATAATAAAAACATTAAAATAATACAAGACAAAGAATAAAATAACTATATAAGTTAAAACAAAAAATAAACATACTTTGTGACAATGGGTTTCTTGAAAGATTCTCTGCAGATGAAGCATTTAAATGGCATATCTTCTTCGTCACTGCTCACCTCATAATTTTCCTCCTCTGTAATTTAAAGAACATAGGATGGTGAAATAATAGTTAAGTATTTTTATAATTTCAAACAAAGCAGTGCGAAATGACACTATGGGCAAACTTAAATGACTTTAACTCACCATTAGCCCCATATCTGCCCTCTTCCAGTTCCCTCTCAATTTGCCAGCCGTGTTTGTAGTCTGACCGATCGTGAAGGAACTTACAGCTGTCTGATGAAGCAAAGACAATATATTAATAATAATTAGGAGTTTTATTTAATTTTGATGTTTTTTTTGTACACACCTCCAAAACCACAGAAGCCAGTCTCTTTGTAGTCCTTGCAAATGTCTGGCTGGTAATCCCACCTAACTGTTGCTCTTAAATGTTCAGGAGCACGAATTGGCCCTTTTCTGTAAGAATAATTAATCTGTAAAGCTCATTTGTATACACAAAGAAATTCAAGGTGTTTTACAGAACTACCGGAGTGTGTTAAATGACAATACACACTGCTTCTACTGATAAAAAACAGGTACTCACCTGACCATTCCAGAGGATGCATTGCCCATGGTTGTGTCTTTTGGTTTAATGAATTTCTGATAATTGTTCATTCCACGGTAAATTTTATCGTCCTCTTTGCCAGATATCTCCTGTTGAGATGAAAATACTATACTAATATTTTTCAAATTTGAAAATAATCTTAAATTACTACCATCTGAAAGTTAACAATTGTAAATTACTGCCCTTTGCATAATTTAAGCTTAAAATCATCTTAACACATTCAGCTTTACATTATTATTTAAGAAAACTGCCATCTTCTCACCTCTTGAATTTTCTGGCTCCTCTCAAAAATAGCTTGCGCATCTTTATCTCTCTCCGTGTCCAGTTGATATGTGGCTGTAGCTCCCATGTCCTCGGGTCCTTCTGGTTTCTTTAAAAAATATAAGACTGAATCAATACAAAAGAATAACCTCAAGACATAGGGCTAACATATTAACAGGAGTTTGTGTAGATATATATTACAGGTGCACTATGTAACTTTTCTGGATTTACTTATTTTAATTTAATTGTTTAGATACACAAACATAGATTAACAATTCAGTAATATGATGCAGGTATCACAGTGTTTACATCCAAGGCTAATTCGCAACACCAGTCCCCAGAAGGGCTTTTGAAACGGTTCACTTAGAAACAGTGGGATTATTGGTAGAAAAAACAATAAATACAGTGAATGTATCAAGAGAATCAAATATTAAAATACCACAAACATCGAAATTCAGACACTTACATTTCATTTCACTCATCTTCCTCCCTTATGGATGAGCATAAAGATTGTGTCTATGGAAATCATTGCTTTGCCTGGAATGGTATGATCATAAATGCAAGACAATGCTATCATGTGGACCATTCTAGACAAAGCTATGTAATCCCAAGACAAGCATAAAAGTATTATTACAGGAACAGTAAATAGTCAATACTCACTGCTGATCGTGAGGACTTATAAGCGACTGTGACTTTTCCTTCTTTCTCCTCATCACTGTCACTGGACATTGCAATTTTCTTCTCAGTTTTTTTAGTCTAGACAAATAAGATAGAGAGAGAGACTGTATTGATCCTGAGGGAAATTCAAGTTTTACTGCAGTAATCTGTTGCAGTTGATATATACTGCACATCTCAGTCCCCTTTGTGTCTCAGTCAAAGGTTTTAGTGCAGTTTAACAGAAGGACTGGTCAGGTAGGGTCACCAGATCCTGTGGAAGAACCAAAAGTGTCCCTTCTCTGTGTCCTGCAGCATCACAGCAGCACTCCATGGACACGGGAAAATTATATTATGTCAATACTAAATACATTTAAATTACTTAAAGAGCAGTTTTTACAGCTTACCTTTTGAATCATGGGGTTGGCTTTGCCCTCCTTTCTGTCTCTCCTGACCACTGCACTCTCCTCTTCATCGCTACTGCCCTCTAAACACACAATATATATAATGTAATTTAATAATAATGTAATAATAATGACTTCAGTTAGACTTGATAGTGATATTAATTTGTATTGTGCTAATGCCAAAAATACACAAATTATTACTTTCAAACTGGCACTGAACTCACCACTAGAAGAAGATAGAAATCAGTGGCTATGTTTACATGCACAACAAAATCTGATTATTAACTGATTTCAAGATCTAAATGACAGGACATGACAAGGCAAACCTGATTTAAGTAATGAGAGGGAGCATGATCGGAACGAAATACGAAGATTTTGTTTGTCATTTCAATGTCATTTAATAAGGTCATTTTAATAATCCTATAACTTAAAAAATTAAAATAAAAAATCCGATTATTATTTTGAGTGTGCACGTAACCGCTGCCACTGACACAATAACATACAGCTTCACTATGTGTTTACAATAATTAGACTTAGATCTTCACATGTTATGGCTAAAATACTAAATATATGATAAATATTTGCAAACTTATATATTATACAGGCCTTTTTTGGATAAGTGTACATAGCTGGGGAACGAGTACTCAACGCAGCAGAAATGATGCATGATGAAAACCTGTACTCACTGCGCTAAGAACCAGAACTGCACGTAAAAGGTAAATTATTTGTATACCTTCCTTTTCACTGTCGCTCGCCTTTCTCTTTCGCCCGGAGAACTTCTTGGTGGATTTTTTGAACAAAAAAGTGCATGAACCTGCTTTAGGCTCCTCAGACTCCGCCATCTTTGTTTAGGATGAAAACAATCGAGACAGCAACAGCACCCTCTAGCGTTTTGGAGCTAAATACTAATACAATAAAATACTTGATACAAACCTTTCATTTTATGCCTGCATACGGTTTATTGTTTATAAAATAGAAAATATGTTATTGTAATAACCTCATCTATATCCCATTTGCGCGCAGCCAATCAATGCCAAATTATCAAAAACAAAACAAAATGTACTAAATTAAAAGTCCTATTTGTATTTAAAGTTCATTAGAACACGAAAATGATGTGTTTTAATGCATTTTAACAGCAAATAAAACTGTCTCAAATCAGTTATTTAAATAGATCCATGACAACAATGTGCTTTTATTGTGAAAGGGTAAACCGGATGGCGATGATTTCTCTCCTCCACTGCTGCGCTCTGGTCCTCCAAGTAGCCGCAGCTCCATCGTCAGCATCCGCGGAGGACAGCGGGTGTTTGGAGGACACCGAGCCGCGGAGGGAGGGGTCCTGGCCCGGGCACCGATCCCCCACAAGGCCCCAGGGCCGCTGCTGCTGCTGCTGCTCATGTATGGATGGAGTCGGGCGGCATTCACACAGCAATGGCTATGGGTCTGACATCCAAAAAGGCGTCTGCTCGGAGCGTCTGCGTGGAGCGGAAAAACCTCATCACGGTGTGCAGGTAAAGACATCACGACACGGGCTACATCTATAGACATGCCCGTACATTCACCCCATTTAATTTTACCTACAATCGAGACTAGGATTATTTACTGCATACATAAAGCAGTCCTCAAGGTCAGTAAAATTCAATATATGTAGCATGCTCGTAAAAAACCTGAGCAGAGCATACTGGTAATACCAAGGAATGAATGAAAGATCCTATTTAACTGTGAAAGGAAAATTATTGTCAATGCTATTTAGGTCTGCCTTATCATTCAGAGTATTTTAATATGCACAAAATGCAAATTAAAATGTAAACATTGTTATTTGATCAGAAATGAATGAGATTTGTTGATAATTATGTTAGAGTAGCTAGTCCAACAATAAATGCAGGTTTTGCTTTCTATCTCATTGTGGGACAAGGACGTTTAGTGCAGCTCAAGGACTCCTGCCTCCTCCAGTATCCCCTCAGTCTGTACTGATCAGATGATGGACAGGGAAGAAATACACTCCCTCCTTTCACTCCACTGATCAGGTCAACATAATTTATTCTGGCTTTCCATGATTTGAATACCCCATCGTAGCTTTACAGTACAACAGACCATAGTAAGATTTGCCTACTGTATCTTGAGTGAATAAGATATGGTGAACATGCTTTCTACTTAAACTTGAATTAATAATTACTACTTTTTTTTTTTTTTTTTTACCTTGGACACATCACCAGGTAGGCTAAATTCTTGAGGTGTTGTGAGGTCAGATTTGGGGTAGCCTATATGTTTACTGATTAATGTTATTTATAAGTATAGCTCAGCTTTCTATTTGTTGTTAAAATGAAAGTGCTTTCTTATAACTATCTTTCTCTTTCATTGCTCTTTTTCTGTTGTTTATTTTGAATGTACTTTTTTCCCCTCATCTTTTTTTAGCCTGAGAAAATTTGTGGCTTATGATAGCTGGCTACACTGAAGGTACATAAATTATTTTGTATTGATAAAATGCCAAATTACAAGTGGAATATAGCAGTATCTTTCTTAAAGCACCTATATTATGTTGTAGTGTTGTTTCCTCATCACAGACATACCTGGAGAGGTGTTTTGCTTCATTCACTCAAACCCTGCATATTTAGATTGAGTTCTTCTCTCAAACTGAAAACATGCTGTTCCACCGTGCAAAGTCATGAGGTAATATAGAAAGCGCTCCTTTGTGTTTTTAAACTTCGTCTTCTCTCGAATCATTGAATAATTTTAGCCCTGGAATTGCCAGTCTCTACTGAATAAAAAGTTAAAGGTAGCTCTGAACTTGAAAACTACCACTAGATGACATGAAATGTGGAACAGCATTTTGAGCTTTGTAGATATAGACAGACAAATAACAAACGTGTGGAGAAAACAAAACACAACTTTGGGTATGTTTTTGATGATGTAACATTCTAACATGGCTTAAAGCTCTCAAGACTCAATTCCTGCATAATATAGGACCTTTAAACTATTATCTCCACTGTTCAAAATTATACCAAGGTACTTCGTAAAGGTTGTGTGAAGATGTTTTATTGTGAATATAGAGTTCAGACATAGTGTAGAGTTATAGCTTTGCCTTGATAGTTTAACTGTGTCCTTCTGGGATTTATTACAGCATTACAGGGGGACTGCAAATTGATTCAAGACATAAACCCTTTTGCTGTCCAACTATTGAATAATTTGGTGATGGAAAGCCCTTATTTGCAGACATGTACAATATGCTTTATGTTATCGGCAGTAGACAAGAAAGAAATACACAACCAAGCAAGAGTTTTTATTCACATGCATATCAAACACACTAGGCATGCAGAAAAAGAAATAAAACCTGACAGTGGACTTTGACATAAATAAGATTATAACATATACAAAATGACTATTGTGTACTTTAGCCTGTCCAATTGGATAAGACTGTTTTAATATTTTAGGTATTTAATTGACCCACACAAATGACAAAGACACAACTAAAATTTCAAACTGCTTACTTACTTACGTTTTCTTTCTACTTTCTTATACGATCAAACTACGTGAATTAATGGAAAGAAAGCTTGTTGCCAGCGGTACATCTCCTCTTGTGTTCTTGTTGACATTGTTGATTTCAGTTTATCAATTTATAATTTTTTCATCTATTTTTGAATGACATGGAGACATAGCGTTTTTCCCTGTCTGGCTAAGCTGACATTAGTGATTTATTAGTGGATCAGACCAAGCCTTGTTTAATTCCCTAATGCATGCATACAATATATTGACATGATAACACACACTTAAGTCTTAATAAACAGATATTCAGATATTTTTTACAAAGGAAATCTCTTTCTGGGTTTTAGAAAGTTCACATCTTGTTGCCAGGTAAACTGTAACATTCTGGCAACAAGCAGGTGTCTAGCTTAAGTGTCTTCTTGTCCTGTATTGCAGATTTTCCATTGATTTGTTTATAAAATTTTGCATTTTAGATTAATATAGGTTTACAAGAAGTCACATTGCATGATGTTGTTTTCTTATGATAGAGTTAATCACTGGCCTACTGTTACTGAAATAAACTTGCTATTTAACTTGCTTAGTTAACATGTATCTGTGACATTGACTTAAGTCTTTTGGTGGGGACATGTACAGCAAGATACATAGGTCAATAATAAACAATAGCACCATCACAGGGAGCAGTCACATTAAGCAGATTACAGGCGATGAACTCAAATTGACAAAATTATGAAAACCATTGCACCATAGATCTGAACAAAAATCACTCAATAGTTGGTTCTGGAGGCTGTGTCGTCTGGAGCACAGTTGCCACTAGCAACAGGTTTTGTGGCAACGTGGAAGGACTGAAGCTTGTCTCTATCTGTTGATTTGATGTTAGTATGGATAGACAGGGCGTTTGGGCAATTTGCTGTTCTGTACTGTTTTTAAATTTTAGCTTTTTCCGGATGTTGCGGTGGTGTAGCCATGGGGAACCTAAAAAGAAATAGATAAGTTATAATAAGTACATCTGGTAAGTTATTGCTCAGTGTTACAGTAAGAAGAAAGAGGATGTTGTTGGAGATAGTTCCTGTTTTTGACTATAAAGTAAGCACATGTGGTCAAATCAGACATGAATCTGCAGTCTTATAGTTATTGTCTTGTTGTTATTTTGGGTTTCAAACTTCACTTTTTGCATGTACGTTTAGGTGACAATAGAAACAATTTTTTTTGAGTTGCATGAGTACTTTCAACATTATTTTTGTTCAAATAATTTGTATATGAAACATTTTATTTGCAACTTTATGCATTCAGTGGTATATTAATATTGTTTTTCATTAGCTTAACATACCTGTCATTCTAAACCAATGTAATCACATTTTTTCCATTGTAATGCTTCTCCATCCAGCTATTCTTTCAGTCAGTCAGTCCACTTACTCCTCTGCACCTCCTCAGACCATTAAACACTTTCCTTGACATTTTACACAAGCAGGTAGTACAATGATGAATAATAGAAAAGAGCTCTGCCAGCACTGCAGTTATTTGGGCCCAGCCGTGATCCTTGTCATTTCAACACAAGTGCAAAGCTAATTTAGCACAGGACAGAATGTAGCCACAAAATTGCAAGGAAGGAAGTTAACTGAGGAAGTCTGTGTCCATTTCAGTGTCATCTGATCCTTATGGTTATGTTGATTCTGGTGACAAATTGGAAAAACAATATTGAGTTGTAAGTTTGCGTTATCCTAGGTGGTGATCAAAAACTTGGGAATGTACAGTAGTAGCTGGGTGTCAAAGCAGAACAAAGGGAGTTAAACAAAACTTGAAGTGGGCTTGGCAGCGATCCAAGATGAGAGCGAGGGGGCACAAAAGAAAGCTTGTCCCGAAGAGTCTTGCAGTTGTTTTTCAGTGTCATATCGTACCATGGGCATGTTTTCCTATTTCACTCCATACATTTGCATGAGAGGCACGCCAGACATTTTTCCCCACACATCAAAGCAGCCCAGTTCATTTAGCTGCAGCTGCACTCCTTGAGATAAAATAGCACCAGTTTGATGGGTCAAAAGAAGCCTTGAAATCACCCATATAATTTGAAGTGCTCTCACATAAAGAAGTTGTGGAGAGAATAATAAGTGGTACTCTAATGGTACCCTGGGGAGCACCATATTCGGCAAAGAGCTGGACAGTCTTAAAAGTTGAGCAATTTGAAATATCTTTGAAATTATGCAACTTATGCAACTTGTGTGAACGTTTTAGTGCAGTTTCTATCATCCAAGCTTGCTTATTCGTATTAAAAAAAAACTGTTTGCATACCAAATAAAGAATTCTTATAGTTAAATTCACTGCTTTTGTAACCACATCATGAAGCAAAAAATAGCCAAGAAAAATCACATGCTACTGACCTGTTCACTTGATAAATCCAACCTTGCCCAAAAAGTCAAAGTTCCCAGAATAAAGTTAATCCAGTATTTGTTGCAGATTTCCTGTAATGGTGTTGTTTTCTTGACACATTGAGTGCCCCCAGCCCGAGATGAGGTCCATTCTCATCTAGAGCGTCTTGCGTTTGGGGAAGAAGGCTTTCCGAAAAGATGTTGTGGTGGTGCCCCGGCTGAAGGACGCTCCTCCCAGGGAGATCTTGGTCTTGCCACTGGTGATGGTGGAGGACCCCAGCGATGTCAGTTTCTTCCCGCGGGAGATGGAGGAGTTCCCCATGTTGAGTTTGGTCTTGTCCCTCTTGATGGTGGTATTGCCCAGGGTTAAGGCTGTCTTCCCCTCGGTGAAGCTGGTGTTGCCCATTAGGGAGCAGCGCGTCTACCAGACCCAGATTTGTTAGTAGGGATCGGGGCTCACTCGAAGCGAAGCATCGCACACGCATGCAGCACGCCCTGCTCTGGAAGCCTCCCTGGGTAATAGTAACCCAGCGTACAGTCCAGACCCGACCAGAATGCTAAGGGTGGATAGTGCGACCCCCGTGGCGCATAATGCCCTCCTTGAGCTGGCCGACGTGGGCTCTGGAAGGCCACATACCACCCCTGTGTACTGTGAATGGACAGAGGCAGCCGTAGGTGGCCACAGCCTCTCTGGGCGGACCGGGACAGTGGTGCGATTGTCCCATCTCCACGACGACACCGGACGGTGAAGGACACATTGTTGGGAAAGGAGGCTATGTGGTGACATCACTTTCATCTCAGCCATTGTTCTCTATTGCCTCTGATTGTTGGACTTTGTTTCTGGCTGTAGCTTATATTGCACTCAGGTTTGATCCAAAAGGCTTGTATATTTTATATGTAGTATTTGTCCCCTGTCTATGCATATAATGCACTGAAAGCACGTTGATTTGTGCATGACTTATTTCTGCAGAATGGGTGTGGTCCCTGTATCTGTGCTTTTTATGAATTGTCTCCAAATATTTGTAATGCATAGTAAATAGCATATATACCAATCAAACCAGAAAGTTTTAGACAGGTTACTTTTATGAGCACTGTTACAACATATTTCACAGTCATGTTGTTGAACAATGGTTATTAATTTTACTCATGGATATTATTTGCTTGCATATTGCATACATATTCTGTATCAAAAAGGCTTGAATGCTGTGCCTGTACATAAGTGTGAGGACTCATGTCTCCTGCACAGTTGGTTCTGGTTCCCCTCCCAGCCAAGTCAACATAAACCATTCTCTCACCACGGTCACATTTGCATATCTCTCTGCATGGCTGTATAAGGCTCATTCTTGTTCCAAAGCCATTACATTCACAATCTCACTTAGCACTAGCAGCTCTCACACACAGCAAGTTTTAACAATAGCATCTGATTTCCTGTGCATCTTGTGCTACTAACCTGCTAACATTGAACAGATTAAGAGATCCTTGGCTTTTGACCCTGTGCTAAATTCAAGTGTGAACATTCCAGTAGATGTTGCTGTGTTTTTCGGTGCCCCTGATGAAGGTAGTTTTGAAAACAGAAACAGACTTGGTCCCGTAGGAGAGAGTCAGGGTGGTGAGGGAGGTGGTGTTCTCCCCTCGCGTGATAGAGGCTCTTGTCACCGACAAACCACAGATGCCCAAAGTTATGGTGGTGCGGCTCCAGGAGATCGAGTATTGGCCCCAGGAGAAGACGTACTTAGTCCTCAAAATCAGAAACCTGCCTTTGGTGAAGGAGGTTTTACTTGTCGAGAATGTGGTTTGCCACTCATTGCTAGAGTCTTTTTTGGACTGCTTTGAAGCTTTAGGTGTCCCGGGACTGCTGTCCATTTAGGTGGTCCTGCGCCTCCCCGTCAGAGCCTTGCGGAACGAGGTGGTGGTAGTTCCCCGGCTGAAGCTGGCCCGTCCCAGAGCCACTGTGGTCTTTTGCCTCTGGATAGTGGAGTCTCCCATGGAGGTTGTGGTCACTCCCCTGAAGATGGAGGAGTTACCCAGAGACACGGCCGTCTTTCCCCTGGAGATGGACGTGCTGCCCACAGCCAAGGCAGTCTTGCCCTCGGTGATGCTGGTGTTGCCCATTGTAGCAGAGGCAGTCAGCCCGTGCCTGGATCCCAGCTCCTAGCATGCACACTGCATAGCCCCCTCTGTGCAGCACTGACAGCTCGGGGGTCAAAAGCCAAACTGAGTGTGAGGCAGGGTCAGCCCTAAATAGATCACACCACAATGTATAGATGAGTGAGGACACTGAACCATCATTCTTTGAAGCCGCGGCCCCTCAAAGAGACAAGACCCAAAAGGACCTGGAAACTGGCTGTGCACAAAGGCACTTGTATTGTCTCCATGATAGCACTGCAGTGGCCTGAAGAGACACATTGTGCACCACATAGGACAATCGGGGTGACCTCAGTGTGATAAGATGGCGTGGTTCCCAAAAAGCACAGCACTCTGCCTGCCATTGTACTAAACGGTTCAAATACAGAAGTACATTTGTCTGCTTTAAAATAGGGCGAACCAGATTAATCAAATCTATAAGGCAAAATGTTGTATAATTGTTATTATTATTATTTTTTTTTTTTTCAGATTCTCTGTAAAGACTCTTCTGGAGAAGTACACAGCAGAGCCCATAGATGACTCATCTGAGGAGTTCATTAACTTTGCTGCTATTTTAGAGCACATCCTGAGCCACCGCTTCAAAGGTAACACAGCAGGTAACATACAGTGCTGACAGTCAGACTTACGGATCATATATCTGTACCCTATGGACCTTATAATATCATGTATCAGCCAAATGTATCCATCCTCACCAGGTGAAAAACAAAAAAATGTGACTTAGGTATTAAAATATGACCAGATTGTAACTTGAGCGTGAACGTGAATGTGACGTGGCCTGCTATCAGGGCAGAAATTAATCCTTTTTTTCTTCTTGGACCAGGCTCAGGAAGCTGGTTCAGCTCAGATGGACAGCGCAGCTTCTGGGAGTACATTCGGCTGGCGTGCAGTAAAGTGCAAAACAACTGTATCGCCAGTATCGAAAATATTGAGAATATCAGCACGTCACGAGCAAAGGCAAGTTTTTGTTGAAGTTAACAATGAATTGACAATATTTGACAATATTTCTTATTTTAAATTTGTATTAATTGATGACAAATAATTTTAAAATGAATCTGCTCCAAAAAAAAAAAAACAGTCAGTATTTCAGTAAATTGTCTTTTGAAATTGTGCAAACCCTACTTTTTTGCTATTACACCACTACACTGACAATAATTAATAAAAAGAAAAAAAGAATATTTAATTCTATACTCAGAAGGCAAAATTTCCTTTCACACACAATAGCTTTATTAATATTCTGTGAATCTTTGTAAAACATATATTTATTCTATTTTTTCTTCTCATACATAGGGCCGAGCATGGATCAGAGTGGCGCTGATGGAAAAGCGTCTGTCTGAATATGTATCTACTGCTCTGAAGGACACCAGAACTACCAGGTCAACATTTAAATCAGTCTTTTATTCTGATAAAGTTGTCAACTCCCAATAGGAGGTCTTCTCCATAGTTTAAAACATATATGCAGGAAATGCCAGGATTCTATGATCGCATTTTTTTTTACTGTCCAAGTGTAGGTTTTCTTTTTGCTTAGTTGGTAGTATCTCTGTAATTACTGGACCTATTTACATGAAACAAAAAAGAACGGTCTCAAAGTTCAGTATCACAAACACTCACAATTGAACTACAAGCATTAACATTGTTCAATCACACTTGCATGACTGTTGTGTGACTGGATAGACGTGAGAATTAATATGGCAAATTTGTGAACCCAGTTCTAAACAAAAAAGTGTGAATTTTCTTTTAAACACAGCAAATAGTTATATTGGCCCTTGTACCCCATCTTGAATTATTTCAAATCCTAGAACATGAATGAAGCCTGGCGGTTGAGTTTGTGTTATATAAGAGATGATGATGTAGCCTTGATAATGGGCTTTCCACTGACAGGAGGTTTTATGACGATGGAGCCATAATGCTGAGAGAGGAGTCCACCGTCCTGACAGGCATGCTCATCGGACTAAGTGCTATCGACTTCAGGTGAGGAGAGCTCATTTTTCTTTCCTTTAAGCATTTCCATATCAGACATTTTCATCATCAGTCTTATATTCTTCATTTTGTTTTGGGCTTTACAAATCCTCATACTCTCCAGATATAGTATAAGTGGGATACTTTTACGACAGGTGCATTTCTGATTCAAATATATCCATTATTTAAAGGTGCACTGCGTAACATTCCTAGTGGAGGGTCCACCACCTTCTTGTCCCCATGGAAATGTTATTGGTTTGTCTAGAATGTTCCACAGTATAGTTTAAACCTATCTATTATGAGGGAGAGGAGCAGGTTACAGCGCTACGCTACATTACAATTTAGATCTGTGGAGAGTCGCCCTTATTCACAGAAGGAATTATTCTATTTTTGAGGAAAAGAAACACACATAATGTCTAACTACTAGATGGATATGTTTAAGGTTATACCATGGAATATTTCAGGCAAAGCAATAACATATGTGGATAAAATGTGTTAAAATGACCACATGAAACACATGAATAGATACTGTTTACTTCCATGGCCAGCGAGCAAAAACAAAACAAAAAACACCTCTTTCGCAAAGCTCATCTAAACATGGTAAAATCTTCTGGGTTGCCTAATAACTATTTTTGTGTGTGTTTACTGACTGTATTTGTACTTTTCTTTTCCAGTTTCTGTCTTAAAGGGGAGGCTCTGGACGGAAAATCCCCAGCCGTGATCGATTACACTCCCTACCTGAAGTTCACTCAGAGGTACGCCACATTTTTTTTAATGTACACCTGTCAGAAAACTGCAGGGTGATGTTGAAAGATTGAAATTTTCATATGTCAGTTCACCAATGTAACAGCCAATTTATATTACAAGAATATCTGCTATCAGCCTTAAAGCTCCACCTGACTAAATATGTCAATCTTCACTTTGACATTTAAGCAGCATTAGCTTTAGTCCATCAGAAGGAGGTGCTGTACTGACTACTTGTCTCTCAGAGGTTTGAAGGAAACATGAATGACTGATGTAGTGGAGGCCTGAATGTCGATGATATTCATTTGGGGTATTATTTTTTATATACTATACCCTTCATTGCATAAACCACAGCGAGCAGTGCAATTTATACTACTTTACTTAATTTACTATTCCTTGTTAAGACAATAAAAGTAATCAAATCACCTCAGAGCAATAATACCAATTGATATAATCAGGCACTGGCCATAAACAAGCCTATTACAGTCAACCTCTAGTATTATGCTGATTGACAATGAATTAGTGTGACAGACGTAGTTATTTCTGTGACTCCAACACTATTCTTATTCTTGTGTGTTTTTAGTTATGAGTACCTGAGCGATGAGGAGGACCGGCGCAGTGTGGACAGCAGTAACAGTGAGGAGAGCGTCCCCGAGCACCCGTACATCCCCCTGGTCACAGATGAGGAGAGCTGGAGCAACAAGTGCCGCAAGATGGAGCAAAGGTTTAAGATCGTCTACGCCCAGAAGGTCAGTCTAATTAATTACTTCTCTGATTTATGTTATAGGCATGTGGCACAGTGGTTGGGTCACCAGTATTACTTTGGATTACATTAGTGTGGAAGTAAATGGTCAAGGTTTTCATATATTTTACCAAAAAAGTTCTAAGTAGGATTGGTCTCAAAACAACAGCTGGTTTGTAATCTAAAAAAAATGTATTCATACATTCTGTTTCTAATCTTTTATAATGATTATGTAATGCGATGAGTCTAGTTTTTATTTAGTGTTAAAAGTTTAAGATTGTCTACGCCCAGAGGGTCAGTCTAATTAATTACTACTCTAATCTATGTTATTGTGTTAGTTAAACCTACAACACTATTCATTTTTATCATTATTTAAATATTCTTCTTTATATTCTTTATATTAAGTTAAACAAACTTTATGTAAGATTCAGATTTTAAATTTCAACTTTGCCTATCTGTTTCCCAGATACAAGGTAAACATGTTTTTACTGATAACAACTGAAGCTGTAATACAGATTCATCCAGAAATTTGAAGTTGGTTTAAACCTAAAAAGACTCTCTTGTCTGAATTCTCACTAACTAAACACCAGCAGCTAATCATGACTCAGTGCTAGTGCAGCCTCTGCAGTTCTGTGAGTCAACTCTGGAGGTTCTGAGCTCTCACATGAGGCACAGCATTTCCATATACTGAGAAAAATAAAATATGAGGAGTATGTGGTAACACACATTTAGTTGTGATTGTAGTAGCTTTTTAAACCCTGTAAGAGCACAGGCTTTATACAGTTCCTTTAAACAGAGAAGCACTGAATCAGAGCATGACAAATAACCCCCAAATAGCACTTTGTCACAGAGATCCAATCACGATTTGTTTTTCTTATCGCCCAGTGCTATATGGCACTAGCACAGACACAGTATGCTGTGTTGGACATGATTTCCTCACCTCTATAATATAATGTAATTTATTATTTTAGGGTTACCTGGAGGAGCTGGTGAGACTCAGAGAATCTCAGTTAAAAAACGCAGAGGCTGAGAACAAGCGTCTGAGAGCAAAGGTGGATGAGCTGACGCTGCAAAGCCAAACAGAGAAGAAGGAGCTCGAGGCCATCATCCTGGAGCTACAGGCACAGTTGTGAGGACATGTCCACACTTTTAAACAATACATATATAACACATATATAAAACTGTCTATTCTACTTACTTACTCTACTCTGTTACACAAAATGATAATATACATACCCTTACTCTAATTAATAACACTAGTCTTTATTCTGTCTCCTGTTTGGCAGCATAACCTTTGTTGATAGAAAACTGTGTATTACCATTGCTAATGTTTTAAACAATGATACAGCATAATATTAAATGTGTACATGAACATGGACACACATATCCACATATTGTCTTGAAAATGTACATACTTCACAATTGTATTTTCTTCAGATCCTCCTTGATGCCCTGTGATTCTGCTCAGCTCAGTAAAGATTTGACTATTCCTCTGGTCAACCAGTGGTCCACGGTCGCAAACAACCAGGGTGATGTCAAGCTTTTCCGCAGGTACACTCCTGACCCCGAAATTATAGTTTACTTTTAAAGTGCCAATATTATGCTATTTATCTGATCTATAATTTTGTTTCCTCATCAAAAACATACATGTTCATTCACACATGTTTAACACACTAATCCTGCATATTTACTTTGAGTTCTTCACTGAAACTGAAAAGACCTTGTGATGTCATATGGTAATACAAGAAGTGCTCCACTGTGTTTTTAAACTCCATACTCATCCACTAGAATGATTAGGGTGATTTCAGTCCTGGAATAGCAAATCTCTGCTAAACTAAAAGTAAAAGGTAGCTGTTAACTTGAAAACTATGACTATATAACATCATGAGGTGAACCATTTTTTGAGCATTTTGAGCTTTGGGGATATAGACAGACTAATAATAGGTTTACTCAAGCATGTGTGCATGAAACAACACACAACTCCAGGTATGTTTTTGATGAAGTAATAACATAACATGGCTTAAACCTCACAAGAATCCATTTTGTGTAATATAGAAGCTTTAAAACGTGAATGATGATATTTTCTTTTTACCATTTAGGAGGAGTTTCCACAGTTTGGACCAGCTTTCAGCCGATATGAGTTTAGATTCTCAGAAAACTGAAGGCAGACAAAACGGAGACACAGGATGGACCTCAGCAGGTAATGCATGCTATACTATGCTGCCTATATAGGAGTAATATTGAGTGAGTTTGCTCTAATCGTATTACGTAACTGCTCTTTAATGTGAGTGGGAGTAACTACTACATTTGACAAAAGCTGTAGGTGTGTGGCACAGTGGTTGAGTAGTGAGTCATCAGTATTACTTTGTATTACATTAGCGTAGATTAGAGTGGATAAGGATTTTAACATAATTTACAATGGAAATGGTTTGTTCATTTACTATTATACTACTATATTCTTTAGGGTTTCATATATTTTTCAGAAAAAGTAATTAGTAGTATTGATCTCAAAACAACAACTGCTTCTGAAAAAAATCATGTAGATTCCATACATTCACTTTCTAATCTGTTATGTAATTTGATGTGTCTAATTCTTAGCCATCAAAAATATGACATGCATGAAAACTATGAACAATATTTTAGTTAAATTAACACTGCTTTGGAGTAGATGACTTTCCTTGTGCAACCTCTTTGAATTATCCTGGTTTGGGGACATGCACAATCCACACTCTGGCTGTTAACTCACTGTCAAACCCTTTATTTGCACAGCACTTGCATGAGCAGAACTGTCCTCCTCTCTCCTCTGGTGCATAATGGCTGTATGGAGGCTGCCTCCCATGCACATGTTCATATGTCCATATTCGCACAAAGGCAGCTTGTCTGTTTATGATATCTGATGTGGGCAGATGAAAACTATGCATGTACTGTATTAATTGTGCATTTTATCTGTAGGAAAAGATGACACCCCCTCCATGTTAGGCCTATGCGGCTCGCTGGCCTCTTTACCCAGCTCCAAGTCCCTGGCTAGCCTCAAGTCCAGTGAATGTCTGGTTAATATCAGCACTGAGCCTAGTCCTGCCCTGTCTCCCAGCTAGGGGGCGCTCAAAATAAGGTCTATCTACCCCTGTCCTGTTTGCCTGGTGATGCTGCGTCGACCAACCACCTGACCAAAACCCTGCCTTCACCCCATCTCCATGACAACGGGAGAGTTACGGCACCGCCTCTTTTTTACTCAAGACAGAAGTCAGTATTGGGTTACAAATATATTTGACTTTTTATTATTTACAGATATATCTACAATGATTTCTTCCAGTCAGCATTTGTTTTAGATCATGCTCACACAAATGCTCTCCCATTTTCCAAAGCATCTTTTGATTATAAGCTTTGATTTCAAAATGTCTAAGTGATAACCATTGTTACTTGACCAACAATTAAGCTTAATTTGTATTATTTGTCTGTTGTAACCAAAAACTCTAAAGTTGCACTATGTAATTTTTCTGCTTGTCTCCCTAAAGATGTTATTGATTTGTCTGGGATGTTCCACAGTATGGCATTAAATCTGTCCGTCTTACATTCATTCAATTACAAGTGTTTTAATTGCTTGGAAATACCTTAAAACATGCATTCTTACTATGAGCTGGCTTACTTCTCCACAGATCTGACTTGCTATTGTCATGTGCTACTCTGCATAGATGTAGATAGGCTTAATGCCGTACTGTGGAACATTCCAAATGAAGCAATAACATCTGCAGAGGCTAACAGGTGGAAAATGTGAACCCCCTCCAGAAAAATTACAGTAGAGCTTTAAAATACTGCTTATTTTATTTATTTACACATGTAATCTCGGAGTCTTGGTTGGTTTTGTGTTGCAATAAACTGCCTTTTCCATTTAAGAGTTTGTCCTTTGTATGTAATCGTTTGATATGTATAAAATCATATGGGTTTAGGTACAGGCTGGGGCTCCATCTGGTGGCTAGAAGTGGTAACATCAAACGTAAAATTGCTAGACAAATACAGAAAGTACTAGAAATATTCATGCAAGGGAAACTTATTGAGCACAATTAATGTTTGTCTATGACTGTAGTGTTTTAAATTGACTCGCAGTAGACTAAAAACTTAGATATAAAATGGTGTCAGGTGTCAGAACAACTGCATATTTTTGTATAAATACATTTGATATGCCATTATGCCCTCTAGCTGTTGTGACATGGAGTTGTAGTTCAGTAGATTAGAGTTGCTGAGTTAGAGCTTTTTGCTCTAATATATATATATATATTTTTTTTTTCATTATTTTGTATTGCTATATAAAATGAATGAAATGAAGATTCCCTAGATCACTCTAATAACATTTATGGAGGTATTTCCTAAGTAGGATACACCCACTGAGAGTGCTAGAAAAATATCCTGACAAATCTTTGAATAATGTAAATAACACAACACATAAGTTTCAACCTTAATTTTTATGAGTCATACATGGGCTATTGAAAAAAATTATATTATGATACTTTTACATACAAAACAGAGTTGCTCTTCTAACTAAACTAATATTTGGGATATGGACTATAGTAGGCTGCTGGTAGTAATTTTGTACACTTTTGTTCACTCCTAGTCCTATAATAATAAATACATAAAAATAAAAAAAAAAAGATAAACATGCCTATCTTTCTCTACTAAAGATAAGTAGCATCAATATAACGGTTAATAAACTCAACATAATCAATTTGCATGCTCTCTCTGGTTGGTAACACTTTAAATTCGTGTTTTACTGCCATGGCAAATGAGCTGTAAAGTTTCTGTTGCTGATTTAAAAGGGGGAGGTGGAGGAGGGTCCTGCAGAGAGAGGCTGTGATGCCCTCTTCTTCTGCATAATAGAAAAATATGGGACCAAAGTGGGTGGGAACTACAACTTTTGGGGGGCTTTCCTTTAAAGACAGATGGCTCCTTCGCCCAATACGTGCAGAGTTGTAGTCTGGAGCAACCAATAAGCAGATTTTGGGTCTTTAACACGAGCCTAGTCTAGTTTTTTTCATTAGTTTTTCACACTCCACGAGTGAGCTGCAGGTTGAGGCTCCTGTGTTGACAATTTGACGACAAGGGAAGCGAGTGTTGATGGTTCGGTAGGTTTTAAAGTTTAGTTAATGTTAGAAATCTAGCAAGTTATTTTATTTGGTGCGTTTTTTGTCACTTGCAAACTACGAGAAGTTATGCTGTAGTAATTATCAATATATATGCAACAAACCATAATAACAGGCCTGCGTAAAGTGTGGAAAAGATGGATTGAATGTGGCTGTGTTCGTTCAGTTGCTTGCTCCACTGAAACTACCGAGATTGGGGGAAGGAAAGAAGCGGAGATCGTGTTTTTCTTAGCCGAGCAGAGAGAGGGGATGTCGGGCAGAAGTTGTGGAGTGCCTCGGGGGTACAGCAGCAGCAGCAGCAGCAGCAGCGGTGGGAGCTCCAGCAGCATGCAGCCTATAAAAGCCACGGTCCCGTATCAGCTCCAGAGAGGATCGGCTCTTCTACTGGGGAGGACCGAAGTCAAAACCGGTAAATATTGCACAGTTGAATTATATATTTGACTTTAAAGGTGCATTATGTACCTTTTCTGGTGGATAGACCGTCAAATGCTTTTCTCTGTGGAGATGTTATTGTTTTGTTTGGATTGGAATGCTTCACAGTATGGCATTAAAGCTTTATATCTTCATGGAGACCAAACCAGATCAAGTTACAGGTCCAGATCTGTGGAGAGACAGCCCCACTCACAGTCAGAATATCTGTTTTCTAGGTATTTTGAGCTCTAAAACCACTGTTATTGAATAAATGTAAAAGAGAGCTGTTTAATGTCATAGTGTGGAACATTGCAGGCAGAGCAAAAACATATCTGTAGAAACAAGCATGTTCAGGCCCCTCAACAAAAAGTTACATAGTGCACCTTTAATGATAAAACACTAAGTTTTTTCTGTATAATTATATTATTATTTCACTCCAGTCTCTTACTATTTTTGCTACTTATGTAGAATGTATTATTACTACCGTTTATATGTTGGCTCTTTGTTATTATAATATATTGTGATGTGAGAGCAACTGTGTCCCAATAATTTCCCTTGTGGATCAATAAAATTAGTCTAAGTCTAAATTTAGTAGATAATCTAAACTTCATATAATCTTTACTGATGCACAAAGAACCATTAAAGTCCAGATAAAGTCAAATAATGATGAAAATAACAACTTTTGTTCTGAATCTAACATGTGATCATATACTGATCCATGGGGGAAGTGGTCACTGTTGAGGTAGAACACAAAGGCATTGCCCAAAGTCACAGAATTGACCACATTACAGAGGAATACATAGAATAAAACTAAAAACTAAATACTAAAATACCTTTGTACTGCTTATTTGTGTTTATACTGTTTTTGCTTGCTTATATGTATCTTATGATGATAGAAGGGCCTATCTATTTTTTATACAAGGTTAAGCAAGCAAAATTTAATAGTGTGTGGTGCTGATGCAATGTTATCTCATACACCTACTGCATGCAAAATAAAAATGATGGAAATACAACATACAATTGATACAAGTTTAAGGATGGGCCACTATGGATTTTTTTTAACCAATACCAATATCTAAATTTGGTTTACAACTGTGTGATTACCGATATTTGTGACACAGATATTACACATTTAAAATCCAAGCAAGGCCCAATGGTACTGATATATTGCCAGTCCATAGTTTTAAGTAACATAATCAACAAGATGTAAAGGCAACTTAAATGAACAAATTATATCACTCAGTAGCAATATGACTCTTGGTGAAAATATGTTTTGATTGCAAATTATTACCGAAGTCTTGGGCAACCTCTTTAACAAGTTGTTTGTTAGTTTTTTCTTGGCAGTAATTTTTGGCCTTGCTTGATCTCACAAACCTGCACAGACCAGAGCTGCACAGTATCAGGAGAAAGTGATTTGTCATATGTTGAGTAGGCATGATGAGAAATTTGGAGATACACAGATGAATACATTTTTGTGTTCAAACAATGAGACAAGGCATTGTGGTATTGTGAAAAATATGACTACATTAAAGCAACCACAAAACAAGATTTACCACAAATATTTTGGGTGTTTTATAATGGCGGAATGTTCAGCCGTTTCCATGGTGACACAATGCAAACACAGACAAAAAGTTTTAAGATTGTGTGAAAAAATACAAAATGGATTTAAAAATGGATAAATCTTTCAGAGGAGTTTGATTTTCAGAGAGTTACTACTGAGCTTGTGACTGTAGTTTTATGTTGTAGAGACTTATTTAACAGCACACATCAGCTCATCTGTTTTAATTCCAATCAAATCCACTCTTTCTGCTCAGATTGTGTTAAAATAAAGCTCAGATTAAGTCTAACTTGAGTAACAGAGCTGCAGACAGAGCAGTGCTTTCAGTTAGCTTCACAGCCCCCAGGAAATGACATCAGCTCCAAAGTATCAATACACTGGATTCACTCAACATTAATAACTGAAGATGACTTAATTATCTTGGTACACGTTCTTTAGTTTTGAATGGTTACACAAACTTGCTTGTCGAAATGTCCTGTTTCAACTATTTCACAGGCTGTCACTGTATATTATTACAAGATAGAAGACTGTTCTACAAAAACAAAATCAGGGTTGGTAGCTCAAACACTTGGAGTCGCTATCTTGACCTGACTTGGGAGCGTCCTGCCTTCATTGTGGCTTGAAAGTGTTAAATCAACAGTAAAGCTGCTATGTCTGAAACACAACACTGTTATCATAATGTTATTGGGACGCCCAGTCGCCCCTCTGCTCTCTGACCCGTGGGATCTGGGCTGCATGCTCCAGTCCTGCTCCAACTCTGGTCTCCTCTCACTCTTGTTCTGTAAACTATGTGGCTATGAAGAATAAAACATCCAACAAGTATGTTTAATATTGTAAAATAGTAGAATATAGTGTCTTATTTCACCATAGACAATGCAGCTTAAGTGGACAGCAACAACAAAGGTCTAAAATATAAATCTATATGAAGAACAAATTAAGAATGACTTAACTAGGATCTAAATTTGAATGATTAAACAAAGTCCAAACCAGGACTAAATCAGGACTTGAGTTGGTAGAGCATTCGCCCACTGATCTAAAGGTTGGCGGTTTGAATCCAGCTCTCGACATAAACATCACAGGTAGAGCGGTCAGATCCACTGACCCACAGGTTAGCTGGTGTGATTCCAGCTCCCACAGATGAATGCTGTCGTTGTGTCCTTGGGCAAGACACTTAACCCACCTTGCCCACAGTGTCTGCGTACACTGGTGTATGAATGTGTGTGTGAATGTGTGAGTGGTTCCTTGTTGTAAAGCGCTTTGAGTGCCTTGAAGGTGGAAAAGCGCTATAGAAAAATGTGACCATTTACCACTTTACTAGGTCCAAACCAGGACTAAACTAGGGCTAAACCAGGATTAATAGGGTTAAACCAGGACAAAACTAGGATTAAACCAGAACTAAGATGGGGTAACCCAGGACTAAATTAAAGCTAAAACCAGACTAAACCAAGATGAGATCTACCTAGTGACTAAGCTGTGATATAGTGTCCTGCCCTAGTATGAGACTCCATGTGCCTGCTGTGCTGTATATTTTTACATCTGCCCTGATGACAGCATGCTGTTTTGGTTATATTATTAGCAGTTGGGGTCAAACACTTGAACTGTAGTTTGGACTTAAATTTTAAGCCTAGACAACTGTCTGTCTCAATGTACTTCAAAGGTGCAGTATACTGCTCTGTAGAAGGGTCCGCCACCTGTTTGTCTCCATGGAGATGTTATACCTAGGTACCTAGTCTCCAATGATCTGACCTGTAACTTGCCCTGGTATCGTTACCCACTTGTTGCCATGGAGATAGGCAAAGAAAAAACATCTACATGGAGACAAGTAGGTGATGGTCTGGACCCTTCACCAGAGAAGTCACATAGCACAGCTAGTACTACGTTTAGACCTAGAATTGACCTGGATGGTTGTAGAGAAGACATGGTCTTGTCAGGTTATCCCTGCCATAGACCAGTTTCCCCTTTGTGTACATCAATTTGTGCCCATTTTACTAATTAGAATTTATTTAAAATCCAAGTTTAGTGCTAGAAGTGAATGAACTGACTACATTAACACATGCACACCAGATTGATTATTGAAATGGTATGTAAACTATAAAATCTGGAGTTAACAATCTAATATCTTTTTTTTTCATATGGGAAAATTCCAAACTAATTTAGCCAAGACAGAGATTAAAGACAAACTGTAGAAGATTTAAATTTTTAATATCTAGTAATCTACTTAAATTAAAGGTCCAATATTACGCAAAATTGACAGTGAGCTTTAAACCATTTAGCCATTAAGCTACCCATTAGTTGGAGTTATGTGTTTTTTAATTCACATGTTTTAGCCACCTTGCGATGGCATGAAGCACTAGTTTTCATGTTAGAAGCTTTTACTCTTAGCTCAACAGAGATTGGCAATTTCAAGGCTGAAATGCAACGTTTGTGTGTTTGAACATGTGTGAATGAAAAAGGTACTATGTTTGTGATGAGGAAACAACATTGTAACATAGATCAGAAAATAGCCTAATAAGGGCCCTTTAACTGAATTTTGTGTGCATGTAAATGTGCACACGGTTGTTTAGTTTAGTGGTTTTGCTTCAGGTCGTAAACACACAGCCCACACCTGCCAGAGATTACAAAGTAGTGCCAAAATGAACAATGCTGCGTATGAGGTCTGGGAGCAATTTAGCCAACTATTGGTGCCCGCTGTTTAACTTCTCCTCTTAAAATGGCTATGAACACAATTAAACTGCAGCAATCTAATCTAATTACAACTCTCACATTGTCAAATTAAAGGTGGAATCTGTAACTTTTTGGTTTTAGGTCAGTCACCTGCTTGTTTCTGTGGGTATGCCGCTGCTCTGCCTAGATTATTCCACTGTATGACATTGAACAGTTCTACCTTACTTTTATTCAATTACAGGTGCTTTTATAGCTCAAAAATACCAAGAGCAAGGTTGCCTCTCCACAGAGTTGACCTGTGACTTGTCCATGAACATAGAAAGGTTTAATACTATACTGTAAACCTTCCAGACTAAGCCATTACATCTTCACGTAGAAAAGAATTTGACTGACCTTTCACCGGAAAAGTTACACAATGCACCTTTAACCAATTTTTATGGTTTTTTTTTTTGGTTTGTTTTTTCACAAAGCTGACAGGACTGCCGCTCGCCCACCAAAGCCCACCATTCGCCGGACGTTATCACTGGACACCATTGTGGGGCCCTACCTGCAAGGACAGTGGCCCAAAGAAGCAGAGAGCATGACTGTTACCTGCGTCAATGATAAAGCCACACAGGTGAGTGTTAAAGCTCATATATTGCACAATATTTACTCTTGTGTCCTGGAGTTGTGTTTTGATTCGTTCACACATGTTTGAGTAATCTTTTATTATGAGTCTGTCTACATCTCAAGCTCATTTTAAGCTCAAAATACTCTGTTCCACCTTGTGATGTCATGAGATGGTACTTTTAGTTAACAGCTACCTTTTATTTTACCTTTAGTTTGGTAGATATGGTCAATTCTTGGGCTGAAAATATCCAAGAGAGAATGTAGATCAGAACATATCATACCTCTGAATTTGGCCAAATCAACAGTCAGCAAATCTTATATTGAGGATTTGCATGTTATTACTTTGGCATAGGTTTAAGTCAGATGCCTTTCCGCTGTACTTTTCATTTTTCACATGAATTCCTTTGGCTTACAGTATGTTCTGGCTTGCAGTTAAGGGAATTTGCTTCAATCAATAGCAAAATTGTGTAATACGGTTCCAAGAGGGGTGTAAGTGTAGGCAAGAGTTTTAGCCTTAGCCTTTTAAACCAGAACCACAAAACATTACTAATAAATGTTGGTAAGTCTTCTGTTTAACTTTTGACAGTACATAAATAATACTTTTAAATAATCAGTTATTCAATTATGACACAAAGACTTGTAATTATCTTGTCTTTCTTCCAATTGTGCAACCATAATGTGTATTTTTTATTTCTTTAAACACCACATTATTAGCAGTATTTATGGGAGGCAACTGTTTCAATATCCAATGCAGCTAGCCAATATATTACATACCCCCAATAATCCCCTTAGATAAAGAACATCTTATTCAACTCCACCCAATATTAAGGTCTAAGTTACACCCTTGCCTCACATAATGATTATAAGGCTTGGGTTACGAGCCTATAAAACATTGATCTGTTGTTATCTGTTTAAATCATGTGTGACCAGTGTGACATGTACAAGCAGTCATCTCGTGTAATCCAAAATGTTTTACACTAAATAGGACTTATTTCTGGGTCAAGCTAAGGTAATTCTACCCTTCTGTCTTCACTTTTACTACTTTCTGCATTTTAGATACATACAGAAAACATCAAATATATGAAGTAATGTATGTGGAATTAGTAAAGAAAAAAGTGAGCTCTACGCAATATTTTTTGACGAAGCAAAGTGTGGTTACTTTGAGGATTTCAATATAAAATAGGGGGAAAAAGTAGCGTTATTAAACATTTTTGCTTTGCTACATCATTCCATATATCTTGCCTCATGTATTCGATGTCTTCCATATGTATATAAAACATAGAGAGAAGTGAAAGGAAAGAAATAAAAAAAATTGAATTGAATGAACATTGAATGAGAGGGTGTGTCCAAACTTTTGACTGGTAGTGTGTGTGTAATAGTGGTTCTAGTTGGGGTAGTCTGTAGGCCTTTAGTTGTTTAGTTGATTAACTGGTGTCTTAGTCAATCACATTTTTGATTAAACTAAATATTATTTTATTAAGATTATAAGGCTTTATATGCAAAATCACACAAAGGTGAATGCATGGAATTAGCTGACGCCTTGGTGTAGACAGGACAGTTAAAGGTGCACTATGTAACTTTTTGATCCGGCACCTGCTTGTTTCTATGGATAGGTCATTGCTCTGCCTGAAGTGTTCCACAGTATGACATTAAACAGCTCTACCTTACATTTATTCAATGACAGGTGGTTTTAGAACTCAAAAATATTTTGAAAAACAGGCACTCTGACTGTGAGAGGAGTTACCTCTCCACAGATCTGACCTGTAACTTGCTCTGGTTTGGTCTCCATGAAGATAGAAAGCTTTAATATCATACAGTAAAATATTTGAAACAAAGCAATAACATCTCCATGCAGAAAAGCATTTGATGGAGCCTCCACCACAAAATTTCATGAAGATGCTCTTTATTTGTACTTTTTTGTATACATGGTCATTTTTTTTTATTTATTTTTTTTTTATTACAAGATCTGTATAATCTTAGAGAGTCATGTCACTCCCCCTTTTAATCAGTTAATTGGGGGGCTTGTCTTTGTCTTACTGCAATTTCTTTTGCTGACTAAAGTCTTATTTCCGAGATGTTGGATTATAATTCTGCCTTAAATCTCTTGCAATCTTGAGATCTATATTGTTGCTGGTATGACACGATTCTCACAAAAGATGCGTCTTATTGTTGCATTTAAAGAAGCCTCGATATCAAGAAGTAGGCTGCGCAGGTGCCTGGTGGTTCCACTTCACTGAGCTAGAAATGGTTGTTTTTTGTTCTTGGTAAACTTTTGTTGCACCCCCCACCACTGTATATACCCCAAACTAGTGCAACAAAGCCACCCTCACCAAGCTCCACCAAACTCCATCGTCTTCTCCTCCTGACACAGTTTGAACCCCCTTGGCATCCATTGTGCACAGACCCTTCATGACCTCATTATACGGCTGTCCCATCCCCCTACAACCACGCTCGCACATCCCTCCACCCCCTGCCATACTTTTGCATTATTTTGCAATTTACGACTTCATTCTTATCTGGGCGTACCATTGAACTTTCTCAAGCCCACTTCAAGCCCAGAAAAGATTTATAAAGACTGTTGTTAAACTGTGGTAACAAGTCAAATGATTAGTTTCTTCCTTCCTGACAAACCCCTTTCCACTTAACACAAGGGTCATTGAATCGTCTGATCAAAATTATGTAAATCTATACAGCCTTTAGCCTAGTTTAATAATATACATTTCTAAACTATGTGAGTGCCAATCAAAACATGACTGAAAAGACATCTTCTAAACAGGAATGTCATTTTGTGCAAACAAATATGGATCTCTTGGTATTTTTCAGATAATTAGAATGGTTCATTGCATCAGAAATGTGCTGAAAATGTCTTGGTTGAGGTTCAAGGATTTCAACAAAAAGTGAATGGACTGTAAAAATGAACACACAGAAATATTACCATATAGCTCACATTATATTGTTATCATTGCTTCTTACAGTCATTTGTCAGCTTTCTTATGTAGATAATATACTTATCTTATACTTGTATTATATTTATACTTTATTAACTTGCTTGTTTATTGATCTATCTATCTATCTATCTATCTGTTTATTTATTTATTTATAGTCACAGGAGTGAGTAGATCTAGTGCTAGTGCTAATTCTCAACTCTTGTCCCTGGTTGGGCTTAGGGTTACACTCAAGAAAACAATTTAAAAGTGTAATCTTTAAAGGTGCACTATGTAACTTTTTGGTTGAGGTTCATCACCTGCTTGTTTCTATGGACATATCAGACAAAACAATAACTTTCCACTAGAAAAGTTTCATAGTGCACCTTTAAATGCATTTTCACAACAGTGCAGTTTCATATTACAAAGATTCCCACATTCAAACACATGTTTACATACACAGACAATAGAATGCAATATTTACATATGGATACAACTTGTTTTTAACCAGGACTTGAGGTGTTCACTTGAGGTGACTTGAGCTGTTCACCTTGAGGTGAACAGCTTAAGAAATGATATGCACTGATCTGACATTTGATGCGGTGCCATGTTCTCCAGTCAAATTTTTAAACATTGCAATTATTAAAAAGTATACTGATATAACTGATACTGATATAACTTTCTACCTTGCCGACCAGATGCTATAGTATACAAATAGTGTTATAAAGCTACTTCGATACATATCTCATAGCATAGTAATTATAACTTGTATATTGACAGTTGCCTATTAAAAGACCTTTGTTCATAACACTTTGAAAAAATCTAAAACTAAATGTAAACACATTCGTACAGAAAGTGTATATTCATACTAAATTAGTCTGTGGCTTTCGTCTTGTTTATGACTGCTTATCTAAAATGGCTTGTGCACAGTAATGACTCCATGTTGTCCAAGATTTGTATTTCATTCTGGCATAAGACATGTTTTGGTCCACTTTAATAAACATACTTAAATGTCACTCATTCATTAACTTGTTATATCATTTTAACTGTATATGTTCAGCAGTTGTCTTATTTACAATCTTTACTTGGCTCATAAATTTCCATTGACAGCCTATTGGTTTACTTTAACTCCTTGTTGACAATATTATGTCCCTTTACCAGACAGGAACGTTAATAGGACGGGCTGCCACTCTGAAACACTAGCCAAATTCTCAGCTACCTTTGATGCTTTTTATAGCTGTGTGTCTCATTCCCCGTTCAGATTTTGGGAGGGTACAAGGCGCTGGACAGTGGGGGGTTGCCATCCGTAACTGTATACCCCTGTCACTTTATAACTGATACCACATCCAGACCTATCCTGCCCGGCAATAGACAGATCGGACTCTACTTTGGACTATAATGCTGTTTAAAGAAAGATATAGGGAATGTATTGCTTATTTTAGTATGTTTTGTAGCATAGCGAAATGAATGGTGTGTTATATATGGCTTGGAGTTGCTAGTGGAAAGCCTTGATTGATAATGTTATGTGTGTGGTTGCCGGTGAAGATCTGACTTTGTATACAACTGCCGTAACCAAAGAAGGACTACTCTTTTGCTCTGGATTTAACTGGTGTCAGTGATGAATCCTCAAAGTTTTGATCTGAAACAGCCTTCACAAGCGGCCAACCAAGCTCCAACTGTTAGAAGATCAAGAGTCAATGTCAAGAAATCGGTATGCTGTGAATGAATAATGCACATATTTTAACTGTTTTTGGAGTGGACCATATAACTACAGATATCACTGTATTTTCCTGCTTGTATTTAGTGAGTCCTAACACATTAAAGGTCCTGTATTACACAAGATTGACTCTTGTGAGCTTTAAGCCATGTTAGAATGTTGTTACCTTCTCAAAATCATACCTGGACTGGTGTTTTGTTTCATTTACACATGTTTGAGTAATCCTGTATTATCTGTCAGTATTTGTCCAAAGCGCAAAATGTTCTGTTCCATCTTGTGATGTCATGAAGTGGTAGTTTTCAAGTTAACAGCTACTATTTACCTTTTGTTTAGTAGCGCTTGGCAATAGAGATGGGATAGGTTTGTTTTTTTACATACATACCAATCCAAATTAGACATTTTTTGCAACAAGATGTAAATTTTGTGAATGGCGCTTTTGTTTTTCTTTCTTTGTTTGTGCAATGAGGTGTTATATTTTTATGATGTGGTTTGGATATTTTTACAGTGTGTGTACTGTAAGTATGACTGTTAGCGAGTGGCTGCACAGCTGTTGTGGGGCAGGTGTTAACAGACAGCTGTGGTTCGTTTTTATATTTACCGCTGTCAAGAGAAACAGTGCAAAGTAGTTTCAGCTTAACAGTCATACCATATACATGAATGAATGGAGACTAGACGTATGTTTGGGCAATATATTAACATCTAGAACTGAGTCACCACCTGCTTGTATCCATGGAGATGTCAACGTTTTGTGTGGATTGTCACGTGTTATGGCATTAAACTCTTCTTTCTTAGATTTATTCAGTTAAGAGATGATCTATTGCAAAAACATGCTTTCTTACTTGGGCTGCTAGGTCCTTTGGAATCTATTGGAAATATTTAAATGGATGCAATTAATAACAAAACTCATATGGCAAAGGTCATAATTTTGGAAGTACCATAATTTCTTCACGAACAACAACTCTGTAATTTTGATTTTGAACCATGTTCTGAAATGTGATTTTTGTATTAGTTTGTCAATTTATATTTCAGTCTTATTGTTAAAAATGTGAATCCTATTATTAACACTACTAATAATTCACAAATCATATTAAAATGCTTGTCTGAAAAATCACAATTAGATATTTTCCCAAATCGTTGGGAAGGGTGCTTGCCTTCCACAGATCTGACCTGTAACTTGCCCTGGTTGTGGCACCTGCTTGTTTCCATGAATATCAATTATTACCGTACTGTGGAACATTCTAGACAACCATGGGGTAGATTCCCAGCAAGCTACATACTAATGCAACTGTAACTTTGTTGCTTTGAAGAAACAAAAAAACAATATTATTTTTTTTCTTATTTCAGACTCCTAGTTCTTGGGCAGAAGAAACCCGAGGCAGAAGAAATGCAAGCGGACACAAAAGATCAGCATCTTGGGGAAGTGCAGAGCATCTCAGAGAGGCAAGTCAAATGCATCCTCTTAAATAAAGTACTCAAAACAGCTAAATTTAGGACAAAGAAAGGGCACAATAAACGGTTCTTATATTCTAGAATGAGAGAGGCGACATTTTGGTATGAAATAAATAAGAAATTAGTGGTTTTCAGATTGTAGAATGTGATGATGTTATACTCCAAAATGGGGGGCAAGAAACAGTGTCCTCACTTCATTGCATTGTACTTTGCTATGAAATATCTAAAAGACCCTAGAACTCACTGAATTACAACAAAAATCTGCATTTAGCAGTATTCTTTTTAGCTGCTTCCTTAAATCTGTCTTATCAATGGCCTATAGAATGTTGATGTCATCTGAAATCAGCAGTATCCTAACCCAAAGACACACATTTGTCAAACTGGATTATTATTTGCAAGAGGGTGGGTCTATCATTCACAGATTTGCCTCTTTAATCTTTGCTAAAACTCCTTTCAACTGACTTAAATAGTAATAAAATAATTTGTTCATTTGAGCTAACAGAGAATACATTGAACTGCTTTATGACAGTAGAAAGGCAAATTGTACCATATAATAGAACCTGCTCTCCCCCTCAGTATTCAGTAGATTCCCCTTGTCAATCTGTTGCTACATATTACACTGACTTGACATTACTGTAATGAAAAAATCAACACATTTTCTTGTAATAATAAATGTAATTTTGTTCTCAGGTGGCCAAGTTGAGGCACCAGTTGCAGAAACGCTCCCGTCATGCCGCTCCATCGTTGGGGTATGAGCTCTCTCACCCACCCCTGCCCGCGGGGCATGTAGCAGGCATCACACAGGTACCACACTGGATCTGTCTGAAATTCAACTGTAAAGAGATATAGAGCAGATTAAGATGAAAATATTTCTTTTTGTTGGTTTTCCAGACTATGCCAATGATCCCCTTAAACAGAATTGCTACTCGTTTGCGACGCAGTGTTGAGGGCCTGAACCTAGAACTTGAAGAAGTTTTTGTGTCTGAGAAACCTGACGACGATGAAGAACATGAGGTTTGAGTTACCTTCACCTTATTTATAGTGTGAATGAGAAATTCATCATTTAAAACTATATAGGCCTATTTGTTAAATTGACATCTAAAGGTTCAATACAAAACTGTCCCAGTGGGAGGTTTGCCATCTGCTTTTATCATTGGACATGTTACTTTGCCTAGAAATGTTCCACAGTACGGCATTAAATGTATGTCTCTAGCATGCATTTAATGGTGTTTTTATTGATCAAAATATCTTGAAAATTATGCATTGTTACTGTGAGTGGAGTCGCCTCTCCACAGTTCTGACCATTAACTTGGCTGGGTAGTCACATGCTCTATGGAGATAGAAGTTTAATACTGTGGAACATTATGGGAAAAGCAATACATCTGCATGGAGACATTTAGAAATATTCTACACTAGAAAAGTGTAGAATATTTCTTGTTTAAAGGACTGAAGTGCAAGTTTCCATCACGTCCTTTTGTAGCTGTGTTTTTTTTAATGTGTGATATACTGTACTGTTCTCCATATTATTTGATGTTAGACTACTACTGTATTGCCCACTCTAATATGAATTTAGACATTATTATATTATTATATATCATTCCTTCTATTTTGTTCACACACAGATATCTCAGATTTTGGACATCCCAGACGGCCATCGCGCCCCCGCCCCAGTACAGAGGTGTAGCAGTGGGTCTCAGAGTGAGCCCTCCCCGGGACCCCTGGATCCTGCCCTGCTGTCTCCATCCCAGTCCCCGTGTCCGCTTCACCCGGCGCTTCTGTCACCCTCCAATTCACCCTCCACCTCACCCTGCCCCATGAACACCTGCCTGCTGTCCCTGTCACAGTCCCCCTGCCACATGGGAGGGCCAGGTGGGTCCATAACTGCAATTCAAACAATTTGCTCTATCAACATAATAAGCAAGGAACCAAAACAGAAGACTACAGACAACGTTAAAGATGAAGCACGTAACTTGCTTGTCTCCATGGAGATGCTTTTTTGGTATTTTCAATCATACACAACATTTATACAGATGAGTAAAGTGTCTTGACCTAGGACAATACTGGTGGGAATGTGATTGTACTTTCTTTCTTCATTACATATAATGTAGTATAATAGACATAATTTTGTTCAGCTGAAGCAAAGCAGAAATATAACTTCCTCTGTGTGCTAACAAATAATGCTGAGGAGTGAATTATGGAAAACACTTCTAAATTTGGATTTAAACTTAGAATTAAATACATTGACATTTAAGGAATTTAAAGAACAATAATTCAGACGGTTTGCAACCTTTGCTGATTTTTAAAAACATGTTAATACTATTTTTTTCTGTGTTTTATATTTTAGTCTCTGAGGACTGCAGTGCATTGTGCCCCTCCTCCTCTGCTCTCCCCTCTTTTGCGCTCAGCCCTCCTCTGCTCCAGCAATGTTCCTCTGCACCCCGTCCCAACAGAACTTACTCCTATCAGCGAGAGCCTCCAGAGGGGTGTGAGAGAAGAGGACTGTGCATAGACCCAATGTAAGGACAGCCGTTTTAAATGATGTACATTTGTTGAATATAACAGATTTTTTTTGTTTTTGTTTTGATATTATTTTGAGCAAGAATGTATATTATGGTCAACAATGAGTTCATAAAGCGACAGTAGCTGGGGTGAGAATAGAGCATTTGGTAGAGTGTCTGCCCACTGATTAGAAGGTTAGTGGTTTGAATCCCGCTCCCGATATAAACACCATTTGTTGTGCAGTCAGATCCAGTGGCCCACAGGTGTCTGTGGACTCTGGTGTATGAATGTGTGTGTGAATGAATGAGTGGTGATGTAAAGCGCTTTGAGTACCTTGAAGTTGGAAAAGCACTATATAAAAATGTGACCATTTACCATTTGAATTGTGGTTTCATATTGTGCCTTGAGTATAGAGGCATATGATAATGACAGAAGCAAAGCCTTAGACTTAGACGTTATTGATGCACAGCGGAAATTATTTCGACACTGTAGCTCGCACTTTACAATATATTATAATCACAAAGACAAAAATATAAATCCAAAATAAGTAGCAAAAATAACAAGAGAATGGTATCATGGTAGAAATGTGATTTTCGAAGGCAGGTTTGGGGTTTCTGAGGAGGAGATAGACACTCTGGTTTTGCATTCCCCTTACAACTGAAAGATAGAAGTAATAAGAAATAGAAAAAAGCAGCGGGCCGGTGGAGCACATGAATAAGAAGACAGAGAGGAAGGGAGTAGGGGTATAAAAAGGGTAGTGACAGTCAAAAGCGTTCTGTGACTAAGGTGTGGCCCTGCCTTCAAAGCTTAGATAACCATAAACGTATCTTCATTTGTCTGTTGTGGTCATGGCCTTATGTCAACTCATGAATGAACTTACTTACACTTATATAGTTATCTCATCCACAGTGGTGAGAAGTAGGTCCATGTATGTACTGAAAATACATATTCAGAATACACATTTTTAGTTATAGTAACGGGTGCATTTACTCTTTCATTCATTCTTTTGAAGGCTTTCAGAGTACTTAAACTCAAAGGAACACATATATTACAATATTTGATCAAGCAATTTAGGCTTCCAACTGCTCTTATTCAGTGAGAAAAACAGAAAACACAGCTCTTGCAGTTTTTCATTCATATTTAGTGCAACAAACATAAAGTTGTCTTCAATCCCAGTGTGCATCGATGTAAATATATAGTAAGTACAGAATACATTACTCTGATTGGACTATGTTATTAAATACATTTTAATGCAGTAACTAAATGTATTCTCTAAGCTCTTCCCATCACTGCTCAGCCATGTAGTATTGGACAGTAGGGTTGTCAAAAGTATTGAAAATCAGATACTATATATATAGTATCAAAATCAAGTTTTAAATTTTTATATCTTAACAACACTATTACTTTTAGCCATAAAACACACTTATTTCTATTTTACCCCCAGGTCTGCCTCTCAGGACGAGCCTCTTCTTGCCCCCTCCTGTCCAGACCTCAATAAAGTGAACTTCACCCCTCATGGAGGCTCTGCTTTCTGCCCCGTGAGCCTCCTGAAGCCCCTCCTGCCCTCCATGGACCTCCTCTTTAGGGGGCTGTCTGTGTCTCCTGTCACCGGATGCCCCGGACAAGTTTCTCCCACAAGACACCTGGGCATGCAGTGATGACAAATGAAACAGACACTTTTGAACTGGTCTATGTGTCATGAAGGAAAATGGAAATCCCACATACTTGATCTTGATACATTTGGACATTTTTGGTTCTCTGTAAAAAACAAAAAATGTGGCTGCTTTTCTGGCGTTATTACACCTGCAAGAGGACTGCACGAGAGCTGATCTTCACCAGCACTTAGAGTAACTCACAGTAATGTTGTCACTATGGCACTCAACAGTGACTGCCCACACCCTAGTTCAGGAAGTAAATTTCTCAGTTACTTTTCCCATAGACTTTATGAAAAAACTAGCATTAAGTTTGTAACCTTGCTTAGGTCTAATCAGCTACATAGTAACTAATGGGCACAAGACCTATAATGTTTTTACACTTTATAAACTTTAAAATGGTGAGTTATTAAAGCATTTAGCTGAATCTTTTGTTTTAAATGTGCCTTTTGGACAGTGCCTTATGGATATTAGTTACTGTGTAGCTGGTTAGCCTCTGCAATATCTTTGAACTGTTAATATTTGAATTAGTAAAAGAAATATATGGGAAAAAATTAATAAAAAATGTATTTCCAGAACTGGAGTAAGCTATGACTATTGAGCTCCTTTTCATTTAGGCAAAGACTGCTTCACTAGTAACGTAAGGAAGCACAGAGATGGCGCTAACATGAAAGACAAAATCCAAATCCTTATAACCCAAATCCTGGTAGGGTTTTATTCTTTTTATCTTTAAGTAAATTAAAATATATTAAAAAAACATGTTTTCCACAAAGCTTCAGTTTGCAGTTGTGAGCCATGATAAAAAAAATTAGAGGGTTTATTTCAGGTTTGAGTTTTCGTTTTTAATAATGATGAGGTTGACATCCACACAGCACTTACAGCTGTTTATTTTTTATTTTTTTACTTTTTAATTTTAATTTGACTTTTTTTTTTTTTAGTTCTGTTTCAATGTGTGGCCTGTTCAGTTATGTTTTTTAACCACAGGCATAGGGTGACCAGATTTTCAAAACTAAAAACTGGTTGGGAAGTTAGGTATAATAAAATTATGAAAAGAGTGCATTACATTGCCCATTCTCCTCTCAGTATGCAGTCAGTAAACTATATAATCTGAGGGCATTTATTTTTTGCTTTATGGTCATTCTGAAGCACCATTTTCTGTATTTTAGGTAAACAAATGACAACATTGTTGCTGTTGACTGGTATTAAATTGGTAAAAAAAAAAAAAAAAAGAAAGATAAGGGCACCTGGGACATTCTTTTATAAAACTGGGACAAATCAAATGTTTTGGATAAGTCGGCTGGGACAAGGGAGGAGACACAGGACTCAAAACGGGGACTGTCACTAGTAAATAGAAACGTCTGGCCACCCTGCACAGGCAGAAATCTCTATTCAGTTTTACTCCCCTCCCTCCCATGAACAGTTTAGAGAAGAGAAGAATACACCCTTCCCCAGTATTTTATGAAGATGTCATTCTGGACTTCTCAAGCAATACGAGTCCAGGTTTTGTGCTTTGACTTTTGAAATATTTTGGATTTCTGTTGGTGTCGACAATACGTTTTCTTTCTATTTCCACCTATGGATTGTGCAAGGCCCTTCCAATTAAAAAAAAAAAAAAAAAAGTCAGATACCCGTTTGTTTTAAATAAAGGTATTGTGTATTATAGACATGTTTTGACTGGGAATGCCAGCTGTTGGTACTAATTTACGCTCTGGTGCCATTCCTGTGGTCTGCTACCCTCTGTTGTTTTGCAGCGATATGACACGTGGAAATTCAGTTTTCAAATTTAAGCCCCACCCCTTTTATTTAATCCTAGCGTGACTGGCTGAAACCTTTTATTAAAGCTTTACATGGTCCAATCAAAGCAGTCCACATATATATACGTCAAAAAGGAAGGCGACATTTCCAAAAGAGGACCTATAGTTTTCAAACTAGGTGACTTTACATCTGCCAGAACAATAAAATGTGTATTTAAATAGGAAATAGATACATCTAAATAAGAACAATCAAATATTGCTCACAGAATAATCATATCTAGTCTTATTGTATGCAGTAAGATTTAATGTGCGTAAAGGCTACAATTTATCCATCAATGCAAGCTGGCGTCTGTGCGTAAAGCTATAAAGGACCTAAACCTATTGTATTGTTATGACGACATTTCTTTATTTATTTTAATTATCGGATAAATTGAGGCTGAATGAAAATACTCATTACAGAGCTTTTAACTCTACAAGAGATGATGAGCAATTAAGCAGCACCTCGCGAAGTGTTTTGCGAGACAAATCGAGTGCGTAAATCATGACTGGAAATCTTTGTCATTTGGATCGCTTGGTGGCAAAACCGTACATGCAAATAGCGATAGGTCTGCGGGGTATTTAAACGTAGAAACCCACAGAAGAAAAAAAGGGGTATATTGAAATACGAGCACCACTTCCGGGCTCGTCACTGCAGCGGCTATAGTGGAGCGGGACATCAGTGCTCGGACAGCCGGGGGAAGTGGATCGGTGTCCGTGGTGGTGGACGACGCTGGCGGCATGGCTGCGGGCAAAGGAGCCGAGAGACACTCCGCTCTATGGGACAATATGAAGATACGGTTCATCATATGCTTTTTCGGAGTATTTGTCTGTTACTTTTACTACGGGATCCTACAGGAGACAATGTAAGTTGCGTAATTTTGTTCCAGAGATGTCCTATCCGCGCATACCCCACGTGTACAAGATCATTCATGTGTTTTTGGAGTTCCCCCCTCTTGTCTTGCCTAAATCAGTATTAATTTCAATGCTTTAGCTGTTACTTAAATGTCAACGCCTTTTTTAAGACGGATATTGCATTTCAAGAATCGAGAGTGACCCATCTGGTATGCTTTCCAGTTGTAGGGGGAAATGTGGTGTTGAATTTCAAAAGAAGAACATAATCTAATGCAAGATGATATAATAGTAAGACTTAATCCCTGTAATAAAATCCTACATGAGGCTAAACTATTATCCTATTATAACTGACTACAATATCCTGCCTGATCTTTAGACCTAACCCATAAACCTATAAAATATGCATGACTATTACAGTGATTTTAACTCTAAACAAGTAAAAGTTACATTGTGGTTGGTTTTACAGTGATGTCGTACCACAGTGGCATAGAGCAATGTTTTCAAAGCAGGAGTACAAGGACCACTGGGGATTTATGAGTACTAGTAGTATGAACAGTTGAAAAATAAATGAATAGTAGTAATGGTAATGTTCTCTCCTTAAAGGTGCATTGTGTTTGCGTAACTTTTCAAGTGGAAGGTCTGCCATCTGCTTGTCTCCTTGGAAATGTTATTGCTTTGTCTAGAGTTTTCCACAACCTACCTATCACAAGGAAGACAAGAAGGTTACAGTATTATGCTACATTACAGTTCAGATCTGTGGAGAGTTGCACCTATTCACAGAAGGTCATATTGTATTTTTTTAAGCATTAGAAACACCTGCAAGGAATAACTGTTAGATGGATATGTTAAATGTCATACCATGGAGACTAGCAGGTAGCGCACAACCCTCCAGAAAAGTTGAGCAATGCACCTTTAAGATCTTTCTAATTTATTATAACTTTGGAATAATAATGATCTCATTAAAACAAGAAAATCTGGTTGTAATTGGTAAAGTACAACTACTAGTCAGCAGATTTATAATGCCTAAAGGAATTCTGCATATGCTGTAGTGAGTGCCCAGAGTATGTTACAAAGTTGAGCACATAGACAGAAAAGATTGGGATTCACTGAGGACAAAATACAAACATTTGATCCTGCCACTCCCTCAACACAAAAGTTTTTATCTTGAAGATTTATCAGTCCCTATCAGGTTCAGATCAACACTTTTATGCTATGGTACTGAAAGATAAATGAATCAAACTCCACACGACAAAAAAACTTTTGACAAAGCTCAAGGTGGCGAACTGTATTAGTGCTTTGTCTCTGTTGATGTTTGAGGGTGTAGCTACTGTTAAAAAAAGGTTTGTTTCTTTGACTGTTTAGTCTGCCTAGTCTACAAATGCATCTATTGCCTGGTGACTTTTAATGGCATAATGATTATCTTGTAAATTACAAGGAGCACCCTATAATTATCTAATACTGTAGCACTGTCAGGGTAAGGATGCATTGTCTTGCAGGTGTATTTTTTTTTACATTCTAGAGTATAATAATGCTCTCAGATGTGGGCAAGTGTTTTCTCTATTAAGAAATATCCAAATGGAGAAAGACATAATGTTGAATCTTTTTGATTGAGCAGCTGTACTGAACACATTTTAACAACCACAGCAACAGTAATTTCATCTTGTTGACCTGCCCTGTTATGTCATCTGAAATGTCGATTACACTGTCTTCTTTTTTCAGCACAAGAGGAGACTATGGCCACGGAGAAAAGTTCAGATTTGCTCGAACTTTAGTGTTCATCCAATGCATCATCAATGCTATATTTGCTAGACTATGTAAGTTTCCTTTTTGTAGTTTCTGTGATTGTTTTTAAATACACTATGTGCTTAACCTTCTGCTAATATTACATTTGTCTAACTTGCATTCACTGATTCATCCACTGTGAGTGGACTTGCCTCTCCCAGATTTCACTTGTAACTTGACCTGTTGGCGCCGCCTACATATCTCCACTGAGAAAGAAAAGTTAAATGCCATACTGTGGAACATTATAGTCAAACAAATAACATCTCTATGGAGATAAGCAGGTGATGACCATCCTTGTATGGGAGATTATACCAGAAAATGCAGAAATTGTTTAAAATGAATAATTCGACAAAGTCCATTTACTGAACATCAGTGAAGACATTTAAAGCCATGCTTTAGTTTAGTATGGTCATATACTGTCATTGTTGAGATAATATAAAAAAGGTATATTTATATTTTAAAATGTAAATATATATATATATATATATATATATATATATATATATATATATATATATATATATATATATATATATATATATAATATATATATATAATATAATATATATATATATATATAATATATATATATAAATAAAAAAGGTATATTTAAATTTTCTTTTACCCATCCTTTATCCTTACATCATTATTTGCCTTTCTCTCTTTTTAACAGTAATCCAGTTATTTGAAGGGCCCAAACCTGATCTCACAACAAACTGGCTCTATGCATTGTGTTCACTGTCCTATGTTGGGGCCATGGTGTCCAGTAACTCAGCCCTCCAGTTTGTCAACTACCCCACACAGGTGAGTCTGCATGCTTCAAATGTGTATTAATAATTACCAGTGAAAACTAAAATACAAACCTTTTCATGATTTCAGGTGTTGGGAAAATCTTGTAAACCCATACCAGGTAAATATCTCACAGATTTGTTTTCTTTGTTGTCTGCGTTAGTGATATAAAAAAATATTATCACGTAATCCTTGCACACCTTATACTTCCTGTATTACCACATGACATCACAAGGTGGAACAGCATGTTTTCTTTTTGAGAGAAGAACTGAATATGCAGGGTTTGTGTGTTTTAAAAATGTGTGAATGAAACACAAAACACAATGAGTTAAAAACATTATAACATAGATCATAAAAATGCCTAATATGGGCCCTTTAATATACAACTTACAAATGCTGCACAAAAACTGACTAAATGATTGCAGATTTCTGTGTATATAGTAGTATTTGTACAAAGAGTGACCTATATAAGAGCATATGGGGCATGTCACTGTGCGTCATGTTTGAACAGAGCAGCTATCTTTGACACTATGTAGATAGACACGCTGTCACTATCCATATGCCACGCTCCCAGAACAGCCTGCATACATTATACCCCATTACACTGTAGCTTCTTAACACTACTATTTGTCACATAATTAGACAGTGTAATGATCATTCTGCATGATTCTAAAACATGTGTATATAACATGTATTTTGATCAAATATAAATATCATAACAATCTAGATTTGCTGTCAATTTCCTCAACCCAGGTAGCACTGCGGTTCAGATTAGGAACAAGGCACATTTTGTTAAATTTCTTCAGTTGATTAATTGCTCACTTTATGTAACAGTTACTGATTAACTTCTGACTTGCTTATTGAGCTAAGTAAGGGAATACTAAATCATCATAAAATTAAAACAATAACTGTAAGACCACTTACAAACAGTATATTTTAGGAAACACTGATTAACCATAAAAAGCTTTGTTCAGATACTATAATGGCACCGTCTAGGGTTGCACCAATCCAACACTTGTAACAGATATCTGAACCGATCTTCAATATTTTTGCTTGATCAGTTATCGCTCTTCCAAATATCTGTCTTTGCTATGGTATCGGTTGATTCTGAAGGCTATAGTATCAGTTTGTATCTCAACTGAGAAGGATGGATAGGTGCATCCCTAGTTTTGGCAAATACATAATAAAAAATATTCAGCATAATGATGGCATATTGCATCAGTTCACAGATTTAAATTTTGTGTGGTCTTATTTCAGTCATGATTCTTGGAGTGACGATACTGAGGAAGAAATATCCACTCGCCAAGTATCTGTGTGTGCTGCTGATTGTGACCGGCGTGGCTCTGTTCCTCTACAAACCGAACAAGAGCTCCGCTGTGGCAGATGACCATGTCTTTGGCTTTGGGGAAATTCTCCTGGTACCCTTTTTACATTCTCTCATTATTTATGTGCTTAATTTGAGATTGCAGGTCTTGTATGCATCTTTGAAAATACTCCAAAGGTTTTATCTAAAGGTTATGCTGTCCATTTTGTTAACAAAATGCCACAAGAGGAAACTAGGCCTGCATCTGCTGACATAGTATACTGAAAAGCATTTTGTTTGTATTACAATATAAACAATGTTCGCTTGTGTGAAGCATTCTAAACTGGAGGCAATTTGAGCTCTCCCATGACCAGAAAGCTCTCTAACCATATAGGATGTTTAAAGTGGGCACAAAGTCTGAGTAAATATTCAAAACAATTTGAACATTTTCCTGGTTTATAGAGTTTATAATCTGTAACTATCGATTCTTTAGGTTTTTAGTGCTTCATTGAGTGTAGTAGAAGCATAATGAACAGAGTTTTATGCTAACTTTTTGAGTGTTGTAGAATTTAGATGTACTGTGCCATGGACACCGTAAATATAAAAAAAAATGCTGCCTTCAATGTCCAAGAGAGGCCGATATTTAGTTTGGTCCAACCAGCTGCCTAAAAACGCATAAAGCTTCAGTTGAGGGCACTGCATGCATAAAGAGGGGCACTGCACAAAATATGACTACACTACTCCCTTATCCAGTTTATATTAAAGCAAGGTTGTGCGTGAATTTGTAGCAAATTCAAATTGTATCATTTGGGGAAAATAATCTAAATTGGCAGATTGTCTTGGATTAAAAAAAAAAAAAAATCTGCATTGGCATTGGTCATGAAAAACCCACATCAGTTGATCTCCAGTTTGCTATCCACTCATCACTGGTGCATATAACTGTCTGTTTCATGGGCTTTGTACATTTGTCCTCATGGTCCTGTGTTGTTTTGCCTCAGCTGGTCTCCCTGACGCTGGATGGTCTTACTGGAGTGGCTCAGGATCACATGAAGGCTCGTTTCCAGACCACAGCCAACTACATGATGCTGAATATAAATCTGTGGTCTACTCTGGTGCTTGGACTAGGTAGGTCCACTGTCCCTTTGCCAAACACACAAATGAAAATAAACAAAAGTGCAGTGCCAGAAACTACTGGGGTCTCCCTCCAGCCAACATCAGAGGTAACAGCTGCAGCCAGAACAGAAGAAATCACCATAATGAGCTACATCACCTTGAGGTGGAAACTAAGGCTCTGCCAAAGTGATAAAAGTGATAAAAGACACCAGCTCAAATGAACTCATTATCAGGTTTCACACTGTTGGCTCAATAATTCACACTAGAAAACAAACATGTTTTTAAATTTAAATTTTTTGATTAAAATATAGATGTAAGATTTTAATTTTAAATTTTAAATCAACCCTTAAATTTTAAATCAACCCTTCATTGGCACTAATTATTTATTTAAAATGTTTACAACAGTAACATGGTGGCCTATATGAACATGAGTGTTAATTCTTAAATCTTAATGTATTCTTTAAAGGTTTGGACCATGAACCATTCCTGGGCTAATTTTTACAAATAGTAAATCGTGAATAATTCAGGGGGAAAGTAAGCATAGACAAATCTTTACTGATTCTTATATAATTATACAAATATGGAAGAATATGAAGTTTAAAGTGATAGTATGTAATTTTCTGGATGTGGGATGTCAACTGCATGATTCCATAAAAGAGAAAAGTTAAAACCATACTTTGGAACATTCTCCATGGAAATATGTTTTATGCCATACTGTAGAATATATTAGCCAAAGGAGCAATATTTCCCTTGAAAAGTAGTCTCACAGGTACAGGTTAAAGTGCATTTGTATAATTTTGCATATTTGCAAAACACACTGCTACATTTGTGAAATGTTCTGGATGTGTTTACAGCATTTTGGCAGTAATTTGGCCCCGTACAAACACACGCATAATGAAAAAACATGTACTTTAGTCTATTTCGGGGATAAAAGTTACATACTATGGCTTTAATGCTAGTTTACATTTAATTATGTTGTATACATTGGTGTGTTTCATTCCTTTAGACACACCTTGTTGCCTCAACAAACTTAACTTTTCAAACAGTACTATCCATAAAGAGAAGGGGCAAATGAGAACTGTGACAGTGCTGCTGACAAGAAAACAGCTCAGTCAAGAAACACAAAGCAACAGTGTTCAAGGCCCCTTAAAGGCCCCTCAGGAGGCACGCTCTCATTAATTCAGTTAAGGCAAAGTGTTCAGTGTTATTGTTGGAGATAAGGAATCCTGAAGCTCAAAGTGTTGGTGTGTGAGGATAACGCACTAAAGAGCAAGGCACATAAAACAAATGCGATATAATGAGCCGCTTTCCGAGGCCGTGCACTAATGGGCACAGAAATGAGGATCAACAGGTCAAAGCCAATATAAGAACTGAGAGATTGTTAGCATTCATATAACAAGCTAATTGGCTGTGCCTCCTATCTCTTATATGTACTCTCATCCTGTAAGTCTTGTAAATACCTTGGTAAAACTTGGTAAAACTTTTCACACTTGGTTTAGTTTTATGCAGCAAAAATATCACTGGTCGAACTTCAAAGATTTCTTTAATAATTTTGTGATTTGCAGGTTTCTTGTGTTGTATGAGACACATTGTTTACATGTTGTCCACATGATGGTGCTATTTACCCACTAAACTTCTAAATACAGCTGACACTCAACCGTTTAGGAACAGATTGAGTGATAGAACATTAAAGGTGCATTGTGTAACTTTTCTGCTGAAGGGACCATCAACTATTTTTCTCTGTGGAGATGTTATTGCTTTGTCTTGAATGTTACACAGTATGACATTAAACAGCTCTACCTTACATTTATTCAATTACAGGTGGTTTTATAGCTCAAAAATACCTAGAAAAATACAGATATAAGCACAGTTCTAACCTGTAACTTGGTCTGCTTTGGTAGCCATGAAGCTAGAAAGGTTTAATGTTATACTGTGGAACATTCCAGACAAAGCAATAACATCTCTGTGAAGAAAAGCATTTGAAGGACAATCCACCAGAAAAGTTACACAATGCACCTTTAAGAACTGCTGTTTTTCAGATGTTTTGTTTATTTGTTTGTTTTGTAGCTGTGCTGTGGACTGGTGAGGTGTGGGACTTTTTAAGCTTCACCGAACGCCACCCGAGTATTATCTACAATATTCTTCTGTTTGGGTTGACCAGTGCTTTGGGTCAGGTGAGTAGAGCTATGTAAACTTGCCAGTCAGCCGCAGTTATGGTAGTTGTAATGGTTTAGTCAGTTCTTTTGCTCAAATGTTTGTTAAAATAATTTCCACACCTGGGAAGGGAGCAGTAATATTCTTTAAAATGCATTTTTATGGTGCTTTCAGGACATTCAAAGAAGTGAAAATCTACGGTATTTTTGTATAGTTGGCTAGTTTTAATATCCATAGGTATAGGACTACTGGTTTTGCTCTAGTCTAGACATAGTTAGACTTTGCTTTAGAATCAAATTAGCCCCAATTTTAAATGTATTTCTCACCACAATAGCAAAGGATCTAATAAAAAAAGTGTTATGCACATTATTGACCTTTTTGAAAAACACACATTTTATAATCTAGACACATAATGAATCGTTTTAATTCTTAAATAAGTGCTATTTTTGTACCCAGAAGGTGGCAGTATAACCATTACAGGGATACACCCTGGCCTATTTAGTGTTATGGTTTGTTGGTGCATGAACACAAATGTTAAGTTTTATATGAGCCCCTAGCTTTTATTTGCCTTTGAACATTGTGGTATTTTGTTAATGTACTGACAACTCCTGGACATAACACTAGTAAAACTGTATGTCCACATAGTACCACACAAGTACGGATCCTCTAATGTTGTATGTTTCCTTGTCTACTTTTAGACATTCATCTTTATGACAGTGGTCTACTTCGGCCCTCTGACCTGCTCCATTGTGACCACCACAAGAAAGTTCTTCACCATCCTTGGCTCTGTGATTCTGTTTGGAAATGTCCTGACCACCATGCAGTGGGTCGGCACTATCCTAGTCTTCTTAGGTGAGACGTGAATTAATGTTTATAGAGTTTGATATTTCTTTTACCCCCAATATTCTGTCTCCTCTTTGTTTTTATTCACAACAAGCAGACAGGGAAATGTTATTGGTTGTTAGTTGTTGTTCCATGAATCAGAATTACTATGAAGTCACCTTCATCATCATCAAAAAAAAAACAAAAAAATCCCAAATTTTACCTCTGAAGCTTGAGTAATACCACATTAAAACATATTGGACTATACCTATAGATAAAATGTGGATTTATATTTTTTTCTTTTTGATAACATTCCTGCTTTGTCTAAAATCTCTTTCCTCATGTTTTTGAGATGATATAAACAAGATAACCATTGCTTGTACAGTTTCAGCTGCTAACTTTACTAATTAGGGGCAGTTACAATTTTAACAAAGAATGAAGAATGATGAGTTTTTGGGCAACATTTGTGCTTACGTAAATGTAACTTGAGGGAGATCAGCAAAAGACAGTAGAAAATGCCAGCTGCCGGCAATGTATCTAACTTGTATAAATTGTTTTAGCTGCTTGGGCTTTGTTACTCAGTTTTTAATTTTTGTGTTGTTTCAGGTCTTGGATTGGATGCTAAATTTGGCAAAGGTCCCAAGAAGCACTGAATCCCTCAACAGCCTGTAAACGGATCTGTGCGGATTTTAGCTCTGTAGTAAATGTAGGAGTCCTTCACATGAACTCCGTCCACTCTTGTTCTCAGCTGCTGCTGAAAGAACATTTTTACTTTTTCTTATAAAGAAGCCAATAACATAATTAGATATGACTATACATATCTCAAGGACAACCTTATTCTTGCTGCATGACACAACAGAAGATACTGTAGCTGTTCAATGTATTTTTTCTACTACCAGCTGTAAAGTAAATATTAAACACAACAAGGCCTAAAGAATTCCCAGCATTAACTCCTGAATATACTTATAGGCCTGTGGATGGCCAGTGAATGGTTTACAAATGTTTGATCATGTTGTAGTTTGAGTTGAAAACTGTCATCACAAAAATGTCATTTATAAAAATATCAACATGTATGCAGTCTGCTGTGTTAATTTTTTATTTTTTTGGTTCAACAGGATATTAAGCAGGAGATTAATAGAAAGGACAACTCTCAGCACTTTATTCCAGTAGGCTGTTTTAACAAAATGAGTATAAAAATACAAAATCAGGTTACTTAAGTACTGTCATATTCAGTGTGTTCTTGGAACAGTGCAGTGTTTCAAAACTGGTACAGGCTCTTAGGGCTGCAATTGCAATTGCAATTTGAATGGTCACAAATTCCAATAACAAAATGGTTTTGTATGAATAAAACAATCATACTTTTGTCCTCTGCAAAGCACAGACATAAGATGCATTCTTGTTTTAGTTTAGCTTGCATTGATCAGTTGTATGCATTTCAATGTGCAGTTTAGCCATGGTTATTTGTCTTGTACTGTGGAAGGCTACAAGCAAAGCTAAGCACAAGAGAGTGGCAACTGGTGTATCACTTATAGAGGTAATAGAGATTTAAAATGCCATTTTAATGCTGCTTAACCAATTTAAATGTTTTGTGTATTGATAGACCATAAGAACTTAATTGTTCAAAGTCATTAATCCCGTAGTAGCTAGTTGATTTTAAATGTATTATATTACAGTTGTCTTTAATATAAAGAGCAGCATCACTTTAAGCACGTGAATGAGCGAGTGACCGCACAGCTGTACCAGATCTATGAGCTGTACTAGTGCCAAAATTGTTTTGATCTAAATTTGGTCTTCAAATATTTGCCAGATTAAAATAAGTTCCACAAAAAAGGAAAGTTACACAGTATCATATTTATTGAAATTGAGCGATCTGAAGTATCAAAAATAACAAGTGATCTATCTGCTGATCTGTCTATCATAATTTTTCTTTGATGTTTTCTGTATTTTTCCCATTCTAAACGCGTTTTCTCAGGCGGTCTGGTTAGCATCCTAAGATGACTTCATGTGGCCCTCTTCCGCTCTTTTCCTCAGATAAACCGCGACGCCTTTGGCTCGGCTCTCGGTAATCCGGTTATTTCTGTACAAATTCCGATAAATCCCTCTCCAAAACAAGTCAAAATGCTGGCTTTGGTGAAGAAACAACTGAGAAGTCACCCGGCTGTAAGTACAATTTAAGTACTTTGGCGAATTTATCTCATAAGTCTTTGATTTCACTTCTCACTATATGCAACATTTTTGTGGCTAACTAGCATAGCATCACTAGTTAGCAGTAGTGATGCTAGTTCCACTTTGACCGCACTGACATTCCCCATGTTTTCAGATGTCACTATTGTAATCATTGGAACATATGAAAAAGTTAAATCTATGCTTAAAATGTGGATACGCGGGGCTGTATTCCTGATAGTTAGGAGTTTTGAAGTCATTTGAGGACACTGGAATCTATCGGCTAAGTGCTGAGGGTCGACGCAACATTTAAGGTTAAGGTGGCTAAGTGCCAGTAGCTCAACTAGTAATGCTAGCTGTCAGCTGCGACGCATTTTCGTTACTTTATATTCTCAGTATTGGATTTAATTAACATTTTGCTATACATACATAGTTCAGTTATTATTTACTGACTTTATATCGATTTAAATGAAAATTGCACAGTTAACAAAACAAGAAGACTGCTGGACTGGTTCATAATATTTTAGCTTTTATAGCGGTTCATCACATTTGAACAGCCTCTGATATAAAGCTATTAATTTGATGGGTTAATGTTACATGTGATTAAGTATTATTATGTTTATTTGTTTTGTTTTTAATTGTGATTTTTGTTTTCCTTCCTCCAGCTCATCCCCTTGTTCATCTTCATCGGTGGTGGGACTGCCATGTCCATGATTTACCTCGCTCGCCTGGGCTTGAGGAACCCCGATGTCTGGTGATTGTCCATATCCGTATTTATGATGATGATATAAAAATATAATGTCCAAAAGCAGCATTGTAAGTTTACTATCTTTGACCTTTTATCTTATCCTCTAGCTGGGACCGCAAGAACAACCCCGAGCCCTGGAATAAACTGAGTCCAAATTACCAGTACAAGGTGTGTTTTCTTATGTTGTGATTCCCCTACCTTTGCCAAAGTTTGAGTGGATTAGTTCTGTTAGAGTTGGATCAGTTGCATGGTGTAATCTTGTTAAGGCTGACTTGTGGCAGCAAATCTGATTTCCTGTTAAAGTAATTGTAGAACATTTAACAATCTGACCATCTCATATGTTATTTTAAGATGTTTTATTAGTAATCATTGTTTTTTTGTTTGTTTTTGTTTTTATTTTAGCTTTTTGCTGTCAACATGGACTACAGCAAACTGGAGAAGAACCGCCCTGACTTCTAAACTATTCAATGATTCTGGACCAAAACTGGACTTTAAAGTTGAGCTAAAATGCATAGCTTCTAATGCAAATCCGCACAGGTTCTGAACAAACCAGGCTCAGCCGCACAAACATTTATTTAATTTAAGGTCATTTAACCTCATTGACGTCTTGTCTGATACCTCCATTTTATTTGGGAGTTTGTCAATAAAGTTAATGTTGTGACCTCTCTTAATTTCTACCATGTTTAATTTCATTTTGCCATGTACCATCATAGTTTTTACCCTTGCATGAGCCCTTCTTTGTGTTTGCAGTTGTTATCATGCTTCTGTTATGGACCTGTTCTCCTCATATCGCCCTTGCCCTGCTTTCACCCTGCTGCCAGTGAACTGTCTTCAACTATTCTATTCTTGGCCTTTGTCCAGAGCCTAATCAGTTTGACTGGGTTAATGCTTAGCTACATTATTATGTCATAACAATGACTTTTCCCTTATGGTAGTGAAACATTCAAAGATTTGTTTTCTTTTTTACATACAAAAATATCATACATAATATGTATTAAAATATAATAAAAAGGCATGGCACAAGTGTTTTGGAGGTGAGCTTGCAACAGTTAAGTGGACATACCAGTGACGTACCGTCACTGGTATGTCCCTCGCTAGCATTGCTTCATGACCTGTTGCATTCTCTAATCCAGTGATTCTCAAACAGTTTATACAATGCACCACCTACAAATGACCTTCAGAGTTCCTCCAGATCTAAACCAGATCTATACCAGGACTATGGGGTATAAAACAGGACTAAACCTCTTCTACTTCTAAATAAGGATTAATTCAAAGTTAAATTTTTTGAATTTCAGAGACTCCCACATAGCTCATGGGTTTTTTCTTTCTGTTATATGTGACATTTCACCTTAAACTGGTAATTGCTATAGTGAAAGTCCTATTTTCCTATTATTCTGAAACTCATACATTAATACATAACACTGTTTGAGAACCACTGATCTAAATCTAACATTAAAACTCACATCTGACCATTTCTACAATGCACTCCTTTTACAAAATCTGATTTCTTTGCTTTTCTTTAGACTAATGACTCTATAATTGGCAGCTTTTGTCATGCCTCCAGGACAAAGACGATGGCGATGTTTCTTCATATAGAATACAATTGCTCTCACAGAGATAGTCTTGTAAATGTCAACAGTGTGCGGCGTCCCCTGTGCTGCTCGTGGGAATGTGACAGAATGAGCAGCCGATGCAGCGCTGCAAATGTCAAGGAGACCTTCGTATTTGAATAGGAGCTCACATCTTAAACAGCCCTCTCTACAACTGGAGTACATACTTTTCTATAGTTATCACTGCAGAACTCAAAATTAAAGGTGTACTGTGTAATTGTCTGCTGGAGGGTCCATCACGTGCTTGTCTCCGTGGAGATGTGCCAAGAATGTTCCACAGTATGGCCATAAACTCCATGCAAGCCAAATAGCCAGATATTTTTGAGCAATAAATAACAGCTGTAGATGAATAAATGCAAGATAGATTAGTTTAATACATACAGTGGACAATTTAAACCAAAGTATTAACATGTTCCTCCAGAAAAGTTACACAGTGCACCATTAACTACTTCTGTTGTCACAAGCTACTGCATCAATGAGGGCTTGTGTTTCCAATTGTTTTTGAAGGCACTCCTCTGGCATTGTAGCACTGTTTTTACCACAACAAAATAACAGCATTCAGCTTGAACAATGCCCATTTTACAAAGTTTGCTGTGTAGCCTGTCATTTTCTCCACTGGGAAAAAATTGAAAGTAGTTGACCCATTGTGAGACTGGACAGCTGGTTGGAGAGGAAACACTGACATAAGAAACAGGTGCTGAAAATATATAAAGCATGGATGTTTAATAAGACATCATAATAAGGCCATGTACTACATCTGGGTTTTGGAAGCAGCCAACTCCTATCCATAACATTTGGTTTTCTGTTTTAGTAAATCAATGAAGTAGCACTACTCTGAATGTGAAAATTGTCTGTTTACAACTTAAAGGCCTTTTAGACTCTTAGACTGTTAATTATTCCCAGGGACTTTGTACCTATTTTCTGATTAAGAACAAACCTTTTCACTCACCTCTTGTTGGTTTGTAACTCTAAAACAGAAATAAAACAACTTGATAATTACTCAGATAAATGTGCACTCTTTTTTGACACTTGTTTGCATTAATAAGGGCATGTATGAAGTTATGAAACGTTGGTAGTCAGCAACATATCATGACCACTCTGAGGAAGACCACTAGTGAGCAGTCGAAACTGTCAGGTATGAAAAGAAACTACTGGTCTGAAAAAAGAACCTGATAACAGGAATTCATGCTTTTTTAAGATACTACTACTATGGAACATTTGAGGCAAAGAAATAACATCTCCATGGAGCCAAGCAAGTAGCCGACCGTCCACCATAGAAGTTGCATACTGCACTTTTACTTTTTTATTTGCATGAAAAAGAGTGAATATTTGAGACAATATCAGTTTTAAAACATTTACATTTACAAATCATACATGACGAATCCACAATGTTAACACCAGTCTCAACTAGCCTAACATAAGACAACATATGTCAAAAATAATGCTACTTTGAGTCTTGTCACATTTTATTTATGTTCCAATTTCAGACCAGGTGCCAAGCCGCCAGAGAGGGTCATTTTCTGATGGACAGCGAGGGCATCGAGAGTTTAAACCTCCAGGGACAAAACAAGATGCGACTGTAAAGCCAATCTGACCTGCGTCTTTAGCCTCCTCCTTCTGACCTTTGACCCCAGGCCTTTTCCAGCCTCAACGCAAAGGTACCACACAAAAATAATGAGGGCGGAAATGACTGTAGGCGAGGCAGGGTGATTGCTGCTGCCGCAAATTGCCTTGTAAAGGTCATGGCAAAGGTCAAATAGGAGAGTATAGATGATGCTGCACTATGCAAACAGACAAAACACACTAAATCACAAAGCTGTCGAACAGCCAAGTGAAAGTCCACGTTCTTATAAACTCATCTTAAAGGGCCTGCTCTACTTTCAGATCTATGTGTTAATGTTGTTCCTTCATCACAAACATATCCAGAGTTGTGTTTTGTTTCATTCACACACTTTTAACACACAATCCCCCACATTTAGGCTTAGTTCTTCTCTCAAACAGAAACCACTCCACTCTGCTTCACTGTGTTTTAAACTGCATACAGCTTCATTAGAATCATTTGGATAATTTCAGCACTGGCACTGTTCATCTCAAGCTGCTAACTTCAAAATACTGCTTCATGACATCACAAGGTGGAACAGAGCATTTTGAGCTTTGGAGATGTAGAAAGACTAATAATGAATTATTACTCAAACATGTATGAATGAAACAAAACACAAATCCCTTGGTTTCTATTAAAAATTTAAATTTGGCATAGGGCAAGATCTCGTGCCATAAGATCTCCTAAGATCTAATAGCCCCCATATTTCTCTCTCTCTCTTTGCCACATATCTGTAGGTTACATTACATTAGACTGCAATAAATAGATCATAATTATGTTTGCTATGCCATTTAAAGGGGGTCAAAAGAAGGACATATTGTGACCTGGTGAAAGGTAATTTGCAATAAACAGCCTGTACCACTTTTTGAACCATAAGTGAAAAATGTTTTAGAATTAACTTTTGGTCCTAACAATCTGTCTAGTTGGATAAAATTGTCTTTTGGGCAGCTGTATCCTTCTGGTTTTCATAGAACAAAATGTCTTTTTCAAAATGTATGTATAATATCAGTGAATTTCATTTTTCCCAAGATATATCTGCTTTTACAAAATAAGCTATGTTTTTCAAAGCAGACATCACCTGCATGATTGCATGTAAATAGAAAGTTAAAACTACTTGAACATTCTCCATGGAGACAGGTACATTTTGGGAAAGTGAAATGGAAAGCAACATCATCTCCATAGAAACAAGCTGAATGAGGCTCTCTTTAGGTCAAGTAAGAGTCAGGTTTGTGGAGATGCAAGCCTGCTCACCTTAAGGATGCATGGTTTCAGTGAAGTAAAACACCCTAAAACATTTTTAAGACATTTTTATTTTAGCCTTTTTTTTTGGCTCAAAAGTTACACCTTGGAGCTTTAAAATGAATGCATATATTTACCCAGTGTATGACAGTTTAGGGACATGTGTTAATAACTACAATAAACCGACTGTAATTATGTTTTTCTCAATAATACTGTGTCTCCTGCTCCGCTACATGACCTGCGTCTCTTTCTCAGACTCTATATTGCATTTTAATTTGATCCCTGTGATCTTGAAACTTCAGCAGTGTGATTATGCAGCGGTACGGATGACATTTAGCTCCCCGGATTTATTGCTTTTAATCATTTGTGAAATTCTAGCTATCTCTGCAGCATTTTTATTTAACAGCTTTCCCCCACGAGTGATGTTAGTGACTTTAAGCCCAGGCTCTGCAGCTTTAAGGGACATTTGTTACATTTAAGAGTAAGAGTTTATCAGCTGTGTTAGAGAGATACTTGCAAGATTATAATTATTACATTTCTATTAATTTATATGACCTCTTATGAATAACATGTGGATATATATTTATTTAAAAATGCATATTTTTTCACAATTAGGGAATAAATACCACTTTGCACTCTACTTTCTTTATTTTTGCATTACTAATGATTGGGGGTGAATAATTAATAATCTATATGGGCTAAGCTATATCTAATTGAGATTTTGTTATTTATGTTTTAAAGGGCCTGTATTATTACTGTTATTATTATATTAGTATACGCCCATGGACCACTGTGGCACTTACCTGGACAACTGAGATATAAGACCACATGGTAATATAAAAGAAAGTACTATGGTTTAATGTTGAAAATCACATTCTACTGTCTAAATAAAGAGGGGTTTTTATTATCATATTGTATCAGAATCAGTTTTGAGCATCCACTATATTCCTTTTTTATTTTATTTTAGTATCATGACACCACTATAGACTAGTCACAATCCACCAGTATAAGAAAGATGCCATTTTGAAGTAACAACATTGAGAACAATTTCGGGCCATGCACTCTCCCTCCTTCCATCTCCGATTTTGTTCCCATCTCATTCTTCAAGGGCTGATATTTTTATTTTCCATGAAGGCCAGACATGGACTGACGCACTCGGCCAAGAAAAAGAGACTTTGCCGAGTAAGTTCTGTCCTCACAAAATCAGATTGATCCTTGAGTCGGCTCACTTGCGATGACAAAGTACCATTTGCGGCAGATGCACAAAAAGGTCACGGTTGTCGATGTATTTTTGCATGAGAGATTGCGTCGGATCGTGGCAATTTAACAGGCGTTTCAACAGGAATACCACCCAAATGAATCATGGGAGAAGGCTCAGGGACAGTACGGCAGAGAGGTGCTTTATGTGGCGTTCGCGGGCATGCATCACTCAGTTAGGAGCCCATTGAGCGGCGGAAACTCAGAGACGCGCCATCATAAATACAAGGTCTACAGCTCGGAGCCCAAAAACAAGCGTTGCATCTGATTAAAGCGTCCTTCTGCCAGGCGCCATTACACTGTCAGGCATATGTTTGGAGCTTTGAAGTTCAGGGCGACGCCATTGGTCCATTTCAGATTCTACAATGTGATGAATTGTTCGAACTAAATGGAAGGGGCGGCAAGAGGCAGTTTTTCTTATTGATACTTTGCGGTGACATCAAGCTGAGGATGTTCTACATGTATTTCTATGGTGGAATGTTTCTGCAGTTGCCCAAAAAAGTTTTAGGATAGTCTGAAAACTCAAGAAAAAAAATACAAAATGGATTTAAACAACAAATTTTCAGGAGTCGGTGATCAATACGACTGTTCATAGTCCTGTTTAGGTGTTTGATTTTCAACAAAAAAGTGTTTAACTGAAATGACTAACTGAAAAACTCTAGGTAATTATTATCGTGTGACTGTAATTTTATGTGTGAGAAACTTAAGTGCACATATCACCACACCTGTAGTTCCAATCAAGTCAGATTGTGTTAAAAAAACGCTCAGATTAAAATCTAACAAGCCTCAGACAGAGCAGTGCTTACAGTTAGTGTCACACCCCTAGGGAATGTTGATACCATCCGCTGCAGAGTATTAATTGAACACATTTTCAATCTATTCTAATGGTAATATCACAAAACATTTCAAAATTTCTCAGTAAATGTTAATTTTATAAACAACAATGTTAGTCCCTCATAATTTGTTTGTTTGTTGTTTTGTTCAATTAGTTTTGTCCTTTTACATTTTAATTTAAATTGCTAAGACTAATATCAAATATCCTTTCAATTTATAATAATCTACAATAATTTTTACACATAAATGCATTTCTCATCTAAAAATCCTCTTACCAAGTGTAAATCTTGTCCTAACACTATGAGAATAGAAAGACATAAATTACAAGATGTGTCTGATTCTCCATCAGCTTTGGCATGTCTTGATTTTTTTTGTTTTTCATTGCAGTCACGTTAGAAAAGCAGGTCAAAATTTAAATAGCTGAAAATAGAACATCTGGCTGGGTCTTGTCAGTGAGCAGTGTGTAATGAAATATGGAAATTGGGGCGTTCTTCAAAGAGACAGAGGCCTGGTGGTACTGTCCTGAGTACACACAGCCCTGACAGTCTCTCCGGAGCCCCGCCCCCCCAAACGTGTGCTACATTGGCAGGTGCTGTGGTGGTCCCGTCCGTGTGGGTGCCAGCTCGTTAGCGTGCGCAGGCTGGTGTAGCTGCAGCTGGCATCATTAAACTTCAAACCAAAAGGACCCGGGGTATCGCCACAGGACGGACCGCCCGCTCGCCCCTCTGCCAACAGCTGACGAGAGCCGAGGCTTTACTCATCTCTGCTCCACAAACAGAGAAGAAGAAAAACATACAGTGGTGAGAAGCTGACTTAATTACACCCACATTTAGTAAATATGAACCAATAGACATCACATTAAAGATGCACTATGTAACTTTTCTGGTGGAGGGTGTGCCAGATGTTTTGCTTTGCTCCACAGCAGCTACAGTGACATGTCTCATATCAATATTTTAGAGTCATAAGATCATTGAAAGGTCCTACGCAAAACTGACTCATGAGCTTTTAGTCATGTTGGAATGTTGTTACCTCCTCAAAAACATGCCCAGATTTGTATTTTGCGTCTTTAATTATTAGTCAGTCCACATCTCCCAAACTCAAAATGCTTTGTTACACCTTGTCATGTCACAAAAACTTTTACCTTTAGTTCAGTAGAGATTGGCAATTCCAGGACTGTAATTATCCGAATGATTCTAATGAAGGTATATGTGTACAAACAAAAAATAGTGGAGCACCTCTGATATTACCACATGACATCACAAGGTGCAACAGAGTGTTTTATGTTTGAGAGAAGAATTCAGCCTAAATATGCAGGATTTGTGTGTTAAACATGTGTGAATGAAAGAAAACAAAACTCCAGGTCTGTTTGTGATGAGGAAATAACATTAGATAACATAGATTTTAAAAATGACATGCAAATGCTCCTTTCTTTCTGACCATGGTCCCTGATTACTCACATCAGATTTTGCTGTTTACAAATCATTTAAGTCATTTAAAAGTCCAGAAATCAAATTATAATCAGATTTTGGTGTGCATGTGAACAAGGTCAATATGTCAATAAATAAATATTGTACCGTACTTATATTTCATTTTTAGAGAGGCTAGACATTTCCCTGAAAAATCATATAATCTTACGATGAGTGTGTTTCCTCTCCACAGTTCTGATCTGTAACTTGGCCTGGTAGTTTCATCTATTTCCCTCTATAGGTAAATAAATTCAATGCCATACTGTGGAACATCCCTTGCAAAGAAATCTCCATGGAGACAGACAGGTTACTTGATAAATTACTGTTGTCTCTGTATATTTTTCAAGACACACTTTTTTCTTTATATTGAAAATGTCCCTTTCTTTCTTTTTACGCTATTACTACTATTCCCAGGACCAGTGCTACCACATGCACATTTTCTTTACATGAAGTCAACACTTTAGGAATCAATGACAGTGACACATTTTAATACAGAAAATACAAAGAATATATACCTTTTGTCATAAAGTCAATAAAAAAAACAAAAACAATAAAAAACAAGTCTTCTGGTGTTCTTACAAACACTGACAGACACTTTTATTTACTTGAGCGGACGGCAGATTTAATTTTGGAGTGGCCATATTGGTCCCAGTGACGCATCTGAGCGAAGATCCCAGCAGAGCCTCCAACTGCTTCTGTGTGGCCCATTATCACCCCTTTGTTTCATCACGACTTCTCTGCACAAACTGAGACTTCCAGATTTCCAATTGGCTGGAGTCATGAATGAAAATGTCTTGATTATTTGGCACAAAATTGGTCCCAGTGGATTCATTTCATGTTTGGTCATAATGGGAGAGTTCTGCTCGTCTCAGCTGCGGGCAAATGTCCACTAACTATTTGCATTTTACAAAAACACTGTGGAGAAGCAGATTAACACAATGATATATGCAGTGTCTTAAATTTGTTAAAATATGAATAAAAACTGTTTTGATATATTTCATTTTCACAATTCAGCAATTTTCGTCCTCCAGTTGCAGTTACATAAAATCATTTATTAAAGGGCACATATTACATTATTTTCTGACTGATGTTATAATGTTGTTTCCTCATCCAAACATACCTGGAGTTGTGTTTTGTTGACGCTGTTTAAATCCAGGCTCAAACATTTCTGTTTAACTGTGCATATAACTGAAAGGTTTTCATTCCGCTCTCTTCTCTCCAATTTATGTCTCTCTTTTTTATTTTAATCTTCATGATTATTTATGTTTTGATTAGTTTTTATTATGATTTTAATGTATTTCTTATTCTGTAAAGCACTTTGAATTACTTTGTGTACGAATTGTGCTATACAAATAAACTTGCCTTGCCTTGCCTTTTGTTTCATTCATACATGTTTGAGTAATCTCTTATTATTAGTTTGTATACATCTCTAAAGCTCAAAATGCTCTGTTCCAACTTGTATTACATATTTAGGCTGTGTTCTTCTCTCAAACAGATAACACTCTGTACCACCTTGTGATGTCATGTGGTAATACAGGAAGTACTAATTAAAAAAACAAAACAAAACAAAAAACTTGGATAATTTCAGCCCTGGAATTACCGATCTCTACTGAATTTAAGGTAAAAAAAAAAAAAAAAAAGTAACTGTTATCTCCAAACTACCACTTCATGACTACACAAGTTGGAACAGAGCATTTTGAGCTTTGGAGATGTAGACAGATTAATAATAAGAGGTTACTCAAACACGTGTGAATGAAACAAAACACCACTCCAGGTATATGTTTGTGAGGAGGTAACAACATTCTAACATGGCGTAAAGCTCACAAGAATCAATTCTGTGTAATATAGGACCTTTAAAAATACTGTACTACTCCACTATTCCTACAAGTACATAAGTTAATGTTCTTGTTTGTATCTAATGAATTTTTAAAAATACAATTATAAGAGCAGCAATAACTCCATTTGTTTCCAAACGAATGTCAGTAGTTTATAACCGTCTCCCATTCAAATCAATAGCCAGTTTTAACAGGCTGAGTTTTTCTACTATTATAAATTTCCAATGTGAACAGGAAAAAAATCCATTAATGTGTGTCTAAAAGTTCCTGTGGGAAAGTGATGTGCAAAACAGAGGAACAAAACAAAGCCCAGTCACCGGACTTAAGGCCAGTGCTGTTACCAACAACGTTAAACTTGGAAACAGTTTGTTAACCCAATAAAAACAAAATTAATTAAATTCTTGTAATATTCACAGCAAAAACAAGGACACAACTATTTTTAATATTTGAATGAGAATTTCACAGTATTTTTTAGTGAAAACATCTAATATGTCTGAAATAATGACACTATTGCGTAATATGAATTTTAATATGCTAAGTTAATGTACAAGTGTAAATATTATGTATTTTCAGCAACAGTAGCTCAGTGTTTCTCCAATGATCCACAGGTTGATATTCGAATCCCACTTTTGACATAAACATCTTTGGTTAAGTGGTCAGATCCACTGACCCACAGGTTGGTGGTGCTATTCCATTTCTCACAGATGAATGCTGTAATTTTGTCCTTGGGTAAGATATTATATAGTGTCTGTGTACATTGGCGTGTGAATGTGTGAGTGTTTCCTTGATGTAAAGAGCTTTGAGTGCCTTGAAGTAAAAGTGCTATATATATATATATATATATATATATATATATATATATATATATATATATATATATATATATATATAATTATGGCTGTGTTGAGCTGCATGGGGACTTCAGTTGAAAAATAGCTAAATTTAAAAAGACAATCTTTTTCTTTTGTAAGATGTAGTGAATTTGTATATGATTTCAATACATGAAAAATACATTAACTATACAACAAATCTAAAAAAAAAAAAAAAAAAGTCATTCAATTTAACCAGGGCACAGTGATAAACCAATGAGCCGTGAGTTAATAGGCAGCACTAGTGGAGTGGGCGGCTTCAGTCATTATAAACATCTTTAATGAGCTCCTGGAGGCTCTTTAAAAGCAGCACACATTGATTTATCAGTGAAATCTTGAAGGAAAGGTCACATGATCGGTGGAGTGGTCGAGTTTTTGTCATGACCCTTTGATTGTGGAGCATAGATCACAAAAGGTTTATTATCATTCTGTCAAAGGAGAGCCCCCTCAAGACCAGCGGGACTGATCACGACAGATGTTTATGGTGGAGTTTATTAGGTTTTAGATTTAATAGCTAATCAAAGTACATTGGTTTGTGAATTATTATATTACCATTACAACTTTGGTCTCCAAGTTCTGAGAAAGCGCTTTATGTAGTATTCATATTTAAATGTTATTAATACATGTACTAGCAAACTTCTACCCAGGCCCGTCGACAGAAATTTGAGGGCTGAAGCAAGAAGCCTACTATGGGCCCCCCTCTAATATAAATGAATAATAAGAAGGTCCAGTTCTGGGCCCCTAAAACCCTGAGACCCGGGACAACAGACCCCTTTGTCCTTCTTTGTCAACTGGTCTGCTTATACCTGTTCATTCTTCCACCCTTTTTTAAATTTAATAATAAGTAATTCACATTTCTGCATTTGAATTCAATAAAATCAAATAAGGTTGTTTTGTTAGCTTAGCTCTCTCAGTAAAAGTGTTAGTTGTGCAAATACTTACTTTAATGGTTATTCAAAAACTTGATTCATTTGAGTTAAAGCCTTTATGAAATTTTCTCCATCCACTTGCTTTGGCGGTCTTGACTGGGGCATCGAGAAAATGTATTACAATATAATGATGATATAATAATGTCATCACACCCTGAAAAAGGCCCAAACCGAGATGCACTGATGTGTTTTCTAATGTTGCCTTCTTAAAATAAATACTTTTCAAATATTCAATATCCAACTGAGAGCCTGATATCTTTCTTTCTTACAGTATAATAAGATAATGTAGGTTTTTGAGCTTTTGTTTGTATTTTTAAAAAGAATCACGAACACTACTACTCATTTACTTCTGATGCTCAATAAAAAATGTCCCAGAGTGTCTAGGTCTTCTTTTCATTGTTTTTAAATGTGTTTTTGTTTTGTTTTATATTGCAAAAAGAAATATGTACTGGTTTAAATGGCTTAGTAATAGTTATTTTTGCAATGCTGCTCTAATTCATTCGGTTAATGAAAAATAAGATATATCAAGGCACTATAGTATCTAATATCTGGGTAATCTATCATTTTATGTGAGCCAATTCAACTTGCCTCATATCTCATTTATATATCCCAATTATATAAATTCACTCTCTTTCCCCTCCTTCATTTTACCATTTCTGCCAAGTCCCTCCTGGAGAAAGCATAGAGAGTCATTTGCCAAATGTGGGGAAAAGTAATCATATACAGACTGAAATATATAGGCTAAAACTATTGCTCATTTGTGTATTGGCCTATAAAGATTTCCCTATATGCTTTTCCTGGCTGTATTCTTTTTGCTGTTTGGAGGAACCATCAAAGTTCTGTGTCTAGATTACGCCTCACGTTTCTCTTCATTTCAGTCCCTGTTGTTTGTAGAAGTCTCTATAGCTTTATACATTTGAGGTTTTTGGCTCATTGTTTTGTAATGTTTCAGTCTTGGACCCAAATGTTCCATGAATTGGCATGCTGTGGTCTCATCTTTGTAGGTTCTTAATTAAAAAAATACTGCTGTGATGCAAAATACTCTTCACTGGGAAATGAAAATAGGACAATACAAAAACCTGATAGCCAAACTTTGAACCTTATGATTTTATGTTGGATTTGAACTTCATATAATTTTTGTTTCATGTGAATTGGCCCAGTAATTACAGAGATATTTATCATAAACCAGGTCAACAAATCTACAGTCTGATGGTTAGAGGGTCCCTTTTTATGCTTTTTTATGTTATAACGCTGTTTCCTCATCAAAAATATACCTGGAGTTGTGTTTTATTTCATTCACAAATGCTCTTCTCTCAAACTGTGTTAATGTCAGCTGTGAAATTGCCAATCTCTACCAAACAAAAGGTAAAAGGTAGCTGTAAAACTTGAAAACTACCACTTAATGACATCACAAAATGGGACCAAGCATTTTGAGTTTTGGAGATGTGACAAACAGACTAATAATGCAGGATGACTCAAGCATGTTTGAATGAAACAAAACACAACTCCAGGTATGTTTTTGATGAGATAACAGCATTATAAAATAAAAACCATTACACGGGCCCTTTAACCATCAGACTGTAGATTTGTTGATCTGGTTTATGATAAATATCTCTGTAATTACTGGGCCAATTCGCATGAAAAAAAAAAAAAAAAATGGCACAAAGTTCAAATTCCACATAGACTTCTTTAACATCCCTTTGCTGTGAGTGATTTAAAGGTCCTGTTGGTGCATCACTCGTGGTCATACTTGGTCTCGTATCTATTTTTGTTCTATGGTTCTATGGTGTTTGTTTATGTGCTGCTTTGTGTTGTGTTGTCCTGTTTTTTGATAAAGCGTGTTTTCCCCTGTCCCAAGACAAATTTCCCCCATGGGGGACAATAAAGGATTATCTTTTCTTAAATCATAGTTTTAATAATAATAAAAAAAAGAGGGTCTTTATTTACATTACAGTAATTACAGAATCAATGATGATGCCATATGCTGCATTGCTAAAAATACACTGTTATAATCTGCCAGGTAACATCAGGTCTACATGGTGTTTGAATGCCTCAAAAAGACATGCGCTACTAATCAAAAATCAAATATGCTCGCTGAGAGATAACAGATGATCAGAAAGTATTGGTGCTAAAAAGGCTCTAGTTTCACGCTTTACTTGTTAAAAAAGAGAGGACCTTGCCAAAAATGTCTCATGGGACTGCCAATCACCCCTGTTAATGATAATACTGGAGACAAATGAAGGCAATAAGCTGCAATGGGCACCCAATGGGATTAGGGCTTTTATAAAAGAGATTGTGAGGGGGGGCCAGGGACAATTTCCACAAATATGGCAGGGCTCGCTCTGACAAGCTGCTCCACATAGATTCTCACATTTAGCAGCTACTGTATGACTGTAGGTGACAGTATAAACCTGGTCCAGAAATATAATGAAACAAATATTACATTGCGAGGTCACTTTACCTGTTTTCTATTCTTATCCATCTGCTGTACTGTTCACCTATTGTGTCTCTACACTGTGCAGATGTCTATTATTAGATTTAACTGTTACTTATCTTGATTCTGATTGCATGTTTTCTATTCTTTTGCTGATGTGGAGGTTTTCCAACTTCAAGGGACTCAAAACAATTCAAAGAACCACTCACTCATTCACACACATTCAGATACTGGGGGCAAGGAGGGGATAAGTGTCTTGATTGAGGACATAACAACAGTATTCATTAGTGGAATCTGGAATCACACGGCCAACCTGTAAGTCAGTGGATCTCACCTCTTAACCAGTGATGTTTATTTCGAGAGTGGGATTTGAACCGCCAATCTTCAGATCAGTGGACATACACACTTCCAACTGACCTGCTGTTGTAAAATAATAATAACTAATAATAACTTTTACATACAGCAGAGCTCAGGTCAAAGTGCTGAGATGTTACAGTGCTGGCGAAGGGAGAGGTCAGAGTTGAGGAGCTGAATTACTAAAAGGACAAAAGCGCTTGCCCCCTACTCCAAAGGTTCGTGATTCAAATCCTGCTCCTTACATAAAGTAAAAGTGCAGCGATCTGATCCACTGACCCAGAGATTGGCAGTTAGATCCCATATCCCTCAGGTCAATACTGCTGTGTCCTTGGGCAAGACACTTAACCCCTCTCGCCCCTTGTGAATACATACACATATCCGAATGTGTGTATAAATGGATGACTGTATCCTTGATGTTAAGCACCTTGGGAACTTTGAAAAGCACTAAAAATTTGAATCTAAATTACCCAACAAAGACTTAGTCCAGTTTAAATCAAAGGCCTTGTACGGTTTTCACATTCTTTCTGGCATAGTTCAAAATGTGCATAGAATATTCAGTCAGTATGTGCCGCTTAAGGTTCAACGGATAACTTTTCATTATCAAACTAGTATTTTATGTTTTTTGTCTCATGTTTTGTCTGTAATATATTTAGCATTCAGTAAAGCTATAGTGACTCATGTCTTTTTGCTGTTTTACAAATGCATTGTTTCATAATATCGAGCCCACACAGCAGGTTTAGGGCTTTTATTATGAATTCACTGCAACAGATAAAAATGAATTAACATACCCTCAGGTTTATTTTTTACTGTAAATCCATTTGCAATTCATTTGAACATGTTTATATTCACAAGAAGTACAAAACTGCATTGATCTGGTGGAGGGATAGGCTGCTCGTAATGTCCATTAAAATACTATATACAACTGGGATTCAGGCCACAGGGAGTAGCTATTATGTGTGCAGCCAGGTGGGAGCATATTACGAGTTAGGGCATCTGACGTAAAACCCTACCTTCCTTGTTTTTGTGCTCTTACCATAAGCTCACTCAGAGATGTACTTTGAGTGAGTCATGCATTTTTGTTCTGCATTTGAGATGTTGAGTGCTCAGAAAATATTCACTTCTATCTCATTTTCCTTCCTATTGTGTTTGGAATTCATGTTAATTAATTATTTGTTTGTTGGCTTACAAATAAAAACACTGAAGATCAAAAATCAACTGTTTACTACTGTGAAATGTAGGGGGCAGCAGTATTGTCAGACATGTTTAACATACAAGTTTGTAGTTTTTCTTTCAAACAGAAAACACTCTGCTCGATGTAGTGATACAGGAAGTGCTCCACTGTGTTTTAAAACTCCTTACACCTTCACGATAATAATTTGGATAATTTTGTCCCTAAAATTGCCAATCACTACTGAATTAAAGGTAGCTGTTAACATACATAAGAATACCGTTTTATGACATCACACAGTGTAACAGAGCATTTTAAGCTTTAGAGATGTAGATAGACTAATAATAAAGGGCTAAAAATGTGTGACTGAAACAAAACACAACTCCAGTTATGTTTTTGAAGAGGTACAGTATGATAACAAAATGCACAAGAGTAAATTTTGTGTAATATAGGACTTTTAAGAAACATGTGAGAATATATTCTGTGGTTATTTACAGTTCAATTTTATGGTTTATATTGAGTAAAATATAAACTTTATGATCTACATGTAAAATAGTGGTACAAATTATCACTAAATTCTGAATACATGCAGAATGATTATGAGTAACCACTGAAAATGACATAAGATCTGACATATGCAATGAATCACCTCTCCAGCTACTGTATAAACTTATATTATGTTGGATTTTTTTGCATTACTTTGTCATTTTAAACACATTTAGGTGCTGTCTTCATCTTGTGCCTCCACTATTTATTCTTTCATTCATTGTTGATGCTACTCATAATTTTCTGCCTTTATTATCTGTGCAGTAAATTTGAACAGAATAAGCCCCGGAGTGGAGCCTCTAAAGCAGGCTGTGAAAGATTGCTCCAGCTAATGTATATTCATGGACTGGGAATAGGTTGACTCACTTAAATGTTGTATCATCCCGCGCCTTGATTGATATAATCAGCTGTGAAGATTGCAACTCATCGTCACAAATGGAGACTTAAAATTGTTTTTTTCTCTCAACAATATTTTCAGGCGGCTAGTTTGAACTTTGACCATTTTCTTGTCTGTTCCTTGTTGGCTTCTTCTACTGTTTACTGTCTCTCAGTGGAAAAATGAAGATCAAACTATGTCTGGGTTTAATCCCTTCTGTTCTCTTGGTTTGGACTCTGCCACCACTACACTGCAAACATGTCATATATGGGCATGTAGCTTTGTTTAAAAGGACTATGTTATGCTATTTTCTGATATATGTATTTTATAATGTTGCTCCTCTTCAGAAACATACCCAGAATTGCGTTTTGTTTCATGCACACATATTGTTCGTCTCTCAAACACAAAACACTCTGTTCCACCTTGTGATGTCATGTGGTATCACAGGAGGTGCTTCTCTGTGTTTTTAAACTCCATACACTTTCACAAAATCCATTTAGATAATTTCAACCCTGAAATTGCCAATCTCTACTAAGCAAAAGTTAAAAGGTAGCTGTTAACTTAAAAACTTCATGACATCACAGGGTGGAACAGAACATTTTGAGCTTTGGAAATAGAGTAGTAATAAAAGATTACTCAAACATGTGTGAATGAAACAAAACATCACTCCAGGTATGTTTTTGATGAGAGAACAACATTCTAACATTAAAACTCACTTCAGCTTTTCTTCAGCTTCTTCATCTTTAACTTGATTTCAGATTATCTAATTTGTTTTGATGCATTATTATTTAAAAGTGTGTATTTTTTCTAGTGGTAGGTGAATTATCTGGTAGTCTCCAATGAGATCTTATTGCTTTGCCTTGAATCTTCTACAGAGTGACATTTATCTTATCTATCTCCAGGGAGACAAGCAAATGACGCTACCAAACCAAGTTACAGGTCAGATCTATGGAGAGGTAACCTAGTTTACAGTAAGTATTTTTGAAATTATGCAGTACTGCAGAACATATCCACGCATCTACCATGAAAACAACAAGTAGGTGTCAGAGCACCCATCACAAAAGTTACATGTAGTGCTTTATATAGTTCTTTCTGAACACATATTTGTCACTGGTTACAAGATCATTTAGCTTGAAGTATGAAATTAAATGTGGAATTTTTCCCATTGGCAAATAAATTGGATTGAGATGTATTGAAAGTTGTTAAGCAAGGCATGTTTATTTGTATGACACAATTAAATAAAGTCATTCAAAGTGCTTTACAGAATAAGAAATACATCAAAATCACAGAACAAATCAAAACATAAATAATCATAAAATTAACATTAAATGAAGAGTGTGGAATAAAAACCTTTCAGTCATATGCACAGCTAAACAGAACTGTACTGAGACTGGATTTAAACATTGTCAAAGTAGAGGCCTGTTTCACATCCAGGCTTTTAGGGGCCCAGAATTAGACTCTCTTCCTTTTTATTTATATTAGAGGGGACCCATATGAGTTTTCTTGCCCGAGGCCCCCAGATTTCTATTGATGGGCCTGCTTACATCTTCAAGTTTACAAATCTAAACTACTACTACTTCTACTACTGAATTAATATTCAGGATTCATATAATATTACCTGATCCATATAGATTTTGTGCAGTGTATAGCTGGTTTCCATGTTCACTCATGACACACTGTCAGGAGCAGCCGAAGCTCTGGGGATGTGCTCCTCCTGTCTCTACCTGTCCATGTGAATTAGTAACACGCCGCGCCACTAATGCCAGCACATTACCGTCTCTGGCTCTGGAACATCTGCGCTCCTCCAGATCACCGAGAGGAAGCGAGTCCTTGAAAGTAACAGAAATGAACCCTAAGGACGCAAGCACCTGTCCGCGAGAAAAAAAAGCTTTAAAAGGGACCATATATTAAGCTGTTCTAATCTACAGTATGTTATAATGTTTCCTCATCATAAACATACCTGGAGTTGTGTTTTGTTTGATTCACACATGTTTAACGCACAAATCCTGAACATTTAGGCTGAGTTCCTCTCTCAAACAGAAAACACCTTGTGATGTCATGTGGTAACACAGAAAGTGAGTGCTCCAGTGTGTTTTTAAACTCCATACACCTTCATTAAAATCATTTGGATACTTTCATTCCTGGAATTGTTTATATCTGCTGAACAAGAGGGAGACGTTAACTTGAAAACTGTCGCTTTGTGACATTGGAAGCAGAACAGAGTATTTTGAGCTTTGGAGATGCAAACAGACTAATAATAAAGGCTTACTCAATGTATGAATGAAACAAAACACAATTCTGGTTATGTTTTTTAGGACATAACAGCATTCTAACATGACTTTAAGCTCACAAGAGTCAATATTGGACCATATGGTATCACAGCTAGGTCACCTTTAATAATACTATAACTGAATGATTTTGACATTATTGACAAGTAGACAAGTAATTTAGAAATCCACTAATCTTAATCTGGCCAACAGACATTTCAGGAAAGGTTTTATCACAAAACAGTAAATCAGTAAATAGGCAATTTAATGTGATCATGTTTTATGTCAACACAGTTTTTCCCTAAATATGAAAAAAAAAAAAGGATAAAAAGAATCTTACAAGCTCAAGAAATAATTTTACAGTTTTAGTCAAGGCAAATGGTTGCAGACTTGTCAAAACGAAACGAATCATTTGTTGCAGCCTGTTACCATACCTTTCAGTAGCTCTGCAAAATCAAAAAGTTTCTCAAAACATAAAACTCAGAAAAGACTGAAAATATGACACCTTCAGTATAATGTATGATTCCTTTTCCTTACAAAAGAATATCTATCACTAGCACATCCACTTGTAGTCTTTAAATCGCCCATATTACCACATTTTCAGATTTTCTGGAATCTGTCTTCTGCATTTGACCCATCCTTCAATTCCAATAGACACTGTAGTCAGGAGCAAAGCAGCATTCAAGGACCCGTCTCCGATCTTAACCCCTTGACTAGTCTCTGTATTTTAGAGTGAAGGCTCTGCTCTGTCTATAGAACTTAAGCCCAGTACCCTCTTGCTGTGAGGTGGCAGCTCTAACCTCTTTACCAATTTGCTGCAACTTGAAAAGCACCTCTTCTTTTCTGTCTACCAGCTGCTTTTTAACATTTGCTTTTGACTCTCTTGCAGCCTCCGACCAGTGCTCCACTTCACCCCAGCACCCTGCTCATGTCTCAGCTCATCTCTCCTTCTTAAACCATCTCCCTTTTTCCATTTCAGCTTCCATCTGTTTGTTTATCTTCTCTCCGTCTTCTTCTCAACAGTTTTTTTCTCACTCCCGCTGCAGGCAAACACAAGCATTGCCAAGAACAGCTCTGTCAGCCCGCATCAAATTTGCATATTTAAATGAGAGGCAATGTTGCTAGTAGATCTGCAATTAGGCAAACAGCTGAAGCTTACAAACAACGTCATTCCCCATTACTTTACCAATAATAGAGTTTCTTGTGTGCTGATTTATATAGCTAACCTCATTACCTTCCTTCTTGGGCCTGTTTCGCAATTGGTTAAAGATAATAACTTGGAAGTCTTTGATGAGAACGCAAATTGTTCAAAAAGGAACCCTTACATGTCGTTAAATACATCAACTTCCTGCAAATATTAAGGTGAAAAGCACACAGCTATCAAAGCACCGAGCGTGTATTTGCATAGTAATTGCATGGTATTTTGTGAGAAAACAGCATCTAATTAGAAGCGGAGGGGTCAAAGGTCATGACTGAGTTTTCAAATTTATGCTTTTGAAAATTATGCATTCTGTTCGCTAACCCACATACAAGTGAATCATATGCAAAGCAAAGTGTGAAGTACCATGTTTACTGGAAAGTTCATTAGCATTAATTAAGGAATACCAGGAAGCAGACCAGTAATCCACAGGTCTGAATCATATTTCCCAGAAAACAAGGGAAGATTATCATGTAAGTGAACCCTGTTGTGGTTTTTCTGGTGAGGAAAGTGTAGGTGGGAGGAAAGAGCTACACAGCAAAAACTGGAAGGTTAAAATTTCAAGGTAAAATATTTCATAGTTGTTTTTAGCACAAAACTGTTATTTTAACTATTTGAAAGTTAAATGGGGGCTTAAACTGGGGTTATTTGAGTTGATATGGTTGCGTTTTTCAACAATTCAACTTCCCTTAGTGTTAATTTGGCACCTCCCACCCACCACTTCAAACTCCTGTGAGAGTAGACCAGTTTGAACCAGTTTTGTACATAATTTCATCTTAAATTATCTAAAATAATTAAACGCCTCTGTGTGTTGTTTAGCTAAATCAAGATAATCCTAACAAAGTGTTTACTCTCAAAATGTTAATATAACTCTTGATTTTGGGGTTAAACAGGAACTTTGGTCCAGTGTTACTTAATTAACATTTCCAAAAATGTTAAATTGACCCATATAAACCCTGAGAAAATGTCAGAGTCAATTTTAACACTTTACTTTTTGCAGTGTAGTTTCTTCTTTTGATTACATAGTATTTTGCCATTAAACATCATAAAACATCATTCATAAATGTTTTTGTGACAAGACCAAAGATCACGCTGTATTGCTGACTGTACATATATTTTAGTTGCCGAATCTGTATTAAATAACACTGGCCTATTGAATGTTGTGAGTCTTTCTGAAACTTTTCACTTACATGACCAGATACAGTGTCCACGATCCATGGATGAAATAAACTGAAACATTAGAACAAGTCTTGCACTGGTTCTGTCTACAACACCATTATTATTATTATAATTAGGTCATAGCAACATATTTAAAACCTAATACTGGATTAATGTTGTTCTAACTAAACAGTAAAGTTTCAGAAATATACTTTTTTAACCTGAAAATGCTGAATTTGAAAGTAGAATTTTTATTTTACTTTCAGAACCCAAAAGGTGGACTGGGCCTTTTATAACAAAATGTTTGTATTTATTTATTTGTGTAAATGCACACATTTTCATCCATTGTCCTTGGACACCTTGAAAATAAGGTCAAAACTATGAATATTTAGAAGCCAGTCACTCCTTTAACATCCCATACGTGTTACCTGTGAGAGGTGTGAGACAGCTGCTGTCACTCTGATGTTAATAAAGTTCTGTTTCACTTTTTATAAATATGTCACAGAATCACATCAGATGCTGTCATCAGTCCTTTTGCACTTCAACAGCACATTTACACAGAGGATATTCAGGTCTTTTGTCATTACATGAGGTGGGAAATAATATAATCTGCCTGTTGTACTTATATTAATTTTAGTTGGATGTGAGATGCTTATACTGTATAACTCTACTCAACATTCCCTGGGGCTGTGGTGCTAACTGTAGGCATGCTCTGTCTAAAACGTATTAAACTTTAATCTGATCTTTAATTTAACAGAATCTGACTACAACAAACAGACGTGATTTTGTACTATTAGTACAACATTTTCAGATATCTTAAAATGTATTTATTTGTTAGAGATTGCCCCCATAAACTTGCAACAAATTAAAGTCATCAATATCAATCAACAACCACATGAACAGCAAATTCCACCATAGATTTCTGACTTGATTTAGAGTAAGGATTTTTATGATGGGATGTCAAACAAATGCAAACTACTGGCTTTCATATAACTTGGATGTGTCTAAATGCCAGACTTCAATAAAACGGCCAGCAGGGGGCGCTAAAATAGCATATACCAGCAAATCAAAGTAAAATATACCAATTGAACAGAAGTAATGTAAAGTAACATACTGTGGCAATAAAATACATTAAATAATATACAACTAACAGACACATTATCACATAACATAGAAGTAATAGGAGTGGTTGGTTCTTGTTTGGCTTCTTCTTCTCTAAACTTATGTGTTTTTTGGGTCAGTGTGTCCTGCCCCGTGTGGATGGGGAGTGAAGGAGCTCCAGCTTCTTCAGGTTTCTTTACAGTGGGATTCAAAGGACACTCTTGGACTCCGGTCTGCTCCAAGTACTCAGGCCAGATCATACATTTTTGACCCTGCTCTTGACTCATTGAATAAAAGTACAGCAAAGTTTATGAACTCTTTTCAGGTCACGGCATATATTTGATAAACTAATATATAGATAATTCAACTTTTTTTTTTCTTTTTAAATATACATTATTTTCTTTTGTATGCTTTGTGTATATAGGTCACAACCTTATAGTGAGCTGGCTGACTAATTATACAGTATGTTTAAGGATTTTCTGAAACATATTTGTCGATATTACGCAGATACATTTATGTGCATTGAAAATATGTTATTTTATACATTGTCACTTTTCATTTGATAGCTTAGATTCAGTGTTGGTTGGTCTTTACTGTTAATAAACAATAGACAACACAATATAATTTGCAATGGAGAAAATAGTTGTTCGGTGAAAGTGTACAGATATAAATAATGTATGATCAGGACTATATGGTTAAGCACAAAGTATAATTTAGTAGGACATTTTCTTTTGTTGTTTCCTGTCTTAAGTCTTCAAAAAAAAAATCCAAGAATTGCACTTCTAGTTTAGATGCAAAAAACTGTCATTATTTGTGAAATGTGGTGGATTACTTCAAATAAATGCAGACGATAAATTACACAGTTACTTTTAAAGAACTCTTCCAGCTGGATTAATAGCACTGTTTTGTGGACTGAGAGGACAAATTCGAATGGATAATATGGGTAAGAATGCTGCAGTTTAACTTGACAATTTTACAAGACATAAGCAATAAAATCGTCTTTAAATTATTTTCGCAATTTCCTGCGTTTGTATCTTGTGCCTTTGTGTCTGTCATTCTGTCTGCCCCTGATGCTCTGTTTTATTGGCTGTTAGCTATTAGCCATAATGATGGTTTGTGGTTATAATATGACAATATGAGCAGCTCAGAGTCCCACTAAAACCACACACATGAAGAGACCCAAAGTCAGGTCACGCCTTCTCAAAATCGAGAAAAAGCAAATCAAGTCCTAAATCTGGCACATGATCTTGTGGTGTGAGGCTGGCTTTAGTAACATGGCAGTATTCACAATTGCAATAACACAATCTCTCCACTCTTTTATCGTCCTTTAAGTGGTGGACTTAGACCTTGATGACTCCAGCTTGACCCTTATTAATTCAAACTACTTTAAACTAACCACATAAAGTTTATTCCTTGTTCCTTTAGGCTGACTAATGTACAAAAGGCGCTGTATAAAATGGAAATTGGATTATAGGACATGATGAGGCATTGGTCCTGGAGTCACCATGGCTTTAAGATGTTAAGCTTTGGAGACCTGCTTTAATACTGTGAAATGAGAACAGATCAGTTAAAGAACACAAGATCTGAATTGGCTTTCGGTGCCGTACATTACCTCCCTCACGCTGATGGCTCCTTTATGAGACTTAATTAAAAAGTCGATGGCATCTTTAATGGCCCCGTAGCTCCTTGTTTTTCTGTATTTTGTAAATGCGGGTTTCGCTAATGACCAAAGGCAGTCTCATTTGGGGGAACGAAGGAGAGGAAAATACGACCTGTAGCTTTGAGGTCGCTCTGCCCCTCTCTGTCAGGAAAATAGATAGGGCTGTTTTCAACTGGTCCAAGTCACTGACGAAAAATAAGGAAAATTTAGTCCTTCAAATGAATCCGCTTTTAGAAATTAAGCACAAACAATACAATGCAATTCCAAATCCACAAATGGAACACTGTGTAAAATATTGAAATTGAAGTGTATTACGTTATAGTTGAATCAAATGTTGGATCCAGTATTGTTAAACCAATTCAGTGGAACAAGGACATTTTAAATTGCATGGCCTGAAAGATCTAAAATAATTATAAGAGAAATTCTCAGATTATTGTTTGTTCTCTCAGTATGGTAACTGGAGATACAGGCAAAATTACTTTCTTGTCTTTGCAGCTGATGTCACCAACATTCCCTGGGGGAGTGACGCTAACTGAAAAGCACTACTCTGTATGAAGCTTTGTTACTCAAGTTAGACTTTAATCTGAGCTTCTTTTTTTTTTTTTTTACACAATCTGACCAAAAAGAAGTGAGTTAGTTAGAACTACAATAGGTGAGCTGATTTGTGCTGTTAAACAAAGTCCCTCTCAGATAAAATTACAATCACAAGCTGTTTAGCATTAGCCAGCATTTTTTAGTTAGTCACTCTTAATATTTTAATTGAAAATCACACACCTAAACAGGACCATGAAAATGTGTTGTTTAAAGGGACAGTCCAGAATTTTGGATATACGACTTCATTTCCTAGTGAGCCAGAGTGGTCACTGGTGCTAGGCTAGTGTATGTCAATGGCCACAGTTAGCCTGCCACTAAAAACAGTCTTACCCACTCCACAAAACATCCAAAGCAAATCTGTATCGCAGTGGAATTTTACTTTGCCAATAAGATAGGTGCTTACGTCATATCAGTCCGCCGCTGCCAAGCTTTCTATCAGGAAGTGCAACTCGCTGCTGCTGCTCGGACATGAATCCTTCAAATGCAAGGTTGGATTTACTTCTAAAATTATTCTATCAACACAGACATTTACATTGACAGTCTGGTGTAATAATAGTTTTGCTTTGGGTGTTTTGTGGAGTGGGTAAGACTGTTTTTAGTGTCAGGATAACTATGGCCATTGACATGCACTAGTCTAGCACCAGTGACCTCTGCAAATACAAGGACTGGATGGAATATTTTAAAAAGTGTCTCCACACGTCTCCAACACTCTGGCTCACTAGGAAATGAGGTCCTATGTCTAAAAAAAATCTGAACTATCCCTTTAAATAAATTTTGTATTTTTCCTTCAGATTTCAGTAGTAGGTTTTTTGGTTGTATTTGCTAATGTGTCACCATGGTAACAGATAGACATTGCGCCATACACAACCATGTAAAACACCCCTAATGTGATGTCGCTGTAACATATCAGTGGAATAAATGCTAGATAAGTTTATGCCACACTTTGGAACATTCCAGGTGATGCAATAACATTTCAGTGGAGACAAGCAGGTTGTCTCATTTTAAAGCACCTTTAAAATTAAAATACTACACTACTTGCTCACACATCAGTTTTGTTTTGGTATTATTAGTGGTTGAACACATGATTTTATAAGTTGAATTACTGCATTGCACAAAAACCTCAATGATAACTGCATAAAAGGAGATACAAGAGTACATTTATTGCATACTCCATATCCAACTGGACAACAACTCAGCATTATGTAACAGAAAACCTTCACTATTCACTATTTCGTCTTTGCACTGTTTTTCTTTACAACCTATATAGCTGAGAGATATATTTGTATTACTATTAGTGTATTTCTATATATTTTTTATTTTTTACTTATACATACAATTTATATACATAGTTATGTCTTATTTGATATCAGTCTCTTGTTATTTTTCCAACTTATTTTAAATGTATTACTACCATTTCATATTTTTACTTTTTTATTATATTTATAGTGATGTGTGAGCTACTATGTCCAAATAATTTCCATTTTTGATCAGTAAAGTTTGTCTAAGTCTAAAGAGTAATTATTAAAGACACATACTAATAGACAGTGGTGCCTTTGACTTTTCGCCACTTGGTTTCATGTCCTTGTTTATGAGCTGAATATAAAATGTGTTGCAGACTGATCCGAGCTTGTCAGATCCTTGAAAGACAGCCAGAGCCCTTATGCCTGCTGCTGTGGGAGTTAATGACTGTAAGACTCCAAAGGCTGGAGCCATGCATGAGAATAGGCCAATGTAATGAATCACTCTGCACATCTGAAGTTATATATTAAAGCTTTATTGTGTTGTACTTCATGTTTCTTATTAGCAGTTTGTAATATTTAGGCATTTTCTGGTGTTTTGACTTTGCCCTTTAGAGGTCACCACACACCACATCTTCATTTTTGCAACGATTCACTGATTGATTTGGTTCATATTTGGGCTCAAACATACACGATGTTTTTCCATTAACATTTGGATTTTGGTGACTCATGATATACAGTTATTAAGTAAATAACCAAGATCTACTTTTTAGCCTTTATAAATGTATTGAACACTCATGTAATTAAATTGTAATTAATTAAATGAATGAGCTGACTGTCCATAATGCTGTAAATGTTGCAAGTTGTAATGCAGCTCAACAGTGACCGCCCACTCCCTGGTTCCACTTTCCGAATAATAAATAAATAAATAAATAAATATGATAATAACTGATTAAAAGTTTGAAAGCTTACGCAGGGATATCAGCTATGTAATGATGACCACAAGACCTGTACTTTTGTTTAAAATCTGTTTGTGAATCTTTATAAACTGTGAAGTTATTAAAACATTTTGCAGAATCTTGTATTTTAAATGTGTTTTTTGGATTTAAAACAACTGCATTATGAGTATTAGTTACCACATAGCCTCCGTAATGTCTTTGAATTCTTAATATTAGATTGTTTTAAAATATGTATGGCGAAAATAAATGGAAAATGTACTGGGTGGTCACTATTGAACTCCATAGCCAATGCTGTGATCTTCAAATTGTACATATTTAATTTTTTTGTAAGGTGCATTATGTAACTTTTCATGTATAGACTTTGCTACCTGCTTAGAGATGTTAATGCTTTGCTTGGAATGTTCTACAATGTACTATTAAACATATCTCTATGCAGATGCCACTAGACCAGGTCAGATCTGTGGAGAGGCAACTCCACTCACAGTAAGAATGCATGCTCTTCAAAGTATTTTTAGCAATAAATTGAAGATTTAATGCCATACTGTAGAACATTTCATGCAAAACAGTGAAACCATGAAGACAAGAAGGCGACTGACAGCTTTCCAGAAAGATTACACAGAGCATCTTTAAAGGTGCACTGTGCAACATTTCTAGTGGAGCCTCCACCACCTGCTTGTGTATGTTTAATGTCCTACCATGGAACATCTCCAGAGACAAGTAGGTAGCTGACCCTCCACCACAAAATTTGCACAATGCACCTGTAATAATTTGCTAATCCGGAAAGTTGAAATTTCCACATTTTTCCTGTATGATAAAATGTACTAGAAATCTAAATTGTCTTTTGACCTGAATGTGCCTTGATGCTTTGTTTCCAATCAGAAACATTTGTAGTGTCATCAGAAATCACAGGGAAATACTTTAGCTTCTGTACCTCCTTTTACTATGCAAATATCCCTGTGCATGTCATAGCTGGAGGCAAATTAGCCTTTTTTAGTCAGTCAGATTTTACAGCAGCACTCACCCCCTGACATCCTGATGAAAAACCATGTCTTTCATGTCTGCTACGTGCTCGCGCTGGTTCACTGAGGCAAGACACATCAAGGATTTGTAAAATATGGCAGATTGCTAAGCTTTGTACAATGTAGCCTTCAATAAAAATAAGAGAAACAAGGGGCAATTATACTAAATATCACTTAAAATGACTTAATAGTAAAACGTATACATCAAGGCATTATCACGAAATTGAATCAAAACTTACTAAACTTTTACTGCCAATGTTTTGTTACTCCATTTAGCTTCTTCAGGGCTGCTCCTCATCCAATGTGTTTTCAAACTCCATACACCTTCACTAGAACCATTTAATTTGAAAACTACTGCTTCATGACATCTCAAGGACACCACTCGAGAAGAAAAAAAAATAAAAAATGCTGAATGGCACTGAATACCTATCTGGAAAGACTGTATACTGGAAATAAATTGCATACTGTTGTTTCGGTACAATATTCCTGGTTTAATTTGTTTCTTTTTCTTTCTGTCCTCAGGTTTGACAGTTTTCAGTGTTTTTAGAGAGGCAGTCAAAAAACCTAAACACAACTGTAGACGACTGTCAAATCTGATGGGGTCTTAGCTGCCACTTTGGAACAAGTTTTCCTCCTTGATTTTGAAAACATCCCCACATGGGCCAAACAGCTCCCTTATGTTACGATTCTTTCAAGGCATACCTTTAACTAAAGAGGAGGTCATTAAAAGTGCCACTAATCCCAGCCTCTTTGATATACATAGATCCTATGGTCTTTGGGGAGAATTTTCAGAGGTATTAAAGCTGTTTAAAGATCCTATACTGTGCAAAATTGACTTGTGAGCTTTAAGCCATGTTCAAATATTACCTCCTCAAATATATATCTGGAATTGGTTTTTCGTTTCATTCATACCTGTTTGAGTAACTCTTTATTATTAGTCTGTCTATATCTCCGAAGCTCAAGATGCTCTGTTCCACCCTGTGATGTCATGTAATGGTAATTTTCAAGCTACCTTTTACCTTTAGTTCAGTAGACATTGGCAATTCCAGGGCTGAAATCATCTGAAAGATTCTAGTGAGGATGTCTGGAGTTTAAAAACACAGTAGATCACTTCCTTTATTGCCACGTGACATCACAAGGTGGAACAGAGTGTTTTCAGTCTGGGAGAAGAAGAGAAAAAGAATATAAAAGATGTTTGAATGAAACAAACCACAACTCCAGGTATGTTTTTGATGAGGAAACAGCATTATAACACAGATCAGAAATTAGTGTAATACGGGCCCTTTAAGAGATGATTTTTGACTCATGAGACTTGCAGCATCAGTCAGTAACAGATAATGTGAATTCATTATTACTTAAATGACTATGGAAGAAGATGGACACATACATTTGTGCGATGGTCAAAAACAACATATCTAACATAGCTTTATGTCATGTCAGTCACCTGAATGTCAATGTGTAATGCACAGTGCATTAGACCCACAAGAACAGAAAATTATAGGTAAAAGTTTCTGATCGTATTAATAGAAAATCAACAAAGCTGTAATTTGAAACTTTTATAGAGTTCACTTACACCAGCTCTAATTTGATGAATATGAATTTTAGACGCAGAAGCTTTCGTGGAGAGTCTGCAGCAGTTAGAGGGCTCCAGGATTAGGTACTAATTTAGCAATTTTTGAATGAGTCATGTGTTAGTAATATTAAAAAAAAAAAAGCACAAGCAGGCATCTTGGCTGCACTTTGTCACTGGAGCCTAGTGTCTTTGCAGTAATTCCTAACCATTCATGATTTGATCCAAAACCAAGCATTATATTATTGATCAGATACCAATAAGTTTTAAATAAATTTTTTACTATAATGGTCCTGCAAAAATGAGCTTTAAACATTCCCAGTGTTGTGTTTTGTTTTCACACGTTTGAGTAACCCTTTATTATCAGTCTGTCTACATCTCCAAAGCTCAAGATGCTCTACTGAACTCATTTGTTCAGTAGACATTTGCTCCATCCCTCTTGAACTGATGTAGCAATTAAATATATGTACTGAATTATATTAACTAAAATATAAAAAAGTTATTTCAAACATGCATTAGAACTAGAAAACATACAAAAATTTTAAGTATTAAAATTTCATCTGGATAAAAATTGATCATTTAAAGTACCAAAATGTGATCAATCCAGTGCTACAGAAACTATACCCGACTTGGTCATTACATACTTATTAGTAAAATCTATGTTCTTATGCGATACACTACTAACTAACATTGAAATTTGTAATACTTTATCACACCACTTCTAACTTTATCATTGACAGTAAACATGTATCTAAATATGGTCATTAACTTTCACACCGGAAACTTAAGTCCCTCTCCAACTCTTGTCTACTCTGATCCTCCCTCACATGTTACTGTGTCTGGCTGACTCTCTCTTCCTCCTCACCACTGTCCGCACAGAAGCGGCAGTTTTCCCAGTGGCCCTGAAGGCATCTCTCACATAATCACTTCAGACCAGCCTGTTTAGAGCAGCATGTCCACTGGGACCGAGCCGCCGCGCTCCCGGCCAGATCACAGCAAAGAAGAGAAAAGGAAAAGTGCACCGCTGAACACAGGTAAAAACAAGTCAAATGCAATACAGGAATATATGGGCTTGATAGAGGGTACATTTACATGGCTTAGTTCAGTAGAGATTGGCCATTGTAGGTGTATGGAGTTTAAAAACAGTGGATCACAGAGTATATTATGCAGAACTGACTCTTGTGAGCTTTAAGCCATGTTAGAAAGTTACTGCTTCCTCAATAACATTCCCAGAGTTGTATTTTGTTTCATTCAGACATGTTTGATGGCATGAAGTGGTAGTTTTCAAGTTAACAGCTCCTTTTATTTGTTCAGTCGAAATTGGCAATTCCAAGACTGTTTTGATCCAAATCCAGGTATGTTTTCGACGAGGAAACAATATTACAACATTACAGATCAGAAAATGAATGTGGTCATAAATGCAGTCAGGCTCAGTACTGGAATATTTAAGTTTAACAGAGGGTACATTTACATGGCTAGGAAAACACAATATCAATATCAGATAATAGAATCATCATATAACCCAATGAAGAAAAAGATTTTTGGTGTTTACATGCACTAAAGAAATCTGGTAACACCTAACATGTGCTGTTTAATCAATGATTTTTAGAGTAACTGTTGTACTTCACCCACAGCAATTCTCCATAAATATACAGAATACAAAACAATTCACTACAGCTTTACAAACCTGATGTGATGTGCAGTATCATTAGCAGGAAACATAACCCATCGTGCAATACCCCCGTTTATCATTTTCGCATTAATTGTTATCATTTGTCTTCTTATTTTGCTCTTTTATCATAATGTTCCTTGTCAAAACATGAACAGTCAAAAAAGAAATCAGATTACTCAGATCAGATACTGTTTACACGACACATTCCCATCATCTGTTAAATCCAAAAATCAGATAACGATCAGATTTGGGGTGTGCATATAAACACAGCAAATCATAAAGAAATCATACCAGTTTTTGCTATTTACAAGTCATTTCAATCATTTTATAACTCCAGGTATTATGAGATCATGATGTGAGCAGAATCTGATTAGTTGAAACATGTTCAGCTTCCAAAATATTGACAAACTATAAACTTAAACTGCTCTGCCTCGCATTAAACAGCTCTAACTTGCATATATTCAACAGGTGGTTTTGTATCTCAAAAATGCCAAGTAAAACCAACATTCTGACTGTGAGCAGGGTCGCCTCTCCACAAAACTGACCTGTAACTTAATATGGTTTGGTCTCCGTGAAGATAAAAAGGTTTAATACCATACTGTGAAACATTCCAGACAAAGCAATAACATGTCCCTGGAGAAAAGCATTTGACGGACCCTCCACCAGAAAAGTTAGACAATGCACCTTTAACAATTGTCATATTTTAAACAGCATTCAAAGCAAGCCCATGCATGGATTTTTTTTGTCATATTAAAATAAAAAGTTTCCATTCTTTTTCCAGGGCAATCCCTAAATAAAGAACTGCTGTTTACTTTGTTTTGTGTTGGAAATTGGGTCATTGCAAACACATACAACACAGCAGGTAATGTAACATGCAATTAAAACCTCACATGAAATGACAGTCGTTATAAATAGGGGTACAGTGGCTTATAGCACAGATTTAGAGCTGCACTGGGCTGATGATGTGAAAAGATTTGCTGTAACATGATTAAGATCTGGATTCTTCAGTCTTAATTAGCTCTAAAAAGACACTGCTGATGCGTGTGGGAAGACATGCAGATATTGTGTCATGGCTCGTGGGTAGCAGCCGTGTGCAGGGAGGGGATGCTGGTGATTTGCAAGCCCATAAAAATATCCTAATGCGATTTTCTTTTTGAAGATTCATACCACATCTGTCCAAGTTTTAACAAAAGCACTGGGTGAACTGTGGAGATTGGCTGTGATGCCGATCCAAAGGGTTGTCTGGTGGGATATTTTTCAGGCAAAGCAAATGAGAAAGATAAACAGAATTTGGCACTTCAATAAAGGGAAGTTGGGTTGACACCTGAGTACTTTTCTCCTTTGTGATGTGAGATCTCTGGAGGTTCACTGTGCTGCAGGCAGGCGCAATGCAGTTCAAACACTTTGCAGGTAAAACTTTCTTGGGTAAAATGGTCCTTTGTGTAACACTGCTTTGCTCAAACAGGTCAGCAGGAGGTCGAGCTGTAGCTGTGTGTTTGGTTTGCACACCGTATGACAGTGAGGGCATACTTGACTGTCAATGCCCAAACTCATCTGATCTCCAAAGCTAAGCAAGGCCAGGCCTGGTTAGTGCTTAGATGTGAGACCACTGAGAATACCATGTGTCACAGTGGGACACCAGTGGCTCTAGTGGAAACTGTTGCTATGTCCTTAGGCAAGATACTTTCCCCGTTGCCAAGTGTGAATGTGGTGTGGATGTGACTGCTGGTGGTGTTTGGATGGGGGCCGATTGGAAAACTTGCTTTTGTCAGTCTGCCTCAGGGCAGCTGTGGCCACAATAACAGCTTATCATCAAGTCAGTAATGCAATACTAAGCACTGGGTGCACTGGATGTGCTATATAAATTCATTGCATTATTATTATGTATGATATAGTGGGCGTGAGTGTTGTTGGTGGCCAAACAGGCCAATGGCACAGATTGGCAGCCTTGTTTCCGTCAGTCTGCCCCAGGGCAGCTGTGGCAACAGTAGTGGCTTACCACCACCGAGTGTAGAGTGAATGATTAATGCTCTTTTACAGAGCTTTGGGTATCTTGAAAGACACAATATTAATTCATAATAAAGTAATTAATGTTATTAATGTCTAATGTCTATTATTGTTCACCTAAAACATGTACTTTGTCTGCCACAATCCTGATTTTACACACTTTCATGCATTTGAAGCCTTCCTACTAGAGAACCCAATTATACATAAGGTCTGGATTCCCCTTTAAGATAATACCTTTAATTTAGTAAAGGTTTGAGCTGGGCTCGAATACTTAGGCAATCACTAAAACTTTTTATATCATTGTACCATTGGTTTGACAACATGTTTACTATACCATTTTCACACAGTACAAAACAAACAGGGAGTTGATAGGACACTAGACTGTATTGTGTAGTGACAATGCAGGCTCACTCCAGGTCTGGCACTACACTCAGCAGCAGAGTTAAATGCAATTATAAATAAATAAGCATGTGGTCGGGTGGAAGCAGAGCCCTGTGGGAACATGCTGAGAGAAACCAGAGAAAGTTTAATTAAACCTGAGACTGCACTCCCACACACAAAGACATGCAATAATATGAACACGCCAATACCATCACATGCATACAGCCACAACTGTGCTACATGTTATGAAAATATGAAGCTGTGCGGTGAATTCAACCAGGAAGTCTGTGTTTCACCTGTCAATATCAGCCAATCACAGCCTTGTACCTTTGACAAAAGTAATTAGCAGTTTCAGCTATATATCTCAACCCTCCTCCACCGCAGCAACAAAAGTATAAGACACCTCAGCCTTTCTATGAAAGATCATTTGTTTCCTCAGATTTTAAATTTTAAGTGCCTTTTAATTTCTTAGATTTTTTTAGCTAAAGAGCTGAATTTTTAAACATACATTTAAAAAAAAAAAACTTTAAAATTTTTAGCACATCAAGTTTTTTGACTACTGGTCAAAATTTCAAGTAAAAATTGTTGGATTCAAGATGCTAAGGCATAACCAGTCAATCCTAACTGATTCACAGATCTGACATGTAAATTGCCTTAGTAGCGTCACCTACTTCTCTCCATGAAGCTAGATTTAATGCCATACTGTAAAACATTCCAGACAAAGCAACAACATCTCCCTAGAGACAAGTAGGTGATGAATCCAAAGTGCTCCTTTAAAGATGCTTTGTGTAACTTTTCCGGTGGAGGGTTCGTCAAATTCTATCATGGAGATGTTCTAAACCTTTCTATCTTCATGGAGACCAAACCGGACCAAGTTAGAGGTCAGATCTATGGAGAGGCAACCCTGCTCACAGTCAGAATGATTATTTTTCGATGTATTTTTGAGCTATAAAACCATCTGTACTTGAATACATGTAAGGCAGAGCTGGTTAATGTTATACTGTGGAACATTCTAGGCAGAGCAGTGACATATCCATATAAACAAGCAGGTAATAGACCCCCAATGAAAAAATACATAGGGCACCTTTAACTCTTCTTCCATGGATCAGTCTCTTTCTATAAATGACTGATTAATTGCATGATTATTGGGTGTATGGGCGCCATGTTTTTGTAGCATTATTTTCTGTGGAATGATTGAACTGCCAGTCGAGTTGTAATTACCTCAGGGGTGCTGGCAAAAGCACAGCACACAGTAAAGGCTTATGAGGGAGTATTGAATCTGCACTTCAATTAGAGTGCTTATAAAGTGTGGATTACACCAGGGCTCCGGGCCACAGCTCTCTCTCAATTACCCCAGTGCATTGTGGGTTATGGGACAGACCGCGCTGAGGCCTGAAGCATTCCAGGTAAGACAATAAGTAAAGTCTAATGAAAGTGAATTTGGCCAACATGTTAATTGTAAAGATCAGTAGATTACGTAAACATTAGGTTCACTAGCAGGACCATAACCTGAGATTGGCTTTGGCCTTATGGGGAAAGACTGTACTTAAAGAGTGGTGTAACTGTGATGCTCTAAATATAAAGTAGCTATAACTTTTCTTTATGAACAAACAAAACACAGCTTTAGATATAAACAACTTTATAACTGAATTAAAAGTCATATATTAGGGACAAATGGACACTTGTGAGCTTTAAGCCATGTTATAACATTCATAACTCATCAAAAACATACCTTGAGTTGTGTTTTATTTACACATGAGTAACTCTTTACTATTAATTTGACTAGAGTTAACAGCTACCTTTTACTTTTTGTAGCCTTTACCTTTTTACCTTTTGAGTTTGAAAACACAGTTGAGTACATACTGTTTTACTGCATGACATCACAAGGTAGAACAGAGTGTTTTCTGTTTGAGAGAAGAACTCAGCCTTAATATGCAAGATTTGGGTGTTAAACAAGTGCGAATGAAACAAAACACAACTCCATGTAGGTTTTTGATGAGGAAACAACATTATAACACAGTAGATCACCATAAATAACATAATATGGATCATTTAAGTATAGCAGTTTGATAAGGAATGCTAAATTCATAGTAACTTTTTAAAGGTGATGTGAGGGAATTATTTTGGCAGAGAAATGCTCCCATCTTGAATTAAACAAGGGCATCTGAAAACCAAGTGAGCTGTACATCGACATGGTTAGCTCAATGACTATTCTGAGCCATTTGAAACGCCTATATCTGAGCATGCTTTTCCTTTCTCTGTGTTGTTCAAACAAGCCTCTTTCTTCCAAGTTGAAGGGGTGACAAACAGAGAGACGCGTTACAAAGAAGTAGAGAAAAAACAACTTCAACAATGTGTCTGAGCCCGAGTAAATTCCCAAACGGATTATTGAGTCAATGAGGAAAATCGTGGGCCATTTAGAGTGGATTTGTCTGTTCGGCGGTGATAAACTCGGACACGTCTTTCTCCGGCTTATAGCTCCTCAGACTGAGACGAGGAGGCTTGAAGGACACGCTGGTGGAGTAAACAGGCCAGTACCATGTATCCGTGAAACATTTGAGCTGGAGTGTTCTCAAAAACACTAAGCCAGATAAATGAATGGGGATAATTGATTGTTATAGAGACTTAGGTGAGGCAGCTGGAGTGGTTTGGGATGTTCATGTGAAGGAGAGGGTTTTATATCCTGTCTGAAAACTGAAAAAAGTGAGAGAATATTCCAGGGTCAAAAGAGCAACCTTGTACTGATTTCTGGCTTTAAAAGTAGAATTTGTATCATCAATATAACAAAATATGGGACCATAATTAACGGAAGGTAGTAAAGAAAGAGCTGAAGAGAGGTATACAAACCACAACATAAATGTGAAGTAAAGTGTTTTAGTTGTCATTATACTGCACACATGCCGTACAACAAACTATATGTACATCAGATGCAAGGTACAGTGTTTTGACTCACAGCAAGGGGCCTTAATGTGTGGCATTTGCATGTTCTCTCTGTGTCTATGTACTTTGTCTACTTCACAAACTCCCTCTATTGTGATTAGACCCGGGCCACCAGTAGTTCAGACCAATCACAGGGCAGCTTTGTAGTCTGGGTGGAAGCTAAAGACGAATCAAAATAAACATAGCAATGCCAATAGATGTACTTAAACCTATTTTATTGGGCTATACTGACTTTTTTAATACGCAGAGGAAAGAGCTTTTTCTGCATTTGTGGATGGGAAAGATGCCTATGCTTTTCTCTTAAATGGATTAAACAAAAGTTAGATTTCTCTTGTTCCATTGTTGCATCAAATATTCACCTGGATGTTCTGCCTTTTCCCAATTGTTTTCAGAACTGTAAATGTATAGAACTCAGGATAAAGTGCAACACACTGTAAAATAGAAATATACATAATATACACATCAGACTAAAAACACTATGTTCCACCTTGTGATGTCATGTGGTAATACAGAAAGTGCTCCACTCCATAAACCTTCGCCATCATCCCTCCATCCGTTTTCTTCCACTTATCCAGGGCCGGGTCGCGGGGGCAGCAGTCTAAGCAGGGACTCCTAGACTTCCTTTATCGCGGACACTTCCTCCAACTCCTCCGGGGGGACCCCAAGGCGTTCCCAGGCCAGCAGAGAGACATATTCGCTCCAGTGAGTTCTGAGTCTTTCCCAGGGCCTCCTTATACTTCATTAGAATCCTTTGGATAATTACAGCCCTGGAATTACCAATCTCTACTGAATATAGACAAATAATGCAGCGTTACTGAAACATGTGTAAATGAAACAAAACACAACTCCAAGTATATGTTTTTGAGGAGGTAACAACATTATAACAATAATTCACAAGAGGCAATTTTGCTTAATATAAGACCATTAACACTTCTTTAACCAGAGAATGAACTCTAACCTTCATAAAGTTAACATGATTGGTTGTGAGATGACTTTTTATCTTCATATGCCCAAACCAAGCACATTTCAAACTGTTATTAGACAGGTGGCATTACTTTGGGGCCTCCATCTGGCATCTGGTAGATAGAGACACCTTTTCTTAGCTTTATTACCGTAAAGAATGAAATAAAACCACTTATAGTGATTTAAAAGTTCCAAACTCCTTGTAAAACGGTGGCTTCACTGTGAATTGTGTCAGGCTCTCTCCGCTGTGGACTATTCTGCAGGGTGATGTATACTAAAACAGTTAAATTCAAATGTCAGATGTTCTTTATACAGAAAGTAGTCTGCTCTCCCTCCTCCCAATCACAGCAGCATCTAGCCATTTGGTTTATTTACGGGAGGTGCTTCTGTAACTGTTGGGAATAGTCCAAGAGCCAATCGAAATACACAGTGCGGGGCAGGCTAATAGGAGTTGACAGGAATGGAGTCATAGAGGCCGCGCAGGCATCGTAAAGCTGTCGCCATTTAAACCCTGAAATTTGTCGCTATTACCAGCTCCTCTCCCTTTACACAGGCCAAGTGCACCGAAGTGTATTCAAACTTTGCCTAAAGAAGACCACTCACTAAGTTATGTTATTCAAAAAAATGTTTTAAAAGTGCAGAGGAGGGATCATCATTCACTTTCACAGTGGAGGTGTAATAGCTTTGCCTGTAATGTTCCACAGTATGGCATTAAAGGTGCTATATTAAGAAAAAAAACTGACTCTTGTGAGATTTAAGCCAAGTGAGAATGGTGTTATCTCATCAAAATCATCATGAGTTGTGTTTTGTTTCATTCACACATGTTTGAGTAATTCTTTATTAATACTCTGTCTGCATCTCTAACTCTCCAGATGCTCTGTTCCACCTTGTGATGTCATGAAACAGCAGTTTTTTTCAGTAGAGCTTAGAAATTCCAGGTGTTTGGAGTTTAAAAACACAGTGGAGCACTTCCTCTATTACCACATGACATCATAAGTTGTAAGTTGTTTTCTGTGAGAGAAGAATTCAGCCTAAATACGCAGGATTAAACATGAGTGAATGAAACAAAACAGATCTCCAGGTCTGTTTGTGATGAACATAAAACATAAACAACATTATAACATAGATCAGAAAATGTGTAATATGGGCCCTTTAAACTCTGTTTATTTCCATGGAGACAAGCAAATGACACCAACAGGCCAGTCACAAGTCAGATCTGTGGAGAGACATCCCCGCTCACACTAAGAATGTGTTGTTTTCAAGGATTTTTTAAGCAATAAAAACACTGACAAGCAACTATTGATTGACAATAGTTTTTCACACTTGTTATTGCAGAGTGGAAATAGTTTAGAGTAGTCAGTTATTTCATTACAATTTTCTTTTCTAATTCACATTTCAGCATTATTACTTTTGTCTCCAAATATAATTATGCAAAGACAAGTACCTCTAATTAGTGTATTAATTAACTCATTCCTTGTGTAGACTGCCTGGACAATGGTTTGTCTTTGAACAAAAGGGCCCATATTAAGTTATTTCCTCATCTGTGTTGTAATGCCGTTTCCTCATGAAAAACATATTTGGAGTGGTATTTTGCATATTTAAGCAGTGTTCCTCTCTCAAACAGAAAACACCATGTTCCTTCTTGGAATGTCATGTGGTAAAACTCCTGTATTACTCCACTGTGTTTTTATACTCCATACACACTCACTAGAATCATTTGGATGATTTCAAACATGGAACTGTCAATTTCCAGTGACCAAAAGGCAAAATGTAGCAGTTAACTACCACTAGACACTGTAGATTGAACAGAAAATCTCTGGAGATGTAGACAGACCAATAATAAATGATTACTTAAATATGTGTGAAATAAACAAAACACACCCCAGGTATGTATTTGAGGTGATAACATCATAACATGGCTTAAAGAGTTGTGTAATATAAGACCTTTAACTACCTTCAGAACTGAACCTGTAACCTCCCTGCTGCTAACCACTGTGCCAATGTGGACTCATACACTACTGTATTCAGCAATGTGTTTCATAGATGTATTTTGGTACCCTTAGCTTGTCAGTGTCAGGATAGTTCAGGTTTTCATTTGGCATTGCTATTACCTCACCAAAAGTCAACTCGAGTGCATTTGGTAATGAATTATCTCGCTATAGATTCGTTCATATTTTCGCAGCTTTCCCACCACTAATGAGACAGATTTTAGATGATGAAATTCACCCCATATTTGTCACTATTTGTGGAATACATCCAGAATAAAATGGCTGGGAGCCTAGCATCACAGGCTTCTCGTGTTTTTGGATTTGGATGACATTTACAAGCTCTCAACAAGGGTAAAGTAAAGAAGGTTGAAGAAAAACTCTGTGCTTTAACAGGTTTTCACTCTTATGAGAAATCTGTGCCTAGTTTCAACTTGTTATTGTGAATAACTTCCCATTCCCATGACAAATACTGAAAAGTAATAAAGTGCCGTATTTGTGAATAACAAGGTTTAGATTAAGACTGTCCAAAATGTAATTGTAAATTGTTTTAGGGTCAACAGGTCCTTCTTGGAAATTAGGCATTAGGACAAGTCTCAAGGCTAACCTGTATAAATAAAAGATTCATTTAAAAAAGTGAATTCTAATTAAAAAATCTGTCATTTCTTATTGCCAGTGATATGCTTGAATCTGTTAATGGAGAGGTCTACAGCCAATTCTCTGTGAGCAAAAGCATGTGATTTGGAGCAGACATCAGACTTTAAAGGAATAAACTGGACTACTTGTTTTGGGTTAATTGCTCTGAAGTGTGAATTGTTTAAGAAGTTATCGTAATGTGCAAGATCAAACACTGTAATCAATCAATATAGGAAGATACGAAAGCAGCTACCTTTCACCTTTAGTTCAGTAAAGATAGTCAGGTCTGGAATCATCCAAATGATTATAGTGAAGGTGTATGGAGTTTAAAAACACAGAGGAGCCTTTTGTGTATTGCCACATGACATCACAACGTGGGAAAGCCTGTTTTCGGTTTGAGAGAAGAACAAACATAGCCTAAATGTAAAGGATTTGTGTGTTAAATGTGTGAACGAAACAAAACACAACTGAAGAAACATTATAACATAGATCAGAAAATTATGGGCCCTTTAGGCATAATTAACTTTGGCATTCTCACTCTTACAAAATGCCTGTGCCAGTTTTGTGCTTGGTGGATATAAGCACAACGTTACTGGCGAGGAAAAGCACCAAGTATTGAATTAGTTTGCGTGAGACTAAGGAAATTGAAATATGGATTGGGGTCGCAAATGGCTGCCAGTGCTATAGGCTGCCCGGATATGGAGGATGAAATGTATTTTGTGTGCGTGTTGTCAGCGTGTGACTGATGCAAACCGCGCAGGGATCGAATAGTTTTCCACTGTTTTGGCTCCTGCCTTTTTCCAATAACAAGGAACGAGAAAGCACTGACGCTGATGAAGAGGAGTCATCTTTAAGGTGGTGCTCACAGCCCATTTCACAACAGAAAGCACCTGGGAAAAAGCTTCGACAACAGTCTTTCATTAGGAGGACTGGATCATGTCATAACAATAAATAGATATGGAAATATTTGTGAGTTAAAGGTCTTAAATTACTTGAAATGGACTCTTGTGAGCTTTAAGATATGTTAGAATGTTGTTACCTTATCAAAAAACATACCTGGAATTGTGTTTTGTTTCATTCACATATGTTTGAGTAATCCTTTTTTAATAGTCCGTCTTCATCTCCAAAGCTCAAAACACTCCTTGTGGTGTCATGAAGCAGTAGTTTTCTAGTGAACAGCTACATTTTACCTTTAGTTCAGCATAGATTGGAAATTCCAGGACTAAAATTAACCAGATCATTCCAGTGAAGATGTATGGAATCTAAAAACACGGTGGAACTAGAAGAAGAACCAGTATATGCCTAAATAAATATGCAGGGTTGTGTGTTAAACCTTTGTGAATGAAACAAGACAAAAAAGACTAAAAATGTATGTTTTTGACAAGGAAACAATCTAGATCTATAATCTAAATCAGAAAATAAGATGGTTTCAAAGGAGCACTATGCAACTTTTTTTTTGATATAGGATCTGCCATCTGCTTGTATCCGTGGAGATGATATTGCATTGGCTGGAATTTTGCAAAACTATGAAATTGATAATTTACCTTTTAGTTATTTCATGACTTTGTGTAAAATCCCTCAGTCATCCAGGTAGAATCCATTGCAAAGGAGAAATTCTATTTATTAACTAGACAACGTTTATTTGGTCAAATACATTTTGCAGCTCATCCAAGCTGCTTCTTCAGTTCGTTCTGGTCAGAATGCTGCAGGCCAGCTAACTAACAGAAATTGTAAACAAGTAGATGTGGTAGTTACAGAGTAGTTTCATTGTAGTTAGTGCCCACCAGCATTCTGAACAGAACTTGCTTGGATGAGCTGCGAAACATATTCAACCAAATAAAGTTTTGTCCGGTTGAAAAATTTTATTTCTCCTTTTGCTATTACATGAATTAAAAGATCTGACTTGCACCTTGGCCTGTTATGTCACTTGCGTGTCTTCATAGACAGGTTAAACCATACTGTGGGACATATAGGCAAAGCAGTAACATCTGCATAGAGACAAGCTGAAAAGTTACATATTGCACCTTTAAAATGCAAGGGAAGCTATCTTGTCAGTGGATTGTACATTGAGAGAGTTCATTTAAGTTTAGAAGCACTGCATGTGGCTATTTACCATTTGAAAGCAGAAATAATACATGCATATACCAGAGCAAAACCCTAACTTTGAAAAATAAAAAGTCACACAGTTAGCTCTTCCACCCCCTGCCATTCAGCCGTGTTTAAATGATGCATGCTCACTGAGTTTGGACCTGCGATTTGAACTGGTCAGCTCCCACGACTCCAGTCTGACCCGGGCATCCATCTGAATATGAATCACACAGATCACAGTCGGTTCAAGAGTGGCACTGCCCAAAAGTCACAGCTACTTCAGTAATGAGTCTGAAAAATGCTGACCTTTCTCCCTTAGAAATTATGGACAAAAATGCATTAATTATTTTCATCAAAGTGTTTTTATATTTGGAAAACAATGGCAATAAAACTTATTCTGATACTGATTTTGAAAAGAAAAATGTATTTAAGGGGATCCATTTGTGTAATATTAGTATATATTGTAATGTGCAGCTCTTAGGTCAAAATGAGACGACTAAGTGCTTTCTGTATCTAATTATAAAGCATTTGTATCATCCGAAAACCAGAAAGTAATGTTGCTGTGTTGTTGGCATGCTTGTTGTTGTTTTTAGCAATAGAGTGATGACTGATGAAAACCCTGCGCTGGTCTCTAAAAGCACTTATAAACTCATTGCGGTGAATAATCAGGATAGACATTTTGACAGGAAAGTCAGGAACATGTTTAGACCACTGCAAACTGTTTATAATGGTTTTTTTTTCCCTTTAATTAATGGCCTTTACACTTATAATGTAATATTTTTACATTAACTTGACTTGCCTACTGCTGTACCTGTTCTGATACTTTGCAGTGGTATCATACTGGGGGTGTTCTACATGTATCTGTATGGTGGAATGTTCAGCAATTACCATGGTGACACAATGCAAACACAAGAAAATATAAAAAACTTTTAAGATTGTCTGACAACTAGAAAAAGAGTACACAGAATTTGATCAACTAATGTTCAAGAGCCTATGATCATTACTGTTATAGACCAAATAGAAAGGCAAAGACAAGACATAAAAATAAGTTTAAATTGAATAAAGTCAAATAAACGTAATTTAACAAAAGCTCTAATTAGATACATCATTAACAAAAAAGCTGGGCTCAACTGGAGTAACTCAAATAAAACTGAACAGAACAAAACTAACCCCTCCTTGAACCGTCACCTTATCGTGGTGGAGGGGAGCTATGTTGTCGGGGGCTTCATGCCCCTGGTAGGGTCACCCAAGGCAAACAGGTCCTGGGGGACGGGTCAGACGAAGAATGGTTCAGAAGCCCCACATGATGAGTTCTAATCAGAGGCCAGTTACGTCGCCCGGAATGGCATCACCGGGGCCCCACCCTGGAGCCAGGCCTGGGATGGGTGCTCGAAGGCGAGCGCCTGGTGGCCGGGCCTTTGCCCACGGGGCCCGGCCGGGCTCAGCCCGAAAGGACGACGTGGGTCCACCCTCCTGTGGGCTCACCACCCGCAGAGAGGTTCATAGGGGTCGGGTGCATAGAGGACTGGGCGGCAGTCGGGGACGGGTGTCCCGACGGCCTGGTCCGCACACACAGCATCTGGCTGTGGCGACGTGGAATGTCACCTCGCTGGGGGGGAAGGAGCCTGAGCTTGTGCAGGAGGTTGAGAGATACCGGCTAGATATAGTTGGGCTCACTTCTACGCACAGCTTGGGCTCTGGTACCCAACTCCTTGAAGGGGGTTGGACCCTCCATTTCTCTGGCGTTGCCCACGAGGAGCAGCGGCGAGCTGGTGTGGGCTTGTTTATAGCCCAACAGCTCAGCCGCCACGTGTTGGAGTTTACCCCGGTGAATGAGAGGGTTGTGTCCCTGCGCCTTCGGGTCGGGGACAGGTCTCTCACTGTGGTGTCGGCCTGTCGAACAGCAGTGCAGAGTACCTGGCCTTCTTGGAGTCCCTGGGAGGGGTACTAGACAGTGCACCGACCGGGGACTCTGTTGTTCTACTGGGGGACTTCAACGCCCACGTGGGCAACGACAGTGACACTTGGAGAGGGGTGATTGGGAGGAACGGCCTCCCCGATCTGAACCCGAGTGGTGTTTTGTTATTGGACTTCTGTGCTAGTCACAGTTTGTCCATAACGAACACCATGTTCGAGCACAAGGGTGCCCATAAATGCACGTGGCACCAGGACACCCTAGGCCAGAGGTCGATGATCAACTTTGTAGTCGTGTCATCTGACCTCCGGCCGCGTGTCTTGGACACTCAGGTGAAGAGAGGGGCTGAGCTGTCAACTGATCACCACCTGGTTGTGAGTTGGGTTCGCTGGCGGAGGAGGAAGCCGGAAAGACCTGGCAGGCCCAAGCGTGTAGTGAGGGTCTGTTGGGAACGTCTGGCAGAGCCCTGTGCCAGAGGGACTTTCAACTTGCATCTCCGGGAGGACTTCTCCCGGATTCCGGGGGAGGCTGGAGATATGGAGTTCGAGTGGGCTTCATTCTTGGCCTCTATTGTCGATGCGGCCGCAGACAAAAAACCTGGGCTTAAACATATAAGAGCCAATAAAGCTGAACACAAGAGGGGATAATTACACAAAATAATTAACTAAAACTACTAACTTAATCAAAGTAACAAGAAGGAAAATAAGTATAATACTAAGTGATACTAAAGTAACCTTAAACAAACTAGAAAAACTAACATAATAAAACTAACTAAATAGTGCTCCCCTCCTTTTTTCGGTGTGAATGGGCTCTGCCAAAGGTCCTCCGTCTGGCCTCTCAAACAAAACAAACAAACAAAAAAAAAAAGTGTAAATGATATATATTACCTAAAATGTGTGCACCCAAATTAGAATATAAGTCTAAATAAAGGAATTAAATTAAACTATGTGTGCTATTTAAAGGGACAGTCTGGAATTTTTCACATATGGCCTCATTTCTGAGTGAGCCAGAGTGTTGGAGACGTGTGGAGACACTTTTTAAAATATTACATCCAGTCCTTGTATTTACAGAGGTCACTGGTGCTAGGCTAGTGCATGTCAATGGCCATAGTTATCCTGCCACTAAAAACAGTGTTACCCACTCCACAAAACACCCAAAGCAAATCGGTTATTACACCAGACTATTGATATAATTGTCTGTGTTGATAGAATAATAACAAAAAACTAACATTGCATCACATGAATCGTTGCATGTTGAGGAACTATTTTCTCAGCAGCAGTGGAATTTTACTTTGCTGGTAAAGCTACATGATATCAGTTTGTCGCTGACAACCTTTCTATCAGTACAACTGCTGCTGCTCAGATAAAACCTTCAAATGCAAGGTTGGTTTTACTTCTAAAATTATTCTATAGACAGACATTTACATTGACAGTCTGGTGTAATAATAGGGTGTTTTGTGGAGTGGGTAAGAGTGTTTTTAGTGGCAGGATAACTATGGCCATTGACATGCACTAGCCTAGCACCAGCGACCTCTGCAAAATACAAGGACCGGATGGTGTTACGACCCAAAAAATTTGAGTCCCAACATATTTAGGAAAGGACACGGAAACCAAAGTAGAATTTTAGAGTTCTTTTATTTTTGTTTGTGCAAAGATGTTTAAACCCAAAAAAAGAAACCCTACCCGTGCCCAAACCAAAAGTATCAACGGAAAGGTGGACCTGGTGAGCCGCCCAAAAGGAACAAAAGAGTGCGACACTGGGCCAACCCTATACAGGGCCGTAGGAGCCGGTGCCAGCACCCGTAACTAAAGACAAAAAAACACCCCAACAACCTAAACCCAACAGAAAAGCGTAAACAGGACAGCCGGTCCCACCAGGTCAAACAAAAGGCTAACGGCTAACAAAAGCTACCCAAACGATGGAGCAGGGCGTCTCCCAACGCGAGGCGTGCGCGCTCCGGTACCTGCGTCGGCGGCGGACGAGGAGGAGGAGAGAGCGAGAGAGAGAGAGGCGGCGCCGGGCTCGCGCATTTAAGGCCTCCTGCCGGGAATGAGCCCAAAAAAACCTACAAAAATATAATTAACCTACAAAAACAGAACTAGGCAGAAATGCTACAAAAAATATAAACAATAAAAAGAAAGCAGGGAAAAACCAAAACGTGCCCAAACGTAACAGATGGAATATTTTAAGAAGTGTCTCCACATGTCTCCAACACTCTGGCTAACTAGGAAATGAGGTCCTATGTCCAAAATCTCGGACTCTCTCTTTAATGTAAATTAAATGAAATAATACTAACACTGTGGAGTAGTGGCAGAGGTATCCACCACGATTATGACTGTCCATGGTCCTGTTTAGGTATTTGATTTTCAACAAAAAATGTGAGTGTGACTAAGTGAAAAAATAGTTGGTTAATGCTATAGCTTGTGACTATAATTTTATGTGTTGTAGTTCCAACCAAGCCAACTCTTTCTGGTCAGACTGTGTTAAAATAAAACTCAGATTAAAGTTTAACAAAGACTGAGACAGAGCAGAGCCTACAGTTAGCACCAGACCCCCAGGAAATGTCGCCATGGTGCAAAGTATCAACAAATGTAAACTCAGCTAAATGTTTAAAAAATAAAAGTCCAGAGGTGACCGCCACTCTACTTTTCCCCATCACAAGTCAAAAGAGTAGAGGGTATACACTTGGGAAAGACTAGAGGAGGGAGAGGTGAGCTGCTGGAGAAATCGATAGCTCATACTGTTCTGAAATTGAAGAGTGTTTTGTCAGAAATGCTGTGTAGAAGCTGGAATATGGAATCTCTTCGGTAGGGGCCCCTCATGTAAGCAGCGCTATTGATTCCCACAGACCCGTTCCAATTATGGTAGTGCTGGTTATGTCCAAGCTATAGCCAATACCCTTTAAAGAACTTGCCTTCTTTCTCACAGGGGGTGAATTTTGGGGGTGTCTTTGCTCGGACTTTCAGAGGAAGTGGAGGGCACAGCTGTGGGATGGGAGATTTCATGTTGGCGCTTCCTGTTACGATATTCACTGGCAATACAACATAACCAGAAAATAATCCCGCCTCTCTCAGTGTGTGGGGCTGCTGGCAATGGACTCAGAGGGAAGTGGACTGACAGATTCACAGAAGGCTGCACGGATTTCTCTCTCCAGACTTAATTGCGTTATTTCAAGTTTTGGCTTTTAGACAATGTCCAAAATAGCAAAAACTAATGTGAGGAAGAAGTTCTGCAAGAAGTTTCTTACTCCCTTCAAACTTAGGGTGTGGGTTTGTTGGTTCCGCTTTTTAGACCATACAGAAAAAAATTGTTCGAGGTAACAGACAGACATCTATCCTAGTGATGCGTGGTTGGTGTCCATATTTTTTTTTACATTAAATAAAAGAAAATCCTTACACTTTTTTTGAAATTTATTGGTTCAGGAAAAACTCTTAAAGGTGCATTGCGCAATTTTTCTGATGGAGGATTTGCCACCTGTTTGCCTCCATGTTGATGCTATTACTTTGCCAGGAATGTTTCATGATATGACATTACACATCTGGATTTGTTCACGCGATGGTAGGCAGGTACTTTTTTTATTTAACCAATCGCTGCTATTTGGTCATGATGTATGTAATGTGCCAAATCCTGTAGGAAGAAGGGCAATAATGTCTTTCCTCTTGTTCCGGCTTAAAATCCTCGATCTCGGGAATCGTTTCCAACACAGAATGTACGGCTTCGTCTCTACATCCATCTCGACAGCTTTGTTTACTGTTGTACTGTACCACAAAAGAGACCCAAACAGGCGCTTGAGTTGGATGTCATGGCTTCACAGTTCTTCACTGATTGGCTGGTGCGAGGTCTACAACTTCCAGGGTTCTTGCAAACCATCTAGTGTATTCCATTTCCTGACCTAGTTGCTAGAGAGAAATGAAATTGAGAGGAGGCAGCCAGCCTGGCTAGTTTCTATTGCTCAAAAAAACTATAATTTTTTCTGTGAATAGGAGCGACTCTCCAAAGATCTGAATTATAGTGCTGCAAGCTGCTCGGCTCCCTCATGATAGATAGACTGGTCTATACTGTGGAACATTCTAGACAAAGTAATAACATTTTCGTGGAGACAAGCCGGTGGCAGACCCTCTGGAATGTTACGCGGTGCACCTTTAAAGTCATTTTTCATGGACACATTTCTTCATTTTCTTCATCCATACTTAGTGAGTGGTGGCGAGGTTTAGCTCCCCTGAGACAGACTCCTGGCCAGTCTGCTGTATCGTCACCGTATCCATACAGACAAGGTGGGTAAAGGAGCTTACCCAAGGTCAAAATGGAGGGCCCAAACCACCAACCTTGGTAGTTGGATGAGTGCTATAATCACTGAGCCAGAAAAACTAAATGGTGAACATCTGCTTCCACCATTTTTTTTTTTTTTTTTTTTTTTGTAGTTGTTGTTGCTATTCCTATTTTTCTAAAACATAATTTGAAAGTAAAACAGAGTGTATGTTCATCTGGCAGCCCTATATGCTGTTGTTGTTGCCTTCAAACTTGTCTGGCCAACTTTAAAACGCCTCCATCCCTCTCTTTGTATTCCACTGTCCAGATTTAGGAGAAGTTTGTTGGCCCTGGCACAAGGCTTTATGCTCCATCCTCTCTCTCTGTCTCTCTCTGTCTCTCTCTCTCCTCTGTGTTCCTCTCCTCTTTGCTCCTCTCTCCCCTTGTCTTTCCTCTCTCTCTCTCTCTCTGTCTGTCTCTCTCTCTATCCTCTTTACTCCTGTCTCCCGTTGTCTTTCCTCTCTCTGTCTCTCTCTCTCCTCTGCGTTCCTCTCCCTCCTCTTTACTCTTCTCTCCCCTCGTCTTTCCTCTCTCTCTTCTATGTTCCTCTCACTCCTCTTTGCTTCTCTCTCCCCTCGTCTCTCCTCTCTCTCTCTGTTCCTTTGCCTCACTTGCCCCTTCTTTTTTATCTCTCTGTCTCCCTCTCTCACAAACTTGCCTTTTCTCTTCCTCTCTCTCACCCCGTTTCCCTCCCTCACTGCCCCTTCACCTTTCTCTTTCTCTCTCTCTTTTTCACGCTTTCTCTCTTCCTCCCCCTCTCTCTGTCTCTCTCTTTGCCTCTCCTCCTTTCACTCTTCCTCACTCTCCTCGTTCTCTTTATATTTCTGTCTCCCCTCTCTCTTTCTCTCTCTTTTCCTCTCTCACTGTCTTTCTTTCTCTGCCTTCTTCTCTCGATTTCTCTCACACTTTTGCACCTTCTTTCTAGTTCCTCTCTTTTCATTGTTCTTTCTGTTCTCTCTCCTCTCCCACTCGCTTTCTTTCTCTCTCTCTCTGCCTGTGCAATATGGCGTGCTTCCCCTCTGGACTGTTAATGAGCCTCATGCATATTCATGGAGCAGGTCTGCCTCTGCTGTAGGAGACTGGGCACAGGCGGCGGGCGTGTGCGGGGACGGCCATGGACACATTTCTGAGGGATTGGCCGGGACACATCAGGGCACCGCGGGCTGCTGTGCTAACGATGCTAATGATGCTAATGATGCAGATGTGCTGTGGCCCTGTTTTGTCTCGTTTGGTGATTGTCAATGACCTCTTTCCAAAGATCTTTCCGGAGTGAGGCCTGGCAGAAGTTAAGCGTAGCCTCCAGCTGTCTGTAAAAAACTAAGAAGCTGCTGTAACGGCTCCCACTTCTGCCGTTTGGATCAAGTTATGACCAGTGCACTCTTAGACATAACAGCCCCATAGTTTTCATTTATTTTCTGTACCACAATTTAAGTATAGTGCCATCATGCTCTAGATTATATACAATCCTAAAACAAACGCAAAATTGACTTGTGAGCTTTAGGCCATGTTATAATGTTGTTGCCTCCTCAAAAACACACAGCGTTTTTAGTCTGTCTACATCTCCAAAGTTCAAAATGCTCTGTTCCACCTTGTGAAGTCATGAAGCAATAGTTTTCAAGTTCACAACTACCTTAGTAAAGGTTGGCAGTTCCTGGGCTGAAATTATACAAGTGATTCTAGTAAAGGTGCATGGAGTTTAAAAGAGTGGAGCACTTTCTGTATTACCACATGACATCACTAGGTGGAACAGTGTTTTCTGTTTGAGAGAAGAACTCAGTCTAGATATGCAGGGTTTGTGCGTTAAACGTGTATGAATGAAACAAACAACTAAAAAATCCATGTATATTTTTGACGAGGAAACTAAATTATAACATAGATTAGAAAATAGCATAATATGGACTCTTTAAGTTTTAAGCCATATCTGTTCAGCCTAAATGTGCATGTGTGAATGAAACAAAACTCAACTCTTTCCGTGATCAGCTAACATTATAACATAGGTCAGAAAATTTCAAACACAACTATTTTTATGAAATACAATTTCTTTGGACTCTGTTGTAAATGATCACTGCTTCTCAGGAGGCACGAGTCTTCTAAATATTATGATTTTAACATTTTCTTTTCACAGAACCACACTGACACACACATTCTGACTGTTCTGTTTCGGTTATATGGGTTGGAAGATGCTTGGTTCATTTGTTATACTGTCTGAAAAGGTGCAATGGATAATTTTGTACCTTAAGGCAACTCGAGCTTTGTATATTGCATTTCACAAATTAGAATATTGGTGCTGCTGTACTGAGGACTGAAGCCGTACAGAAAAGCTAAAGAAATAGGTGCTAGCTTTAAAGTGAAATGTTTGAAGAAATATAATGGCTTAATACATTTATAATCACCACCTAATGATGTCACAAGGTGGGCTAAGGGTCATGAGCTTTGAGGATAAGCCCTTTCATTTTACCAGTGAACTGTCCTCATTTTGAGGTCAGTGCATACCTTTTGTGAAATAGGCTACACCTTGTAAATAAATTTATACAGCTTCAGTGTCAGTAAAACTACATGACTGAGGTCCATACAATCTACATAGTGAAGAGTAAATAAATTAAATGAAAAATATGACAATATGACTTAAGGTTAAAATATCCAATTTAGTTCGATAAAGTCTTGTTAGGTGCCTCCATGCGGCAACCTCTTCCAGTTGTTCTCTTCTTTGGATATCAATGTTGCATGTTCTTTCTGCTCTTTTTCTTTGGCAGAAGGTGCATGTCTCCTCATCTCCTAGCTCCTTGTCTCCTCCTTCCTCATCTCCTCGCCTCCTCATATCCTCCTCTCCTCTTCTCCTCGTCTCTTTCTCTCCTCATCTCCTCCCTCCTTGTCTCATTGTCTCCTCTTCTCCTCGTCTCCTCCTTCCTCATCTCCCCCTCCTCGTCTCCTCTCCCTTCGACTCCTCATCTCCTCCCTCCTCATCTCCTCGTTTCCTCTCTCCTTTCTGACTTGTTCTTCACTCCTTTTTGGCAGGTCTAATTCCACACTGGCTTCTTGTAGATATCTCACCCCTGCCGTCCAACACCTCATTTGTGCCAAAGTTGTGGTTCAGAACAGCGTGTTTTTGAACAATTTACCCCAGCTGGCTTTTGTTTTCACTGTAGGCTGTAGCTACGGGAGGAGGGTGGTCCAATGTGATTAGTGGATGAAGGAAACAATCAGTGTGTACAATTGTGATCAAGCTGCAGCATTTGAAATAAAATTAACGTCAACATTTAGTATCTTACAAAGGTTAAAATTTGATGATTTTTGGTTTTAGTCCTTTGGTTTTTTAGTCCATTAATCGGTCAGTGGTTTTAGTTGACCAGAATTTAGATTTGAGAAATTTCTGGGACAACAGTAAAGTAGTGAACTAGCTGAGGATTTGGAAGTGAATAATGAGTTTAATTTGCATGTTTTTCATTTCATTTCCTCGTACGTTTCTGCATAAATAGTTCTTTTTGCATTAACCTGCGTGTTGCTGTCTTGTGAGTGCAGTTTTGGTCACATACATGGTCAGATTAAAGAGATATTTAATCATTTAGGAAAGTTTAGCCATTACCTTCTTGAAATCAACTAGTTGATCAAGAATTTCTTTTGTCAACCACAGCCTTAGTCATAAGTTAAATGCTATACTTTGAACATTCCAGCTATGGAAAGCTATAACATCTCCATGACTTGTTAATGCACATGAACACTGGACATTTTAAACAGTCAGTGGAAATGAACTGAAGTGGGTTTAGTAAGAGTCAGAAGTGAGTCGGTTGGAATAAGGTGATGGACTATAATTTCTACTGGATCCTTAATATCTGAATTCCATGTTTCCAATGTCACTTCTGTGTTGTCCCTCTTTTGCAAAATATTAAAACCACTCAAAGTTTTGACTCAAGACCACTTATTTCATTCTAACTCAACTGTAATATAAAAACTGTCCACACCACCTCCTGCTCCCTGTTTCTTTGTGTTCAACTGCACTTAATATTGTCAGTTTCCATGCAGCAGTCACTTCTCCTTATATATGATCTGTTTTTCAGGAAAGTGACTGTGGGCCTGTGGGGACTCCTCAGTCTTCATCAGTTCACTCAGTGGAGAGGCAAACCCAGTCAGATCTGTACTATCATCATGTGTGTCTCTATTCAAAATCTGAGGCCATCTCTGTGAAGCAACGAATGTAAAACTACTGATTTAAAACACACATGAAGTCATAATTAAAGGTGCACTGTGTCACTTTTGTGGTAGAGGGCACTCCACCTGCTCCACAGTATGTCAGGTACTTTAACTATCTCCATGGAGACAAGCAGGCCACATCGGCAGGCCAAGTTACAGTCAGATGTGTGGAGAAATAGGCTCCCTCACAATAAGAATGCATGTTTTAAGGTCGTTTTGAGACATTAAAAACATAATTTACTAAATAAAAGATATATTTGTTTAATTCTGTACTGTGGAACATCTCAGGCAAAGCAGTAACATCACCATGGAGACAAGCAGACAACTCTTCACCAGAAAAGTTACACAGTGCACCTTTAACCCCTGTGAAGATTCAAAGGTTCGTGTATTCTTAATAAATGTTGAGGAATCTTTTCAATTAACATTTTTATTTTGTGTCATTTTTTTGTCTGTTGCAGTTCAGTTCATGTTTGGAATTCACATGAATGTCCAGAATAAATTTATTTTGGCAATTTGGAGTTAAACAAGAATTTAGGATTTTTAGTTACTTTTATTTTTCAACAGTTTGTCAAATAAACAATTTTTGTGAAGTCCTATGAGGCGACTGCTGTTATGATAGAAGATTTAAAAGAAAAAGTGAGATTTTAAAAAGTTGCAGCTATATTTTATACATATGTTCAACCTCTGTCATTACATAATCATTGTAATGATTATGTTAATTGACCAAAGAAAAATAAACTAACTAACTAACCAGCCTATGAAATGATTTGGTTGGAAATTATTTAAATCCAATCTAGTCCTTTGCCTGCATTTCTGCTAATCCCAAACATAACTAAATTTGGATACACGTGTGAATATTACGGTTTCACAAAATAACATCCAGTAATTAGTGATGGGCAAATGAGTCGGAGCTCCGAAGCACGTCTCGTTCTTTCTGAAACAAATTGCTCTGAAGCACTGCCTCGGAGCTCGTCTCACAGCAGCCGCTCACGTGACCAAAGTGTCGAAGTGTCAGTCCCTCCCCCGACTGCTTCACTCTGCGTGTCAGTCGCTCCAGTGTATCGAAGCGTTTCATTGGCTCAGCGATTGGTTCAGAGTGTTCAGAGTGTTCAGCGCACTTCCGTGGTTTGACAAGCGCTAAACTGCTACAGTATAAAAGATGCACCAATATTTCTTAAAAATGTTGGGTAGTGAGGAGTGTTGTGTGACGTTAGTGGTGATTTTGGAGACTTTTGGCATTTGTTTCATTTTCGATGGCTTCTACAAGTGGAAAAAAGTGATCCATGGTTTGGGATCACTTTGATCTAATTCCACCTAACAAGGTCACCTATTTTCTTATTTACAGCAGCTATTTATGTTGCTCTTTACATATTTAATCATCATTATTATTGTTGTTGTTAGGTACGGTGTCGCTCTGCACACAAGTATTGTCTTACACTAACAATACTTCATCGATGCTGAGACACCTGCGTGCCAAGGGTTAAATTTGTCCACTAGTGGTCAGTGTTTCTTCAAGGCCTCAGACATGTGCGACTGAGGTGTCAATGCTTCGCGAGGCTCCATTTGTCCATCACTACCAGTAATATCCAAAGTGTGACATTAAAAACACACATGTTTCCATGGAGATGTTATTGCTTGTACCTGTAAAACTCCAGTGTATGGGATTCAACTTTTCTATGTCCATGATGATAAGCAGGTTTGTTCTGTAGATACGTGACCCGGTGCACAGGAAACTATGTGTTTTAGATATAAAAATCACTTCTAGTTGATTAATGCGAATTAGATTAATTTAATGCTAAGCTGTGGAACATTTGAGGCAAAGCAATAACATCACCATAGATACCAGCAGATAACATAGCAAGTTACAAAGTGCACCTTTAAGAGGAAAAACAACATGAAACTTTGCCAAAACAATTTCTTGAACATTTGGCGGCAGATTATTTGCTGCAGAAACTTGAAAAGAAAAAGAAAACAACAAAATGAGCATTTCTTTTTATAAAACCTTGAATTTCCAAAGAAGCCCGTGCACCTGTCTCTCCGCACTCCAGCAGATGTCAAATCAATAAGATCAGATAAGGATAAATCATGCTGTACTTTGTTCTCTCTATTTGATGACAATTTTCCCCAACACAAAGTCAATAGCAGTAATTTGTTCAGATCCACATCCTCCCCTATGCCGGCTGCTGTCATGGGGGTTATCTGATTTCGTCTTTTGTCCCTTTGGTGTCTCGTAATGTCCTTCCCTTCTTCTGGCTGTGTCCTCGGCGTTGTGTGAGGTCTGATCAAAGCCTCTTTTGATTGGAGCGCTGGGTTTGTGATCTGAGGATGTCTTAAAAATCATCCTTGGTGGTTTGATTAGACGACATGTCACAGGCGATGTCAGGCCCTTCTCCGCAGACTCTATCTCCACTGGTTTGGTTCTTTAAAGTGTCGCATCAAATATGAGTGACGATCTTAGGAGGGATGTTAGCTCTGGTTTAGTTCTGGTTTAGTACTGGGTTAGTCCTATACTTCAGACTTGGTTTTGTCATATTTTTCACAAAGCAGATTATTTTCAGGTCATAGACTGTATAAAGAAGTGAACTAAGTGAGTGTGATTTCATCCATAGTGTTCGACTCTAGTCAAATAAAGCTCATTAAGGCTGGGTGTTTGTTATTAACGTTCTTGTCTTGACTTACAGACAGAATAGTGAAATAAAAACACAAAGATCATATAGAGTAGGATAATATGAATATTTTAAGACCAAATGAGACCAAAAGCAGCAGTTACAGAGAGAAGGGTGATTGTTGTTCAATAGAAAGTGAATTGGAGCCAAAGTTGATGGAACCAGAAATGCACCTATGCTCACTTCCTATTTGGAACACGCATGGTGGCAATATATATACAGTACAGTCAATGGTCCAAATTCAGCCCTGGTTTGGTTTGGTTGGTTTAGTTGTTGTAGTTTTGTTCACACTCACATCACAATTGGGATTAAACTGGACTAGACCAGGACTAGACCAGAAGTAGACCAGAACTAGACCAGAACTAGACCAGGACATTGGTAGGACCAAATCAAGTTTGCATCAGAACTAAACAAGGTAAATAAGTGTAAACTTACCCATAATGCATGCTTAAACCTATTGTTTCATGTAATAATTATAAAGCATAAATCCACAGGATTGTCCACTGTAGTTTTACTATTTCAAACATACTAGCAAATCCTCCTTTTTAAAAAAATACAGTGCTTGCTTAATTAGTTTCTTCGACTTGTTAATATCCCTGTTAATCTCAAATAGATCTTTGTATGGGATCGAAAAGTTTTTTGTGTTCATTTTCTGTTTTAATCTGTAGGTGCACACTCTTGTTTAAGTCAGTGTTTGCTCAGTTTTATAATCATTTTGAAGTTAAGCAAAATCTACTGCAGTTTTATGAAGGAAGTATAGTACAGATATTACTGTTTATGTCTCATTATCACAATATCCCACCTGTTTCCAATACCAGCTCCCTTCTTGTTTGAATGTCACAGTTCATCAAACACATAGGAGCACATATAGGCCCATCATCGCAGGCTTGTTTTATCTTTTTCCTCACAGCCTAAATCAATTATCAGTGATTATGTTACTGTCAAAGCCCTTAGCACTAAACTTGACTCCTAAGACAGACAAAAGGACGGCTCTAAGTTTAACTTCTTTCTCAACTGTAGTGACAACACCTCGGGTGATGATTACTCTAACAAAAATAGTCAAACCAGAAGTGGGCTTGTTTAATGTCAAGGCATGTCATGCAAAGTGCAGTATGCATAGTTGTAACTTGTAACAAAAGCTGTTAAACTTATGTTAAATTTAAAATGGGTCTATCCTGCATCATTCTGTACTTTCTCTGGTCTACTAATCTTAGTTATAGAAGTAACATTTTAATATTTCTCTTATCAAATGCATCCCTCTATAGCACAATGTATGAACATACGACTTTAAATCATTTGCATAGCAGCAAGTAATCAAACATATGACCATTAGATTATGATACATTCTTTATTCAGACCAGAGTTTAGTTTTTCATACCTGACAGTTTCAAACACTGCATTTTCTGGACATGGATATAACACACAGGGGAGATGGCAGCATCAAGATACAAATACATAGAAATCCATTACCAGTCCTTTGTAAAAAACAAAACAAAACATAATTGGGACAGAATATAACAAATATTGTCACTGGATTAAATTGAAATACAAAAACGGGCCCATGGAACTATAAACCTGGATGAAGGGCACTTTTTTTTTACTTTTACAAACCTGGGATATTGTCCTAAATAAATCAAACTGCAGAACCAGCCACTGACCCCTCTGAGGCAGACTGTGAATAGTTGAAACAGTGAGGTATAGCAACAGACAAAATTTTGGTCTGAAAAAAGAATAGGAAGACCAAATAAACCTCATTGGACTTGACCATTAGATGTAAATTTACATTCAAAAGAATAAAACGTTTGAAATTATGATCTGTTTCAAAAAACTGGCAGAATTTCCAATCACCTGCCAACAGAAAAAAAAAAAAAAAAAAACTGACAAAATGTAAAAATAAAACATTGAATCAGTTACTCACAAACCAAACATTACTGCTCAAATTCTGGGAAAGAAACGTACAATCTTCCTTGCCTTTTTGTGAAGTCTTGCGTTCCTCTGTGTGTATTTGCAGCGGTCCGGTGGGCTCAGATAGGACTTGTTAAAACCCCTCTCAGCTGCGAGGTCACGGCTCTGGCTTTTCCACCTTTGTGTCTGTGAACGCTGTGTCACTCTAACATCCAGCTCTTTAAAGATCACACATCTGCTGCTCGGGCCCACACCACCTGCTTTCTCAAGGCCTTTCTCTCTTTTTGACTTTGCCTCTGGATTTGTAGTTTGGTTTGAATTAAGCTTTTTAGCAGAGCTCCTGATGCAGCTCATTCTCTTTGCATGCAGGCTTGGGACTGGCACAAAGACTATACTGGCTTGTAGCTCCCGATGGCTGCATTCTTGATCACATTTTAGTGTTGTGTTTTTTTCAACGCAGACATTGGGGTGGGGTGAGTTAAGTGTCTTGCTCAAGGACACAACAACAGTATGTGGAACAGTGGATTTGACCATTTAAACAATAATGTTTGTGTCAAGAGCTGGATTTTTACATAAACATCAGCTAAAGTACTGTCGCTTCCCTTTTGTATATAATTTGAATACTAATACATCTCCTGGGGTTTTAAAATACAAAGCTGTGACTTGAATACTAACAACAATATCCATCTTTTTTGTTTGTTTGTCTTTTTGGTTTCTGTCTTTTTAGGATAATATAAGAAAAAGAACTTTATTTGTCCCACAGTGGAGGAAACTGCAGTGTTGCAACAGAAAAGTAGGGCATTGTAATAGTAAAAAAGTAAAAGTAAAAAAAAGAAAAAGCTGGCTCTCTATTCCTTCCTATAATCATGAGCTTTGGGTAATGACCGAAAGGACAAGAGCACCGATACAAGTGGTCCAAAGGAGCTAGGCGCTTCTTTAGAGACAGGGTGACAAGCTCAGTTACACAGGACGAGCTCGGAGTAGAGCCTCTGCTCCTCCACGTCGAGAGGAGCAGCTGTTCTGGATCACTCCTCGACACCAACCTGGGGAAATGTTCTGGGCATGTCAAAAAATTGCAAAATGGCAATAGCAAGGCAAAACTAAAAAACTAAACAAAACTAAAAAAACTAAACAAAAAACTAAACGTAAAATAAATAGAACATAAACAACAACCAAGATAAAAAAGAATGAAAGAGCAGTAATATGTGTAGCAGAAGAGTAGCAAAAAAAAAAATAAGACACTGAGCATACACCAGTTTTGTTGATAGCCTATCCTGGCCTTACATCTTTACAATAAACAACACAAATAACAAATTGGACTCATTTATTCATCCATTTGCTTACGACAGCTGAGTATTGCATCCCTCAAACAGACGACAAAATCTGCTGTGTACTTCATTCTTTCCCCATAACCGCTCTCCCTCCGCTCTCCCAGAGGAAATGAATCAAAAGGTCACTTCTTGTCGAGATTTTAAATTCGAGCGCTGTCCGTCTTTCCTGGACAGCCCCGCTCTATTGACAGCAGTGGAAGTGTGTGTTAGGCTTTTAAGATCTAATGCCCCCTGTGGCTGCTCCTATCTCCCCCTGTCCCCTGTCCTGTCCCCCTGTATATGTTATCTGCAGTTGAGTGGAGGTAAGGAGAGATAGTAATCCGCTGTAGCCTTGGCACTGCTTCGTACTTGCCTCTCATTGAAGAAGATTGATGGGCCTCTCTCGGCAAAAGCCTGTTGTTTTGGATGGGGAGAGAACAAGATGGTGGCAGGCGCTAGTGTATAGTGGATTTCCAATGAAAACACAAACGCAGAGAGGAGGCGATAGAGAGGGAGGCGAGAAATGGAAAAGGGGAGAATGATAGTTGTAAAAAATGGGTCTGTGTAAGGAATAGTCAGCGAGCTCATTAAGTTTGCTTGCATTTTATCGAGTCGGATGGTCCACAAGTCTGCTGCAGATTCAATCAATCACTCTTTCCTATGCATCTGATGTAGTTTTAGTATTGGACAAATATACTTTCCTTATCAGCATTATGTATGTATGCTGTTCACACTCCAACTCAGAACTTTTCATTTGAGAATATGCCAATATTTATATATGGTACGCATAAATAAAAATAGCAAAAATACAAAAATATTTCCCAATAAGTGAGGATTAAACAACAAGCAGCATAACTGTGTAATGCACTGCTCCAAGTTGTTTAATGCCCTTATACCCGTGGTTGAAGCCAGTCCCTCCTAACAGCAGTTCAGTTGTTTACCTGTTGCTATGGTGATACTAACAGCGTAGTGCTATAGAAGAGTGATTAACTTTTGCTCAACTACTTATAGGCAGTTATATAAAAATACTGCTCTACAAAGTCAAAAAAGGTCTTAATTCACCAAACTGCGAAAAATTACTTCAAAGTTTCTGTTTTGTCCAGACAAAAGTGATCGGTAGGGCTTGCAAAATTTGACAACTAGTTGCTATAATGAAGAAATATTTGTATGCGAAAAATGTTGAGCTCAAAATTGACCTCCTGTACTCTGCTTTTGTATTATGTTCCAAAAATAAGGAGTCATGCAAAGGCAAAAGGCAGAAACTTACAATGATCCTTATTTGCTTGATTTTCCCCAGACTTCCATCCATTATTAAGACATCTCACCAAGGTTTAGTCATCATACTGTTTGTTTTAAATTATATATATATATATATATATATATATATATATATATATATATATATATATATATATACTGCGGCAACACTTAAACAGTTTGACAGACAAGTGACTTTGCAGTATAGTATGTAATGTATAGTATGAATAAATACACAAAACACTTTCATATTAAAGATAATCGAAGTATAACTGAATACAAAGGTATATTTATTCAATGTGTTAAGACTCTGTGCCAAGGGCATAACAAAAAGAAAGAGGCGAGAGGTTGGATTTTAAAATAAAATATTTTTTTTAACTAAATCACAAACAAAACATACACTGTTAGTGCCTTTTGCCTTTGCACAACTCCTGCTCACAGTGTATTGCATGTTTTTCAAGGTTATTTTTCGCATCAAAAAATGTTAATGCCATACTGTGCAACATTCCAGGCAAAGCAATAACTTCTCAATGCAAGCACCAGAAAATTTACATAGCGTCTTTCTATAACCGTTTAATTCAGTGACTTTATTTTGCAACATTACATCTCTCAATAAAATATATACAATTGAAACTCAAATGTGAACTCTGTCTACTATAATGTCAGGGGAATTAGCAGGACTTAATGGGCCTACTGACGATTCTGGAGCTTTCCGTTATAACCAGCCATTGCCCCGCCTGTGTTTTGACTGAAGTTAAATGCTTGATGTAACCTCCTGCTATTTAGATCCTTTCTACATTTGGTCTTTTAAATCCAGCTCCTGCAGTGAGACTTACACTCTTTAATTAACCTCACAGCCTCCAGCCCCAAGTGTCTCCACAGCAAAACAGTCATCTCAGTAGAAACAAAACCTCTGGGTGAGAAAGAGGAAAGGACCTAAATGAGACCAGCGAGGATTTGATCTCACAGCTACTTCTTAAAGGTGCACTCTGTAACTTTTCTGGTGGATGCTGTAGAGATGTTATTACTTTGCCTGGAATGCTGAACAGATATGGCTTAAAACGTAAAGAGTCCATATTGTGCTATTTTTAAATCTATGTTATAATTTTGTTTCCTCATCAAAAATACACATGGAGTTTTTTGTTTTGTTTTGTTTGTTTCACTCATACATGTTTAATGCACAAATCCTGCATATCTTCTCTCAAACAGAAAACACTCTGTTCCACCTTTTGATGTCATGTGGTAATACAGGAAGTGCTCCACTGTGTTTTTAAGATCCATATACCTTCACTAGAATCATTTGAATGATTTTAGACCTGGAATTGCCAATCTGTACTGAACAACAGAGGTGGGACCAAGTAGTTTTTTTGCAAGTCTCAAGTAAGTGTCAAGTCTTTGACCTCAAGTCAGAATCAAGTCCCAAGTCAAAGACAGGCAAGTCCAAGTCGAGTCTCGAGTCACTGGCCCATAAGTCCAAGTCAAATCCAAGTCGTCTCCTTTGAGCTTCAAGTCAGTTTAAGTCTTTAAACCAAAGTACCAAACATAGCTTTGGTTTTTGCAGTTTATATGAATTTAAAACTAAATTGTACTTAAAAAGTCATGGTATATTTACATATGAGTATTTATAAGAGTTGTAGAAATGCTCATTTTTCTTTTTTAAATGTCTTGACAAGATCTTACTGTGAATCATTAGGGTCAGAACAGAGAGAATCACAATTTTAAAAATGCTTAATAACAGTTATTTTGTCGTGTGTCTGCACTGAAATGGAAGGATCATGTGCTCTGTAGTTCCCTCTGTTTTACTGTGTTGTACTGTATTCTACTGTGTGTTACTGTAGTACATTTGAGAATACCATCTCACAGTATTTCAGTCACATCCAAAGTAACAAACAGAAATGGGAGGGACATGTTCCAGTTTGTTCCTGTAAATTTAAGCACCGCATTTATCTTTCTAATAACGATTTTTAGGAGAAGCATCAAGTCATCTCAAGTCACAGGCCTCAAGTCAGAGTCAAGTCCCAAGTCATTGAGCTTCAAGTCCAAGTCGAGTCCCATGTCTTAGTCCATTTTGTCAAGTCTCAAGTCCTAAAAATAGTGACTCATGTCTGTCTTGAGTCCAAGTCACGACTTGCAAGTCAACACGTCTGCTGAACAAAAGCTAAAATGAATCTGTTCACTTGAAAACTAATGTATGTGGGCTGTAGACAAACTAATAACGCAGGGTTATTAAAAATGTGTGAATGAATCAAAACTCATCTCCAGATATGTTTTTGAGCAGGTAACAACATTCTGACGTGGCTTAAAGCTCACAAGCATCATTTTTGTATAATATAAGACCTTTAATAAATCAAACACAACATGTTTTTGTTCATTAGGGAGAAGCCACGTCAAAAGCAACATTTTACATTAAACTTAGAAGCTATTTCCTATTATGTGTGGATGTTTCATTACTAATTACACGCCTAGTCGTCCTTATCCTCCTTTTGCTTTGCTCTTGAGAGAAGTCGTGAGGATGACATTTATAAAAATATGCTGGTCCATCCCGCTCTCATACCCTCCTCTGCCCTCTGTGTAATCTTTTCTTTTCCATTCTTTTTAAATTGTCTTTCTTTTTTTGTTTCTTCATTTTGAGGCTATTATTTGGGCTGCTGTTTTGTTCCCTGTCTGCGCCTGGGTTTCATCAGGCTGTTGTGCATTGGCCTTCCTCTCCTCTCCTTTCCTCACCACTTGCTCATATTTCTGTGTATGAGGATTTGTCTTCCTCTCATCCTCCTCTCCCAGGACACCGTGGCTCTGATTTCGGGAATGCTTTTCACTGTAGGGTCCAGTCGTGGAAGAAGTACCAGTACTCAGTTTTGTTACTAAAAAGTGCAGATACTGGGGGAAAAAAAGTAATAAAAGTATCATATGAAAAATGTACTTAAAAATGCATTGTGTAACTTTTCTGATGGACGGTGTGTCAAATGCTTTTCTACATGGACATGTTATTGCTTTCTTTTGAATGTTTCACAGTATGACATTTCTATCATCATGGAGACCAAACCAGACCAAGTTACAGGTCAGATCTGTGGAGAGGCAACCCCACTCACAGTCAGAATGCCTATTTTCTAGGTATTTTTGAGCTATAAAACCACCTGTAATTGAAGAAATGTAAGGTAGAGCTGTTTAATGTCACACTGTGGAATATTCCAGGCAGAGCAATGACATATAGATAGAAACAAGCAGCTAACAGTCAACTAAAAAGTTAAGTAAAACTATTAAAGCACCCCTAAAAATCTACTTAAAGAGTATAAAGTAAAAGCATTTCTTGCAGATTTTGAGGTCTTATAGTCTTCAAATGTAGGGATTTTGAAAGAGTTTTGTGCTGAATTTTCACAAAGGCTGGTGAGATACTGTGATCCTCATTTTATTTTGTCATCCATCACTACTCTGACTGAAAGCACAGAACAGTTAGAGTCACGGCAGGCTAAACAATGCAGGACAGAGGATACAGGCAGGTGAAAAGGTCAGATACCACACTGTGTCAGGGCATTATTAATAGATTGCCTTGCTCCATCTTTGCGCCCATTAGAGATAACATTATAATGACCACAGCAAAGTGAAGTGACTATCATAGGATATAGCTTCACCATTGTGCATAGCATAGTTGATAATGGTATCTGGAAAGTTGAAGTTTTGTTAAAAAGGAGAAGTTAAACATCATATTGAGCAAAATTGACTATTGTGAACTTTAAGTCATGTTAGAATGTTGTTACCTCCTCAAAAACATACCTAGAATTGTGTTTTGTTTCATTCACACATTTTTAAGTAGTTACAATTACAGTTTGAGTAGCTCTTTTTTATTAGTCTGTCTACATCTCCAAAAGCTCAAGATGTTCTGTTCCATTTGAAGTGGTAGATTTAAGGTTACAGAGCTACTTTTACTTTTTGTCCAGTAGGGATTTGCAACTTCAGGGCTGAAATTATCCAAATGATTCCAGTGAAGATGTATGGTTTCAAAACAAAGTGGAGCACTTCTTGCATTACCACATGACATCACAAGGTGGAACCTGCGAAAAGAACTAAATCTGCAGAGTGTGTGTGCTAAATGTTTGAATGAAGCAAAATAAAACTCCAGATATGTTTGTGATGAGGATATAACATTATAATATACATCAGAAAATAGCGTAATACAGGCCCTTTTGAGTTGATTTGTGAATGGGTGTCCACTGTTCATTTTCAATTTCTTACTTACAAGTCCATAGAATTTCTACAGCTCTGACATTGTGTTACTTGTAATATCCCATCTGAATCTTTTCCTAATCTAACTATGACAACTTAGGCTAATTAAGACTCATAACAAGTTGTTGTACTGCAAATGGTTTCCCAGATGAAAACTTGATGATGGATGCCAAAACACTTCCAACAGTACATTACGTTTCCTGCAAACTGTGATTCCATTTAATCTGAGTTAGTTATGCAGTTTATCAGCTATCAGGCTTTTGGACTCTGAGCACAGTTATGAGGCTAGAAACAACTTCAGATATAGCTAGAGTAATTAGATAAACAAAATAATTAGATTTGTTTTTTGCGAAGAGAAACCTGATCATCAAAATCATCTAGTGACATGTTGGTTAATTATTTTTGAGTAACTGTTGTAGTTATAAATTATTATTATTAAGTCCATTGATTTATAAAATAATACATACTTTTTTTTTAATTTAACTTTTGTGTTTGCCTTGCTATTTTGCTCATTTATATTGCATACTGTTCCTTGTCACCTCCATGGACTCATGACCAGTTTGAAGAAAATCAGATTACTTACATTAGATATGACTGTTTCAATAATCTGACTACTCCAGAAATCAGATAATGATCAGATTTTTTGTCTTCATGCATGGTCATTGAGGAATTTAGTGGAAAGTTTTACTATACTTAAAAAGTTGAGAATACTACTGTGTTGTTTAACAAGTGACCAAGTAATCTGGAAATATATTTGGATAATTTCAATCCTGGAGTTTCAAGTCTCTACTGAACAAAAGGTAAAAGTTAACTTGAAAAGGCAGCTAACTTGAAAACAACCGCATCATGACATCATAAGGTAGATGAGAGCATTTTGAGCTTTGGAGATGTAGACAGACTAATAATAAAGGATTACTCAAACATGTGTGAATGAAAAACAAAAATCTGGAGATATATAAATATAAAGATTATTCAAGCGACATGCAAACCTCAAATTCTGATGAGTATTCTGAAGGACCATAATCAGAATCAGTTAACTTCACTGTTTACAGGTAACTTTACTCATCTTATAAATTAACAAATCTGATAATAATGTGATATGGAGAATGGAGGTAACCACAGCCATTAGCCCTGTCTGAAACTCTCACATATTCATGGCAGGTGAGTTATCGATCAGTCATTGCTGTCTGCGCACACAGCCAGGCCTTCTGCTTCTTCTGACATTTTCTCTCAAGTCTCAACCTCTGTATTTTGCATCTGATTGACATTTCCTGGGCTTGTGTGTGTAAACAGTGGGATTTCTGATATTTCTCTCATTCACGTAGATCATCTCTTGTCTCCCTGAGGTATAAGCCTGCAGAAGCCACGGAAGAAGGTATGAATACAAAGTTAAAAAAGTGACTTTCCTGCCATTTATTTGAATGCTATGAGACAGTCAATTTGTGCAGCATGTATGAGGAATATAAACTTGCATAAGATGGTGTTTTTATTAACTTTAAATGTCAGGATTTCTAGATTAAATGTGGTAAAAATGTGGCTTATATTATTGCTTTTGATATTTTACAACAACTCCGCAATTCTCACCTGTCAGTTCTACCTTCTGTTTTTCCCTCTTATTCCCAAACTTGTATGAGTAAGCAATCTTTGTCACTTATTTTGATAGAGTTGGTATTTGAAACAGATTTAAGGTATTTTAATGAGCTCGGCAATTCATGTTTTACACTAAACTGAAGTGCCAAACTGGGACATGTTTGTAAGCAGTACTGTTATAAAAATCTCAGAAGATTCTTGTAATATTATTAAGCAGAAAATGTCATGACAGTGGCTCAGTGGTTAGAGCAGTAGTCCGTAGATTCCTGCTCAGGCCAAGTTCTGTCATTGTGCCCTTAAGCAAGACACCACATCGCCTAGTATGAAAGTAGGGGTGTGCAAAAATATCTCAATATTGATATATTGTATCGGTTAATGTGATGATACAGTATCGATATCGTGGGCTGCTGTATCGATATATCTCCAAATGTATTTTTTGTGTATTTTATTAAATCATTTTGTTACCGCGTTACAGTTTTATTGCTTGTGTAGAGGAAGGAAACTCGTTTATGCAGCACATTTGACATATTCACACTTTTGATGAGTAAAATTGACTTTTTTTTTCATATGAACTTTGCACAAGACATGGTTTAACAAAGACTTTTAGTATCACAGCCATAATTTAACCATTATTTTTTATTGAACCGTATCGAATTGTTTTGAAAAATATCGTATCGTATCGAAAGTGCCCTGTATCGAGATATGTATTGTATAGTGGCCTTTGTATCGTATCGGCAACTTCTCAGTGATACCCAGCCCTATATGAAAGTGATGTGTGCGTGATGGCACAGATTGGCAGTCTTGCTTTGTCGGTCTGCCCCAGGACAACTGTGGCTACAATATTAGTTTACCATCACCCAGTATGCTGTGAATGAATAATGACTACAGTGACTAATGCTCATGTCTCACAGCAAGAAGGTCCTGGGTTAAGATCACTCATTTTTGTATAGCTGCACAAAATGGTGTTGGTGGAACTGTAAAAGAATTTGTAATACTGTAATAAAGAAACTACATTGATCGTGGAATCAACATCAAGCATTTTTCTATAGTATCAAGTAGTTGGACATTTACATAATGTGACAACAATTGTCCTCTATCAGAAGGAAGGATTCATTGATTTTATGACTGACATTGCTAAAATGTTTTCCTGATTTGGAGTGGCACTATGACTGTGGCAGAGCTTTTATCAGATTCCAGGAAGTACTAGTATACCTATGTAATACTTAAAGATCCTGTATTATGCAAAATTGACTCTTTGAGACATGTCAGAATGTGTTTACCACCTCAAAAACATTTAATTCACACATGTTTTAGTAATCCTTTATCTCCAAAGCTCAAAACGCTCTGTTCCACCTTGGCTGAAATGATCCAAATGATTCTAGTGAAGGTATATGGATATTCAAACACAGTGGAGCACTTCCTGTATTACCATTGTCTTTTTTGTGAGTGTATTCTTTTTGAGAGAAGATCTCAGCCTAAATATACAGGGGTTGTGTGTTAAACATGTGTAAATGAAACAAAACACTAGTCCGGGCATGTTTGTGAACATCTCTCCCACTCTTCACTCCAATTCAAACCCTATACTGACGAAAAAACCACCTATGTGCTAAAAAAACAAAACAAAGACATGAATAAAAACTCAACACAAAAATCAAACATGCCCAAACTGGATTATGTAAGAATATAATTATCTTTAATTTCAAGACTAGATCCCTGAGGCAAGCTAGTGAGTCAAATCTGATTGCTAAACTCCCCATCGAATTATTCCACCTGTAGCTCTGGCCTCCATCCAACTGCAGTTTGTTTTTGGATTAGTGTTTTAATGCTGGCTTTAATTGACAAAAAATCCTCACTATCCCATTTCCATATGTACACTATTGTAGACCACTGTCACAACAAAACACACACCATTGTAATATCCTGTCACAAAGCCCCAATCTGAAAACATTTTGTGCATTCAAGTCTTCTATACAGAACAGATGTGCACAAAAACAGTGAAGTTGACAGAGGAGACTGTAGCTAGAATACGATAAGGGTCTGGCTCACTCCCATGTCTAGTCTTGTGTTGTGTTTTTCAGTTTGCCAAAAAGTACGGACAGACAAACGGCACTGAAAAATGGACACACTGACATGGTCCAGCTGGCTCCGAGCGGGACAGATGTGCGGGAACTTTGATCTCGGACCAAATGAGGTGAGGATCTGGGTGGAGAGGGAGAGGGGCTGTGGAGCAGTTGCCAAAAAAAGTGGGTTAAGAAGAGCGCAATGCTTTAAATTTTACTTTTAATAAATAGTAAATATTAATAATTGCCTCTTCAGTCACAACCAATCATTAATTTTATAGGTGAAAAACACAACAGCAGTATGCACTGGTGAGACCTTTGAGTTTATTGGTTAATTCAGTAACTACTCTGACTCTGAGGGGAGTGACAGTTAACTTTTCACGTGAATATGAATAGAACTGAACCTCAAGCCCAGCAGCAAGATCAGAAGATGGATCCTGGAGCACTGGGTCAAATGCAGAGGACACATTTCCCCACAAGGACAATAAAGTTTACCTGAACCTTAATACATAAACTGGGAGACAGCTGGGAATATCAGGTTGTTATTGTGTTCTTAGGCAAAACACTTCACCGACCTTGCCTAAAGTAAGTGACTGGCAGTAGTCAGCCTTCCCTCATGCTTCCCTTTTACCCCAGGGCAGCTGTGGCTAGTATCTTACCAACTTACCATCATGGATTTGGAGTGAATAAATAATGCATAAAATGTAACTGTGACAAATGCACCATAATGATTTGTCATTTAGAACGCCTGAAATGAAAAATCAATCCAATTTGTACGTATTGTCAGTTGTCAGCTGTCAGCTTTCTCTCCCTGTTTATGACAGACCTGCCTAAGTAGTCAATTATGTAGTTTATTTTGACAGAGGAGAAACAGAATTGAAACTGTAGAACAAGGTTGTCAAAAAAATAAAATAAAAAATCAAACTGTAAATAGAATCCAAGTTGGAAACAGATACATGAATATGATCCATCTTACAAAAGCATATATGCTCAAATAACAGTTTTATCATTTATAATTGTTATGTCCCCTATATCCAACAAGGGACACAACGTGTATAAAACAACCCTTGAGGCAAAGTCGGTTTGGCAAACTTTTTATTTGACAGCCAAACATTCATTAAAGTGCACAAAAAATGAACAAGGTTGGTGGGAGGAGGCGTGGGCCAGTTGTGCCAAATCAACAAACAAAAAGGTATACCAAAACAGGCCCTAACTGAAAACTAGGCTACAAAAAGGAAAGAAATCAAAAGCCTAGCCTACCTGGTCTAAAAAAGAGAATTTGGAAAACTCAAAACAACAAGGGTGGCAACAACTGATAACTAGTGTGTCTAACAACAAAAATCTACGTGGTGTGGAATGTACAGGGATCCCCAAACTTACCTAACCAATCCTCCCAACCAAACAAACCTGGGCTAGCAGCCACAGGGCAGAGGAGAGAGCAGTACAAAAACAAAACAAATGCCTGCATGTAACAATAATGTATTGATAGTTTGAAGCTAATGTCCTCAACATTCCCTGTGGGTATGACGCTAACTGCAGGCACTAATATGTTAGAAGCTCTGTTACTCAATTTATACATTACCTTTATTTTAGCACAATACGCTCTATTCACGCTTACGTCACCAACCAAGAATATGTTGGGAAAGATGCGATCACAACTTCGGGTGTAGTTACCGACAATGGGCTCGCCTAAAATGGATCTATTAAAACCAACAGAGATCAAACCCATTGAAGTAAATGTGAGCAGGGATAAAATGAAAACTGCATACATATGTGGTGTTTGGAATCATCATGAATTTGGCGCTCTCATGCTTTTCTAATCACATGTCAGTGGGAAAATGATGAAAACTGAGGTATGGTTGTAATTGTTGATTAGCCAGATATAAAAGAAAGCTACAATGACTTTTAGATGAAGAAAACTGGGCCTGGGAAGTTGTAATCGCATCTTTCCAAACATCTTTCTGATTTGTGACGTAATCGTGAATAGAGCCTATTTGACCAGAAAGAGCTGACTTGGTTGGAACTACAACAGATGGGATGATTTGTGCTGTTAAACAAGTCTCTTTCTCATAAAATCAAACACCTAGACAGACGCTCATATTGATTACAGACTCCTGAAGATGTGTGTTAAATCCATTTAGTTTTTCTTTCTTGAGTTTTCAGACTATCTTAAACTTTGCTAATGTGCGCATTGTGTCGCCATAGTAACTGCTAAACATCCCGCCAGTAGAGATACATGTAGAACACCCCCAGCATGAACTGACAAAACATTTACAGCTTTATTTTGTTGGCCCAAATACGATCCATTTCACACATTTAAAGATCAACTTAAACCTTCCACCGTAAAGGGATAGCACATACATAATTTAACTTTTAGCTGATGTTTGAAAGCAACACCCTTTTTGAAAATACGTGCGCTTTTGAGCATTAGACATTTATCGTCAGATGAGATGTCGTGCACCAAACAGAGCACGAAGTTGGATCGGAATGACAAATAAGGTCGATGGTTTGAATAAAAACACAAACCTTCAAAAAGAATGAAGGAGACAGAAGATCTAAAGGCACCCGGCGGAGGAATACCAAACAGCCAAAGAACACAGTGGCAAAGACACCAGATCATATCAATGGCGGGAGACGGTTAAACCAATATTTAGCTGTCAGTTAAAAGCAGCAATGTCACCCGGCGCCATAAGAAACTGACATGAAAGAGAGAAATTAAATAAGTGTAAAATATAGGATATTAAAAGGTGAACTGAGGATACTGGGGGTGTGATACCAAGAACAACACTAAATCTGAAAAACTGTAAACGCTGCCGGCTAATTATCAGTCTAACGAATGTGCATCCTCTCCAAAAAGTCTGTGTTAATTAAGCAAATAAAGCAACAACAGCAAGAAGTAAACATGCATTTACTTGTGTAGGGAAATTATGCACACCCACTTCTGTGTTTTTGTAAACAATAGAAATAGCTGAAAATAGTGACTGCTTTGTTTTGCTGTGAACTATAGGCCTGTCACGTAACAGATTTTGAAGCATGATATATTATTCAAGTGAGATATTGGGATAAACAATGATATGTAAACTGCTTTATCCAACTGACTCAATAACAATAATGCAAGATAACCTCAGTAAAACATTTTAAAATAGACAATATCATTAAAAGGCCTGAGCTGCAACAGATAAATGACAGGGTGAAGCAGTAAATAGCCATAGAAATCACTTATTCGACTTTCTACAGCCAAAATCTCCCAATTTTTTGCTGTGAAACTATATACACGATAAGTACTGAGCCCCAAAATATAGTGTTCCAGCTATTATAAAATGAATGATAAGCCAGGTCTTCTGTAAACATGTAGAAATATACTAAATACAGCAAAATATAATGGCAGTACTTTGACAAACATGGATGTGCGAATATATTTAAAAGTACAAAGGCCTAATAGGTTCTGTGAATATATGAGTCATATAAATCAATTGTACGAAATATTACATCTTTAAGAGGTTTTCAAATATGGCATAAATAGGAAAAAATTAAACCTTTCCAGTGCAGTTTTAGAATGGTCTGGAACTGAACTCTGATATAGTATAAAAACACATGAAAACATTAAGAACCTATTATTATTATTATTATTTTGTGATGAAAATGGGAAAAACGAACATTGTCTTCAGACTATCAGCAGTGACAGAGGAGCGACAGTAGCAGTTGGTAGAATGGTAGAGTTGTCCACTATTTTTGTTTATTAAAATAAAATGGCAACTATTATTATTATTATTATTATTATTATTATTATTATTATTATTATTATTAGTGCTGTCATGCGATTAATTATTATTTTTGATTAATTAATTATGATCTGTAATTAATTAATCTAATTAATCTCTTTTTAATCTCACCTAAAAATTGCTGAGAAAAGCCTTTAATTTGAGGTATTTTCATTTAAATTCATTATTACATTATTGTGGCAGATCAAAAGACTGATATAGAACAAAAAAAAAAAGTGACTTTATAAAGTCATTTATTGTTTAACAAACTTTAACAGATGCAGTCACTTACATTCCACAGTATCATCATTATTATTACTATTACTAATCTGCAGTGTTGGGAAGGTTACTTTTAAAATGTATTCCCCTACAGATTACAGATTACATATCCCAAAATGTAGTTTGTCAACTTAATCCATTTAATTACTTAAAGTGAGTAACGTAATTTGAATACTTTGGATTACTTGATATTGTCATGCTTTTTAAAACTACATGAATGTAGCAACCGCATCCTGCAAATGTTGTTCTTATTTGTTCTCTTCAAATTGTCTGTTGAGCCCAAGTCTCCATGAATAAGAAACTGTTTGCTGTAAAGTAGCAAAGACGAGGAAATCTGAACATAATAACTTTTGTCTACTTTGTCTACGCACTCTTCTCTCCAATTTATGTCTCTCTTTTTTAATTTTAATCTTCATGATTATTTTTTATGATGATTTTAATGTATTTCTTATTCTGTAAAGCACTTTGAATTACTTGGTGTACGAATTGTGCTATACAAATAAACTTGCCTTGCCTTGCCTTACTTAAAGACAATAAAAAGTCCAGTCTTTCCTTAACCATATTAAAAATATTATTGATAGAGAAATGCTTTATATATGAAATCACTGGTTTTAGTCCTGGTTTTAGTCCTGGTTTAGACCTGCTTTAGTCCTACTTTAGTCCTAGTTTAGTCCTGGAATGGGTTAGTCCTGGTTTTAGTCCTGGTGTTAGTTCTGGTTTAGTCCTGGTTTAGTCCTGGTTTAGACCTGGTTTTAGTTCTGGTTTTAGTTCTGGTTTAGTCCTGGTTTAGTCCTGGTTTAGCCCTGGTTTAGACCTGGTTTTAGTTCTGGTTTTAGTTCTGGTAGTCCTGGTTTAGTCCTGGTTTAGACCTGGTTTAGTCCTGGACTGGGTTAGTCCCGGTATTAGTCTTGTGTTAGTTCTGGTTTAGAGGCTCACAGGAGGAAGCGCAGTTTACGCAGCGTACGTGAGAAAACGTACGAGGCGCACGGGAGGACAGCGGTGTCCGTGCAGTAACTACGGAAGGAAACGTGGTCCGCGCTTTCTCATGTTAATGACGATGATGAAGGTGTGTGTTTGTGTTTGTGTGTGTTTGTGTGTGTTTGTGTTTGTGTGTGTTTGTGTGTGTTTGTGTGCTTGTTTGTTTGTGTGCGTGTCCCCTCATGTGGCAGGTCACTATAGGACAGTAGTGCAGACATCATGAGTCTATGCAGGTTGTTTTCACCAGTGACATTTAAGTTGTAGGCGATTTTATATGTGTTATTTTCTTTTAAATTTCACGTCGGGAGAATAATTTCCAAGACACGAATGCGTTTTTACCTGTGCACTGCTGCCACTCTGTTCTACTGGCTCTTCGACCTCGTCCACTGTGCGACTGACGCCGCCAATGTTAACATGACGTTTACATCGCTCTTACTGCGCGCGTTTTGTGTGGGTTTCCGGCAATGAGTGGAATTACCAAAATAAAAAAATTTATAAATGTGTTTTTTTTGTGTGTGTGTGTTGTTGTCCCAACAACACATAAAAACAGATTTTATAATAAAGCAACTCACATACAGAAACAGTAAAGTTAGAGAATAAAAATGAGATTAATGCGATTAAAAAACATAACGCGCTAAATATGACTGTAATTAATTAATCGCAATTAACGCGATAATTTGACACTCCTAATTATTATTATTATTATTATTATATTTGTCTTCCCCAAATATTAGTTGTGACATGTCCCCGCCGTCCCTATGCAAACCTACACCCTTGCTGCTGTTGTGTTGAGTCCTTGGACAAGACTCACTTCACCCTCAAATGTGTGTGAGAGAATGGGTGAGTGGTCCGTTGTTGTAAATTGCTTTGAGTATTTTTGAAGGTGGAAAAGTGCTATATAAAAATGTGATCATTTACCATCAAAACTTTGCTTTACTGACACCAAATTTGTTATTATTATCAGGAGCTGTTGGCAAACTTATATGCAGCAGGCTAGAATGATTTGCTGAATAAATGAATAAGAAAAAGATGAGAAGCAAATGTTAATGTATTTTGAAATGACAATCTTTTTTTTAATCTTTTGAATACTTTGATTACTTCTGTGTCTATAGGTGAAGGTTAACCCTGCAGCTTCAGCCAATTAGCAGTGAGCACAGTGACAGTAGCGTCTCCATATGGACGAGTGCTAATTAGCTAAGAGGAGATGGGGAGAGGTGGTGAGGGGTGGGACATTAGTGAACCTGTCATTGTACCCTAAACCCTGTCCCCTCCTCACTCACACTCCACTGCTCCAGTTAATTGAAGCCACTCCACATCAGAGTGGGTACAGCACTCTGCTCACCTGACCTGTCAGTCAGCATTTAACATAGGCTAGGGCTCCATTTGAACCCATTAAAGGTGCTATAGTACACAAAACTGTCTCCTGTGAGCTTTAAGTCATGTTAGAATGTTGTTACTTCATCAGAAACATGCAGTTGTGTTTTGTTCCATTCACACAAGTTTGAGAAATCCTTTATTATTAGTCTTTGGACATCTAAAAATGCTCTCATGTTTTCAAGTTAACAGCTACATTTGAACTTTTTATTCAAATGAAAGAGTATGGATTTTAAAAGCACAGTGGAGCACGTGCTGTATTAGCACATGACATCACAAAGTGGAACGTTTGGAGTGTTTTCAGATCAGAGAGAAAATCTCAGCCTAAATATTCAGGGTTTGTGTGTTAAACATTTGCGAATGAAGCAAAACACAACTCCACGTTCTGTATGTTTGTGATGAGAAAACAACATTATAACATAGATCACAAAATAGTGTAATATGGGCTCTTAAGGAAGCCAGATCAAGAAATGTTTTGTACTGAAATCTGACTCATTGTGTAATTGTTTGGGTCAGGTGTTTTTGCAGTAATGTGAATTTGTGGATTTTTGTGGATAATAAACTGTATTTCAGCATCAGCCAATGACATGTAAAACAATTCTGTCCTTTCCTTTAAATATTCTGTTGGTTGTGCTTACATTTTACTTAAGTTTGGCAAGCCTCTCAAAGCATTATTATTCACTCACTCTCCCCAGTGTGTCTGACCACAGCTGCCATGGGCTATACCAGACGGACATGTCCAAACCACACCTGCATTTTATTTGTGTTGCCTATGCATTTAAATTTAACTTAACTTAAATATGGCCCTGAAACCATTTTCTGTTGGCCTTCTAACCTTCCTTGTGAGCTGGTCCTTCAGGAGTGACAAAAACATCATCTCTCATGGTATATAAAATTACTCACCACTAAACTAGTTATAATAATCAATACCTTTAACAGACATTAAAGATTATATATCAATCAATTGTTTTATTCACACATGTTTTTGTAACATTTTATTATTAGTTTGTCTAATCTCAAAAGCTCAAAATGCACAGTTCCAGTTTGTGATAAAGCAGTAATTTTCAAGTTAACAGCATTTTACCTTTTGTTCAGTAGAGATCGTCAATTCCTGAGTTGAAATTATCCAAATGATTCTGGTGAAGGTGTATGAAGTTTAAAAACACAGTGGAGTACTTCTCATAATACCACATGACATCACAAGGTGGAACAAAGGGAAGAACTCAGTCTAAATATCCAGAGCTTGTGTGTTAAACAACTCTCCTTTCATTAATGTGATGTCAAGTTGGAGTTTACCAATTAATCAAACAAAACCAGAACCAAATCAGGAGGTAAACAAAATCGATAAATCAAATTTACACTGCAGAAAGTTATATCTAGTAAGTAAAATTGTCTACCAATGGAGCAAGTATTTCTTTATTTATCTAAACAACATAAGATTTAGTGCAACGTGTTCTTGCTTTTCTTATCACAAGATGCATTTTTGTATTTTAAGTAGAAAACAATTTGTTCCATTAGTAGATCATTTTACATTTTACTTGTCATGTTAAATTTACCCAATTCAAATGAACATTTTCTTAATTCAAGTCATTTTAACCTGGAAATATGTCACTTTTTGCAGTGTAGGACTTTCTTTGTGTGAGGCAAGGGGCTTTCAAATGTCATGATAATGTACCTTTAATCCGGGATGTGTACACAAGATAAGCAACATAAAAAGCTAAACAAAGACAACACAACAGACAGTTGTGCTAGAGTAGGGTAGCGTCTCCTCTGCAGTATAGAGTCAACCACTGCAGAACAAACACACAGAGGCTCTCTATGAAATGTCACAGGCTGAAATCGGATTTGTCTGCATTAATTTGCCTCCCACATGGCTTTTGTTGATAAATTATGGCTAAACTCCGCTCTCTCCTCGGTCATCTTAAAGAAAAGTGGCACGAGAAACAATGCAACAGCGTGTCTCCTGATTAGCAACCAAAACAAGCTGAGTCAGGATCGCAAAGGCCAGAGACGCTTCATTATGCCTGCAGATAAATCCTCTGTGTCTTTGGCCCCAGTGCGGCCGGTCCTGGAGAGTCCTTGTCCTCTAGAGGACGAAAAACTGTGGTGAAGTGGGAGCTGTGTCATAACTACGCAAATAAGAAGTGACTGTTGAGCTCTTCTCAGCTGCAGTATTAGAAAGTCCATTCTCTGGCTAGTGGCTGCAAATTTCTAGGTGTTTGAATGACACATAGTACAGATTTTAAAGGTGCACTATGACATTTTTTGGGGTTGATGGTCCACCTAGAACTTGTCTCCATGGAGAGGTTTTTCTTATTTGGCCTTACCCACTTTGGTCTGCTCCTAAACAGCACTTTCTTGTGGTGGCACTTCTGGTTAAACAGGGATCCCATTCTTTTTGATGTCGAATTTGAGATAAAGAGCTTGCTTCACACATTGCATTTCTGAAGCCTGGTGCGTTGGAGAGGGTGTGCGTAATGCTTGTCAAAATCAAGAATAGAAAGACTCCCGCGCTCTGTCTAACCTGCAAAAAGTAAACTTTATTTACTGTGGAGCAACGTTTTGGCAGCTAGGCCTTTATAAAGAAATGGTTTGCATGAGGCTGTGAAGCAATCTTAAATACTGTAGCTGTAGCTGGACTGACACCCAATGGGAGCACCCAGAATCCATGGCAAATTAGAGAATGATTTTGAGTCTTAAATATGACAAAGTAGATTCATTTGTGTAGAATGAACCTACCCAGTGCTCATGTGCACCAACAAGTCTACAATTCACTGAACCTGAGGACTTTAAAACTGCTTATAACTTATTTGCTGTCCATAGCAGCAGCCCCATGCATAATACACCCCAGTGATGATGGCGGTGTCCACGGCAATCAATGATCCGCAGTATGGCATTAAAGTCATCTACCTTTCTTACCTGAACTGTAGCAGATTTATGAAGAGGCAACCCTGCTCACTGTAAGAACGCACATTTGTCTAGTTATTGTCATTGGCCACTGTCACTGCATTGATGTAAAACAGATATGATTAATGCTATACTGTGGAACATTCCAAACAACATGGAGACAAGCTGGTGGCAAACTCTCCAGAAAAGTATTTTATTCATTCATTTATGGTTTATCTTCACCAGCCATTGTTTTCTCTGCAGTTTTGGACGACCTGCAAAGTGTATCCATAGCATCTCCATGGAGACAAACCGGTGGCATGCCCTCCATCAGAAAAGTTACTGAATGCACCTTTAAAAAGCGCAAATAAATCAAGCAGAAAAGCCTGGACTTGAACCTGTAGGGTGCCATTTTCGAGACAGCTTCCTCCAAAGTGAGTGTTTACAATGAGAAGAATTTTAAATGCCAGACCTGTGTTCTCTTTCACTCTCCCCTCTTTCCTCTCATCTATCTCTCTTTCTCTCCTCCTCCTATTGTTGTACTTCAGTCAGCTGACATTTACTGTGTATAGCCCTTACATCACGCACTCCTGCACTACTTTCGCTTTTTACCGGTGTGAATTTGAGCTAGGCGCTTGTGACAGCTGGCCACCCATATGTGACAAGACTTTTAAATCTTTATATCTTAATTATTGGTTCCCCTGACGGCAATATCGACATTTTAGGTCTTAATGTGAAGACCTTATAAACTGGCAGCCTCCTGTTGGCATTAAGTATGTCTTGGCAATATAGTGAAGCTTATAAAAGTGCTTACAACCTCTAATACAAATCAGATATGGCAGGATGAGGGGTGGCGCGTAATAAGAAGCAGCGTTTAGCATGCTAACTGTTATTTTCTGTGCGTTTAATTTATTTATAGCCAGTGTTTACAGGAAGTACAGGCGTTTTCAATTATTTTTACAGAGTGGGTGGCAAAATCGCACTGGGACTTGCGATAATTAAAGGCTATATAAATACAATAAATGTAATTAATATTTGAAAGACGGATGACTGATCTAGTACATGCTTTCACACAATTACAGTAATCTGCTAATTTGTGTTTAGATGACTGATCTTGATTGTATAGGGGTAAGAGGCAGTCCACCATGTATACATGTATAGATTTAGTCGGTCTATTTGAGCGTAAAATAATCTCAAATGCAAAACTACGACATAGATCAGAAATGTGTGGAAGATGTTGGATTTTGAAGTGCAGTTGTTATCCTCAAGTCAAAAATGTTGACACTTTTTATTTTTGTACTTTCTATATTTTATATACATACAGAAGACATCAAATATGTGAAGGGAGATGTAGGGAATTACATAGCGAAGAAAAATATTAAATAACTGTACTCAGTTATATATATATTTTTATATTTTATATTCAAATCCTCAATGTAACTACCCTTTGCTTTGTTGTTATAACTCAAAAATATACCTGGAGTTTTGTATTGCTTCATTCACGCTTGTGTTATTGATTTTGCTCATGAGATCTTTCTTTGACATTGTAGATTAGAAGCACAGAAGTCTCCGGTGTAATTTTAAAGTCCATAAACCATCACTCTGTCTTCAAATTGCATTTCATTACAAACAAATATATTTTATAGCATTCCGGTCTACTTGTTAAATGGCTTCTAAAATGCTTTTTGTTGATGCCTATTGCTGTCAGCAGAGGGAGCTCTAACGCAAATCTATGACTTTTTGACTTTACTTTAAAACATAAAATACAAATAAAAGACTAAAAGCATATTCAGTGTTTCATAAAATGTTTAATGACCTGGGACTAAACATTTGATCATGTTCTTTGTTTTTCTTATCCTTTTTTGCTTAGGGTCATTTTAGTGTTAATACTGGAAACTAAGTCATATGTACTAATTTGTCCCAGGGCCTCCTTATCTGACCTGAAGTCAAAGATTGTTCCTGTTAAGAGAAGTTCTAATGTGAGTCTCCATAGAAACTCCACAGCCCAATCACTTCTTATTCAGAGCGGTGGAGGTTCAATCACTGCAGTTTTCTCATAATAATTAAACATAATATTATGACAAGTGACGACTGTGTTTTAGTTTCTATGGTTATGTGTTATGTCATTTAGAAAAGGTTATTTGAGCGTCTAGGCTTCCCAATAAAATTTACATTTTAGTTGCATCACTGCTGTTATCAAGCCTTTTGAAACTGCAATTAAAACATATATTTTATACAGAGTTTTTAATGAGACTCAGAAGTCTTGATAATTATTATTGCATTTTAGTCATCACTTCAGACGTCTGAGGATGGGTCTAGAAAATATTTGATTTGTTATAATATAAACACGTGTTGATAGTTTCCAATGTTACCCACATATTCTTACTAAAGGTCCTATATTACATAAAACTGACTCTTGTGAGCTTTTAGCCATGTTATAATGTTCTTGCCTCCTCAAAAACAGACCTGGGGTGTGTTTTGTTTCATTTACACAAGTTTTAGTAACCCTTTATCTTTCTACAGCTCCAAAGCTTAAAAGGCTCTGTTCCACCTTATGAGGTAGCAATAGTTTTCAAGTTAACAGCTACCCGTTGCCTTTTGTTCAGTAGAGATAGGCAATTCCAGGGCTGAGATTGTCTAAATGATTCTAGTGAAAGTGTATGGAGTTTAGTCTGTATACTGTTTTGTGTTTGAGAGAAGAACTTAGCTGAAATATGCAGGATTTATGTGTTAAACATGTGACAAGACACAACTCTGGCATGTTTTTGATAAGGAAAATTAGAACATAGATCAGAAAATTTCTTAATACAGACCCTTTAACCAAATAGTATCACTCATTTTGAAGACATTTGTAAATCAAACAAGAGCAAAGCCAGTGTTTCTGTGTTCTTTTTTTACTTCCATTGCTCGGTCCATCACTATCTCCTGTTACCAGCGTCCTGGCATCTGCAGTCTCTGGTGCTTTTGGCCGTGCAGAGATAGGAATGTGTCTGGCTGACTCAAATGACTTCATTAGTGAGAGATCATCTATGACGGGGCTCCACTGAAGGAAGCAGCAGCAGTGATTGAATTGTGTGTGAGGGACAAAACCACGAGGGGGGAACCAGCCACTGAACTTATTTGTGCTGTTTCCAGGGCCGTCTCTCTACAGCTTTGTGGGGGCCTGTTGATACAGACTTCTTCGGGGCCCAGAAATAGTGAGCTACTTGGCTTTGCTCATCCACATTTATGCTAAGTCAAGAGGGATTTTTAAAAAATTCAGTATCAGTCATGTAGTCCTTTCCCAAGCCTATCAACAGAATTTTGGAATGTCTGGGATAGACCCCCATTTGGAGATTCTGACCGTTCAATGGTTTTAATATTTTGTTTTGTATTGATCTGATGAAATCTCATATACACAAATAGACATTTATTTTTTTCCGTTCTTCTTTAGTTTTTGCTCTAACAATACACAAATCAAACAAACAAATAATCTAAGAGGAGAAATTGCAGTGGTATATATATATATATATATATATATATATATATATATATATATATATATATATATATATATATATATATATATATATATATATAATGTAAATGATTTATCAACTTGCTTCATAGCACTAGTGTTTTGTTGAACACTTCTGTGTAATGGTAAATGGTCACATTTTTATAAATTGCTTTTCTACCTTTCAGGCACTCAAAGCACTTTACCTTAAGGACCCAGTCACCCATTCACACACACACATTCATACAGGATTGTGCACAGACACTGGGGGCAAGGCCCAAGGACACACTAACAGCATTCATCTGTAGGAGATGGACTCGGACCATCAGCCCGTGGGTCAGTGGATTTGACCACTTCAATGAGTTCCTCTAGTAATGACATTAAAGTTGAATTTAATCCAATTATCAAGCTAATGTCTTTATTATACCTACTGCCCATCCTAGACCTTGATAAATGGATGCCCTTGCATCATCCTAGGCCATCCATTGTACGGTGTAGTGTATGCTGAACTGTGCAAAGAATAATAGTATTAAAATATTCACAAATACCTGTGCTGAGTTTGTGTTGACATTTTACAAATACTTTTTGAAACTCTATTTGTAAATGCCAGTTAAGTCTTAAGTTTAGAGTTTGATAGTACCAGGAGTAAGCTTAGAGATGAATTAGGCTACAATCGTCTACAGAACGGTTGGTTATGGTGCAGGATTTACCAGTGAGATCTTAAATGTCAGTGTGTGGATGTGTGAGCCCTCCCCACTTTTTATCAAGGTGACATTTTATGCTTCGTACGATCTGATGACCTCCCAAAAGGCTGCACTACACTCAGGTAAAGACGTGTAACCTTAACATGAAGTAGAACGCCTTGCCACTTTCGCTAACTTATTTTATGGTTCTTATCTTAAATGGTGCCACTGGGGTTTTCAAATCTGGCCGTGGGTTTGATTATTGCTGATAGGAGACAGGTAGAGATGGTTGCTATGGCTTGCAGAGTTGTTTTCTACTTTTTAATAGGCAGTTTAGTTGCGATAGTGAGTGGCATTTAGGGTCTGTCAAAAAAAAAAAACAGTACGCCCACTACTATCTCTGCTGAATCATTTGAGGAGTAAACACTAGAAATGTCACCTCAAAATAAGAACATACCGACAGTTGCATTGTGTGTGTTTTTTTTTTTTTTTTTTTCTAGCAAACCAGCAAAAAGACCAATATTACTCGGCCATACAAACATACATTGTCATAGATTTTCAATGTGTTTAGCTTCATGTGGAGTGACATATAGGGTTTGAGTGTAAAAAAAGAAGAGAAAACAAGAAAAAGACAAAACATTACAAATGATAAGCAAAATCATATTAAAAAAGTATTTCAAAGGTGATGTATTTCTATTCATGCCTGTAATGTTAATAATGTATGTTGTATTGCCCAGTAACAGTGGCTGCTCTCTCCAGTTCCACATGTAAAATTTCCATTAATTTTTCCCATAAACGTTTTGAAAAATTTAAATATAAAGAGTTAAAAAAATTAGTTTCATCCAAAAAGTACATTTAAAATGAAAGATTTGGTGCAATGCTTTATTTTTAAGTATTTTTTGGAAAGTATAGGGGAAAAAAAAAAAAAGAAATTCATTTGCAGAACAAGGGGGTGGGTGGTGACTATTGAGCTCCATTTGAGCCTTGAGTTCTCTGAAAATGCCTGCTTTCACCTACCCCATATCCACACCCACAGCTATTATTAATTGTAATTATCCAAAAACTCCAAGTCATACATGAAGGTTTCAAAAACGTCACAGCAACTTTCAACAATAAAATATGTAATATTGGGTGACCAGACGTCCCTATTTCCCCCTGACAGTCCCAAATTAAAACCATTAATTTGCCCCCGTTTTTTAAAGAACTGTCCCAGGTGTCCCCATTTTTAACCTATTTGATCCCTGCCAACAGTAAAGAGAGGCATTACTAGTCTTTTGGTTAGGTAAAATACAAAAAAGCTGCTTAAAAATGACCAAAACCCAAAGAAAATGTGACTGTCTCATGTTTGTCGTGAATGGGCCGAGTGCTGAATAATTTTCCTAAATTTTGCACTCGATTCACAATTTTATTATTACCAACCACCACAAACTGGGGGAGTCCCAGATTTTTTATTTTGAAAATGTTATAGTTTCATATATTAAAGTTTAATCCTAAATAAATAAAAAACAAACAAACAAAACAAAGACAAAACATGATATATTTAATAGTCATTCCAAAACATGATCACAAACTTTTATTGGAAAGTCCCATAAGCATTTCTGAGAACTTGTTACAGCAGCTTCAATTTCCCTGTAAAGACTGTAATATTTTTTCTCCCAATTTCTCCTAGCATTTCCATTTTTAATATCAAGACTCGGAATTTGACACAGCGTGAGACTTCGCACATTTCCTCCGCTCGTTGTATAATGTCCACGTGCTTTAATCTACAGCTAACAACGCATACGAGGTGAGGAGATCATTTACTTTTAAAAGGTGATCCATCTTTTATGAATTTAATAGCCAACAGTTAAATTCAGCTGGAATATAAATGAGGGGTGTGTGTGTGAGCGTAAGTGTGGTAATTGGCGAGGAGAGTGACGTGGGGGCGCACACAGTAGTAACCCTTGTCATACCGGGTACTAGCTTTGGATAGAGCTGAACTTATTAGCGCACTAGCTTCTCCGCATGTTTCTCCGTCTGAAAAGAGCAGAGAGGCAGCGCTGTGCTCCTGTCTGTAGCTCTGCATGTGCTGCACAGACAGGACGCTGGGTTATTAGACTTGTGCATCGTGCATTAGATCGTTATATTTTTTTAATTAAAGTGCCCATCTTGCTCTATTTTCTGATCTATGTTGTAATGTTTCCTCACTTTTCCTTGTGACGTCATGTGGTAATACAGGAAGTGCTCCACTGTGTTTTTCAACTTGAGACACCTTCACTAGATTCATTTGGATAATTTCAGCACTGGAATTGCCAATCTCTACTGAACTAAAGATAAAGGCAGATAAAGGGTATAGCTGTTAACTTAAAAACTACCACAACTAGGGCTGGGAATCATTCAGAAGTTGCCGATATGATACATACCTTGATACATAGACCAAAGGCCATGATAAGATACATATCCCGATACAGTGAGCTTATGATTTGATATGATATATTTCAAATCAATTCAATATGGTTCAATAAAAATAAAAATAAATTAAAATATAAATAATAAATTATATTAGAAGTGATAAATGATACTAAAAGTCTTTGTTAAACCACTTATTGTGTAAAGTTCATGTGAAACACAAACATTTTACTCATCAGAGGCAGAGTTAGCAATTCGGGGCCCCTAGGCAAACGTGAGTTGTTGTTTTTTAACACACACACATATATATATATATATATATATATATATATATATATATATATATATATATATATATATTTTTTTTTTTTTTTATTTATTTATTTATTGTTTGTTTTTCCTCATCATTCTTGAGACATGTACATCTCTTTTTATTTGAATTATGGTGGATTGGAAACTTGTCTGAGTTAGGTAGCCTACTAGATAACCACAACTTTTTTTTTGCTAGTACAATTACATTTTTGTTTACATCCATTACATATGATTATTCATATGCCATTAATGGCACTGAGGGCAAATTGGTTGGGGATCCCTTCAGGTTTGGGAGCCCTAAGCAGCCGCCTACTTCTGCCTAATGGTAGCACCGCCTCTGCAAGCAACAAAACTGCAACAAAATAATTTAGTAAAATATACCAAAAAATACTCTTGGTGATATATCAATACAGCAGCCCAAGACATCGATAATGTATCATCACATTAAACCGTAAAATATATCGATATTTCAATATTTTTGCAGACCCCTAACCACGACATGACATCGCAAGGTGGAACAGAGCATTTTGAGCTTTAGAGATGCAAACTGATAATAAAGGGTTACTCATGTTTGTATGAATGAAACAAAACACAACTCCAGGTATGTTTTTGAGGAAGTAACAACATTCCAACATGTCATAAAACTCATAAGAGTCAATTATGTGCAATATTGGATCATTAAATCATAGGGTTTATTTTAAAAGGGACCATCTGCAAACACATTAATCCCATAAAAGAAGAGACGCTTTACACCAGATTTAGCTAAAGCTTAGTTTCCATCGGCATTCCCCAGGCAGGTTAACAAAACATTAAAATACATCCAAGTATCAGAAATGACCATATAAGCTATCACATACATAGGACATAGGGGCTAAGTGGACATTCGGACACATTCTGTTTTCTCAAATATGAAATAAAAATGTTCAAATAAGTTGATAGAAATGAATTTGATTTTCTTATCAGGGGAATCTATAACATACTGGTTTAAAAGTTATGGCAAATTACGAAAACATGTCTTCAAAATTGAGCTAATTATCGGGTCTTTAAATATTGGGTGCACCTTCAGATATCAAGGCAACAGGATGTGCCCAAACTTGCCAGAACTTTTAATTATGTCAAAACTAAATAGTGTGGGTTGGAAAAGTTACATACTTACATACTTAGCTATATCTTTCTAAACTTTGCTGTTTTGATGTGAAATTGGTAATGATTTGAGGTCAGCTGCCCCACACGCTTGTTTATTTGATGTTGGACTTTACATGCAGGTGTACAGAGCCGTAACTGAAATATTGGTTTACATCAAAGAGTAAATGTAACTTCTGTGCTTAACTTTTGCAGTACTTTTCTTGTTCTAAAACGTATTTCCGAAGCCAATTTATTCCCCGTGGGCACGCTGATCGAAACCTGCCTAATTGCGTCTTACAAGTGGCAGCATTTCCCATTAGTTCATTATGTGTTGACTTTGAAGTTAGTTGTGCGTGTGTCATTTGGACTTTTAATGGCTACCCCGTGCATAACTTTAATTTAAAAGGTAGAAGTTTTGACCTGGGGTTGGTTCTGGCCTGACAGGAGTGTGGGCATCAAAGTCTTTATATATAAACGGACATACCTAGCTGGACTCTGGCTCCAGTTCACTTTCTGTTGAAAAAATGTCGCCCCTCTCTGTGTAACTGCTGGTGTCTGGCTTGTCATTTTGGTCTTAAAATATTTCTATTAACCCGCTTTGCGTGATCCTGGTGTTTTATTTCACTATTTTGTCCGTAAATAAAGATAAAGACAGACAAATTAGATAAGATAAGATAATCCTTTATTGTCTCCCATGGGAGAAATTTGTCTTGGGACAAGGGGTAACATTCTTTATCAAAAAAACAGGGCAACACAACACAAAGCAGCACATAAACAAACACCATAGAACAGAATAAATATGAGCCCAAGTACGACCACGAGTGATGCACCAACAGGACCTTTAAATTATTCTTAACAGGCAAGCGCTTTGCATTCTTGTATTCTATTAATAATTGCACATTCCCTAAGCCTATGTGCAGTTTTAATTCCACATTCCCATCCCACGTTTCAAATTTGGCTCCTTCTTCTAGTGTCAGCAACAGGCTTGATTGACAGCAAAAACCTCGGTCCGGATTTGTTTTTTGATCAGCTCTAAATTCTCCCCTGTAACTGCAAGCCTCGATGAGCTTTGTTTGACTGGAGCCGAACGCTATGGGTGACGTCACACTCCCTCAGCCCACTTCTTTATACAGTCTATGTTCTGGCCTGATGAGTGAGTGGGTATGGCCTGCGGTGACACCTATAGGGAGAGCCAGATAAGAGGGAATATTTTGTCCTGTAGGGTGTAAGTGCTCCTGTGTTGTAGTGTGAAAGAGGATGAGCCCATGCTGAGTCGTCTTGGCCTTGATCCTGTATTTAAACGCAGTATGACATGTTAAGAAAACAGTGGAGCTTAATTGGTTTCTTTGACACATGTGGAGTCCAAATCCGAAGAACTATTAATGCTAAAATAATCATCTTAATTTTATTTGTAATTTTTCCTGGATAAAAAACAAATCTTACCAATTAATTGAGTCATCAGCTTCATGGAAAGTAGTGGTCTTGTTTTTTTTTTTTTAATCAGTTTCCTGTTTTAATTGCAGGGATTTCACTAGTTGGCCTCTAGTAATAGCAGAAACAGCCAACATCGCCAAGAAAAAAATAGCTCATGTCAGATTTATTTATTTAGTTGGATCAGTGCGTGTTAATGGACAGACATGACACAGCATGAATGTAAACAGACCGGATTAAAGTTAAAGTGACTTCCATCTGAATGTATTTAAAAAAAGCAAACAAACAAAAAAAGAGAGGTATTTTTCAGAGGTATTTTCACTAATTGCTAATGAGTATTTTATTAGAAGTCTATTTTCTTCTGTTTAAAGGAGCAGATGTAATTTTGTAAAGACGCCCAAGTTATCATCTCACAAACTCACTGACTGGCTCTGCTGCTGGCGTTGTTCATCATTGTAATTGCGGAGAGAGAGAGCAGGAAATGGCAAGAAAAACTGAGGAAATAGGTGCATTAGAAAGTGTCTTAAACTATTTCCTGACCCATTTTAGGATATTACACTTCTAAACTATGGACACCGAACTTTGTTTAGTGCTTTTACTTTAAATCAAGACTTAAAGGTGCATTATGCAACTTCTCTGTGTAGATGGAATGTTTCACAGTATGGCATTAAACCTTTCTATCTTCATGGCGACCAAATCAGATAAAGTTACAGATCAGATTTGTGGAGAGGCAACCCCACTCACAGTAAGAATGCTTATTTTTTGAGCAATAAAACCACCTGTAGTTGAATAAGAGTAAAGTAGTGCTGCATGTTTAATGTCATACTGTGGAACATTAAAGGCACATCAATGACGTATCCATGGAAACAAATAGGTGACGGACCCCCAACAAAAAAGTGATATAGTGTACCTTTAAATAAGACTGAAATAAAACTACTGAGGATGCAAGCAGTCTGGATTCACAGCAAGAAGATCCCACATTGTAATTCCAAACAGCATGGGGTCCTTTTGTGTGAAGTTTGCTTATTTTTGCATAGATTTTCTTTCGGCACTCTGGTTTCCTCCATAAAAATCTATACCTTTGGAAGTTGTCACATGCCATTTTGATCCAATTGTATCCATTCAGAAGTGGATTTCATGGTTATCTAGGGACAGAGAGAGCATTTTACCTGGGGCTTATTCCGCTGCCAAACTATAATTAAAAATGGAGGGAACATGGCACAGCTTGGCCCTAACCTTTCTGCTTATAATTGTAACAAAGCCACAACACAAAACTCCATAGATTTTTACTGGAGTTTTCTCTCTAAGTGAAATGTCACCAGACAAACTGCAGTTGAGAACAAACATGCTCTCATTTAGTTATCAAACAGTTTCAACTGATTAAAACAAATACATTTAAATGTCAACAATGTAATAATAGACACAAAGCAGATTGAGTCGTCTTGCCAAACACAGGATACATCTTAAATTATTGTTTGAAAGGTTTTACATAATAGTCATCTATTTTACTCTTGGTGCCCTTACAAATGCTGTCTCCAGTATTCATGTTTGAATTGTAACTTATTTTGACTGGCAGTGCAGTGGGAGTTTATCAAAGAGCCCAGGGCACTCTGTTTTTGAAATCTGCTTTATATATTATTATTATTATTATTTTTTTTTTATTATTATATATTATATAAAGCAAACTTCAAAAACTGAATAGCTCGGAAGTCTTGCTCTTTTGCCTCAAATATCTGCCCTCTAAACACCTTGATGAGTGCCTGTTTTTTGTATTACTTATCTGTGATCCAGGTCAGCACTCCCAGTATTTTCCTATTCACACTTATTCTCTAACCTTATCCTAATTCTTGTTCAAACTGACATAGATATTCAGCTCTGAGGTTTCAGACTCCTGAGCTAGCCAGTGTTGTATTTTGTATTGAAAAACATCTTTGTTTAGTTGAAGTTGGACGTGTGAGCCCAGATCAGACAGCACTAAAGAGCGTGCCTCATAAGCAGACAGCTCTGTGTCTCTACAGTGTGTCTGCAGTCACTGGCTGCACATTACTGAGCTCTTCGTGTAACATGACAAAGTCAGGCTGAAGGACGCACACTCAAAGGCCTGCTTCTCATTCTACCCCCGTCTGCCTGTTATGAACACTTTTCAAATGAAATTCCCCCAAATGATTTATTCCAAAGCAGTGTCTGTATTATTAGGTGAAATTGAAGCTCCAGGATGTTTGAGCCACCTATTGTGATAAGCTGTAGTCAACACAGACAGCCCAATGGAGGATGTGTCAGACAAGCCTCTGTTTTCTTTGGGCTGCAAATAATTGCTTTTACTCTCCAGTTTAGAGCCGAGAGTGTTTAAGAGCTCACACGGCACCAGAGCAAAGACATGTTTATGGCCCCGGGCAGGGCCTGTCTCTCTGTGCATCTCAACTTTAACACGTGATTTGTCTAAATCTCTAATTGATTTTGGTACTTCATATGAAAATGGATTTTCTGGCTTGGATACATAGATCCAGGGGAGAGATGGGCCTCCCCTGAGAGGGTGGGAGTAAAGTGAAAACAAGGTGAGAGAGACTCCCTGTCGCTCCATTTGCATTTTAATTATACATTGCATCATTGCACTGAGTGCGGTAACAAAACAAGCCCCTCTCTCCATCACTCCCTTTGGCTCTGCACACCGCTCGCTCCACAGAATGGAGCTTCACACAGAGAGTCTCTGCAGGGTTAGGCATAAACACAGGGTTAGACCGAACACAGCCACAGAGAGGAGACAGAGAGAGAGAGAGATAGAGAGGGCTCCGGGCTGATAAAGGCAAACCAGGACAAGAACAGGGGCCAGGCACAGGGCTGCCCCTTGGGTCAGGCTGACTCGATACCACCAGTGTAGGACCATCACACAGGGGGATGTATCTCATAGATCAGTATTAGTAAGAGGTTATTTTAATCTTTGATGGTGCTGCTCCAAACATTCACATGAAAATACAGAAGAATGATTCAGCTGTGTCACATGTTCATTTGATGTTTTGGAGAGTTGTTGAAACCCTAATGTAAACTTCAAAAAGAGTGTTGTATTGTGAGAGAACAAACAGAACTAGAGCCAGTATCATTGTGTCTTTTGGAGCCATGCTCTGTTGTTATGTCAGATTTATGGCTCCATTGTGGTTTGATGTCTGCCTTCAAGTATATAATTTTATTTTTCTGCGTCCTGAATGTGCTCTGTGGACCTGGCCTCCTGCTGAGTGCTTGTACAGGCGTCTGCTGTAGCTGTATTTTGTCACAGAAGTGTTGTGGTCTAATGATCACATGGGCTCCCATGTGAGGCCAAATCACACAGAAATGCCCTAGACTCGGACATAAAGCTGCTCTGTGGTTGTTTTTAGGATGTCATTATATTCAACTACACAAAAACACTCAACCCCTGATTGCAGAGGTATGTTCAAATTTATATTATGCACGTCATAAACTTTTTTAACTGCATTGTTTGTTCATTTGGTTCACACAGATCATCAACGTCAAGGTCACAGTAACCTGACAAGTTGAATAAAAACACAATTTGAACATTTTAAAGTCAGTAATATAATTGAGCAACATTTAGTTAAAGTTAAAGGCCCATATTATGCTATTTTATTCTCTCAAACAGAAAACACTCTGTTCCACCTTGTGATGTCATGTGGTAATACAATAAATCTGCACTGTTTTTAAATTCCATACACCATCACTAGAATAATCTGGATGATTTCAGCCATGGAATTGGTGAAAGGTAAATAAAAATATGCAGCTTTGGAGATGGAGATAGACTAATAATAAAGGCTTACTCAAACATCTGAACAAACAAAACATTACCCAGGCTATGTTTCTAATGAGGTAACTACATCCTAACAACATGGGTTAAAGCTATCAGTTTCACTTAATATAGGACCTTTAAAGTTACTTTCCTGCAATCCATGAATTCTTAAAGAAGTGCTACGTCTTTTCGAGTCTTTCATTTATTGAAAATACCATGAAGAACCTGTGAGTGGGGTCACCTCTTCACAGATCTGACCTATAACCTGACTGAGCCACCTGTTTCGTCATGAAGATAAATAGGTTGCATTCGATACAGTGGAACATTCAAGGTAAAGCTATAATTTCTTCATGGCGTAAAGCAGCTGGCCAACCCTTTATCAATGCACCTTTAAACAAATCTTCTTCATCTTTAAACAATCTTTCAAAAACTAATAACACTTTTTGACACAGAAATTCAGACATGTATTCCCCACTCAGGAGGTGATGTACATTGAGAAATTGGGTCATGTTTATTTTTGTTTGTAAAAAAAATGTCCCTGCTGTAAATTTCAAGATGAACAAAAAGTAGGTCTCAAACACAGGAACAATCACATCCATTAGATTTTTCTATACTGGGTGACTTTTAAATTATTATTATCGAAATAAAATTTACACTATAGACTATTGTCAGGTGGGATGATTTAAATAAAATTGGATATAACAATACACATCAAGACAACATAAAAAACAGGAATATGGAAATCATTTGGTAGATTCCTGACCTTGTAACTTTCAGAATTGGAAGCTACATAATATACTGATTTTTAATTCCTAGTATTTGCTTGTATACAAGTCTGCCCATGCCCAGCACCAAAGTACATCTCTGACATATGAACTATCTCTCACTGTGAGGACCCCAGGGGTTGGCCTCCTGCTGGTGCCCAGAGCCAGAACTAAACACGGAGAATCAGCATTTTAGTTTTATTTAGCTAAAATTTTCCAGTCTTCCAGAAGATGTGAGATGTGAGGGCCTCTGCTTTGACAATGTTTACATCTAGACTCAGAATAGTTCTTTAGCAGTGCATTATTATACTTGTTTTATGAATCACTTTGAGCCACTCTGTGTACAAATGGTGCTCTGCAAATAAAATTACCTTGCCTATAGGACTCATCATTAGCCTGTCCAATCTCACATATTAATAAATGCACTGACATTCATTTTCAATTACAATAAACTATTCATTCACAATCTATGCCATCAATCAGACCTACTCAAAGGTCAAAGCCAGGAGGAGTATTTTACATGCCTTGTCCAGTGAAGAAATGTGCCGTACTTGAAGTTATAAGAGCAGAAACACACGTAGCACATGGCCTCCTCTTTCTGTTGGCTCCTCGGTCCCTTGAATGTATAATGTAAGATCTGGCTGAGTTGGCAGATTTTCACTAGATTAATATGTAAATCTGTTGCATATGTAATGTCATTTACAGCAGATACAGAACATGGACTCTCAATTGCAGGGCGTGAGTTACAACATGCATTTAAATCCTAAAGTAAAATATGTCTCAATTAGAACATATACCAAGTCAGACCACAGTTGGACCATAGAGGGCGCTGGCTTGTTTTCGTGACTGCTGAAAGGAAAATGGAAATAGTAAAAGATTATAGAGTTATAGAGCACTTTTCTATGTTTCTCTATCCCTCTTGGGCAGTCAAGCCACATTCACCCATTCATTTAGTCATTATACTACATTATTCAAGCACAAGTGTAAACAAAGGGGGTTCAAGCGTCTTGCTCAAGGACACAACAACAGCACTAGTATAAGTTGAGATCGAGCCATTGGCATTAAGATAGATAGTAGATTGGTGACAAAAGACAAAGCAAGCAGTATAACATTATTAAGTAGAATAATATTACTTTGTACTGCAATAAATTAATGTATATTATTTAAAGGAGACATATTATGCAAATTAGTTTTTGAGAACAATTAACCATTTTGTAATTTATGCTTATTTGAGTTATCTTTGGTGTCCTGGATTTGAGACACCATTACTCTGAAAAGTCTGCCCCCTCTTTGTTTTTCACATAAATTACAAAAAGTTACACCAAAAGTTATTGAAGATTTCATTTGAACTTCAAGAGATTCAGACCTAATTCTCTAACTCCCATCAAATTTAACCCTAAGCTTTTATTCCAAAATTAGAATCGCAGAATCCTTTGAAACATATCTATTTTTGCAGCCTCCACAGTGTATTAGTCCAACCGAAGTTCCCAAGTCCCATTCATCATTTAGCGGTCCCTGTGACAGCCTGCCTGATAGCCCATGTAAATCGATACTAAACTCAGGCATAGCTAATGAAACTGTGTCGTGGCCTTCAACAAAACCTGCATTAAAACTTTATGTACCAACTTTTATTAAACAAAATTCTATGAAGGAAGCACAATCTGGCCCTCCATAGCCCTTTGAATAAAAGTAAGTCATTAGTTCAACTCAAGTGATTTTTGTAGAGCCCAAAATTACAGGGCTTTTCAAAAAAATATTGATTTATCCAGTAGAAAGTTTGAAAATGTGAACAATGAAAAAGACATCGGTCAAAACAGACAAGCACAGTGACCAACATTCACAGGAAACAAGCAAATAGATAACTGTATAACGGCAGATTCTCTCATTATCCTAAAAATGGAAGAAATAGAGAAAGAATAAAAAGGGAAAAGCAGCAATTTATACATGCTATATACCAATAACAAATTCAGATAAAGTAAAAGGCTTTCTGACATATACACATACACATCATGCTGAGTCCTTTTGGGTTATTGCAAATGATTATCTAGCATAGAATGTAAAGCAAACTTAAAAAAAAAAAATCATTATCATCATCATCATTATTATTATTATCATTATCTTCATCATCCTGCAGGATTGTGTCATTCACATCATCATCTTCACCATCTTCACTATCATCATCGTCAACATCCTCACAGCCATCATCATCCTCATTTTTACCATCATCATTGTCATCATCACTGTAATACTCATCCTCATTTTTAGCATCATCACTGCAATCATCATCCTCATTTTTAACATCATCATTGTCATCATCATTGTAATACTCATCCTCATTTTTAGCATCATCACTGCAATCATCATCCTCATTTTTATCATCATTGTCATCATCACTGGAATCATCATCCTCATTTTTATCATCATTGTCATTCTCATCATCAAATTCACCATTCTCACTGTCATCATTGACATTGATATCCTCACTGTAATCATCAACCTCATTTTTATCATCATCACTGTCATCCTCACTGTAATAATCCTCATTTTTTATCACCATTGTCATCCTCACTTCAATCATCATCCTCATCATCCTCAACAAAATGCTCATTGGCTTCACCATTAGCATCCTTACAGTCATCATCATCGTTGTCATCATCTTCGCCATCTTCATTGTCATCCTCATTGTTATCATCATCATAATTGTTTTACTGCAGGACTTTGATAATTTGTAAAATGAAGGACAACATTTCTTACTTACTATTAAAGCTACCATCTGTAATTAGATTGGCTGACCTGCCCTTTTTGTATTTTCACATATTACCACTAGGTGTTGCCTATGTTACTGCTGTCTGATAGTGTGCCAGCTTTGGCCTGACAGAAGAAAACCAGAGAGCACAGGTGAGTCTGAACAAAGGCAAGGTGACGAGAGGGAGGACAGGTTTCACATCTGCCATCTCCCGGTGGGGGAAAAAAAAAAATCTAATAAACTTGCAAATGGTAACTTTAAATACATTTATTTTTTATCTTGACTTCAATTCAGTATTGTAAGTGTCATTTTCCATATGGAGGACCCTTAAAGAATGTCACAGTTCAAAAGGCCTTGAAACAGGTTTATTACAGAGGCAGTCACAGGTTGAACAAAAGCAGATGGAATCACAAATGAATAGAAAATCTCGTCAAATATACATATGCATTGTAAGCTGTTTACGCGGTGAGCCTTACAGATGGCACTGGCATATGTACGCAAATGTAACCGTACACCATGTCAAATGGAGAAAATATTACAGACTTTACATCAGGGAGAGAGTGGCTATATTCACACGTAAACCCAAAATCTGATCATTATCTGGTTTCTAGAGTTATCAGATTATTGAAATGGCATGTAAATGGTTACATTTAAGTTTTTCTGTCTTTTCTTTTTCTTTTCTTTTCATTGTACTTGATTAACTGACAGGTTTTTAATTGTAAGATTTCTAGTCTGCATGTAAGCACACACCTAAAATCAGTGAATTATTGAGTTTTCTGATTAATGTAGATGTCTGATTTTTACTACTGTTGTGTAAATGTACCCACTAACACTGACATGGGTGTAAAAAGTGGGTGTAAAATGGTGGTTGATTTGTTTTTTTTTTTCAGTTTCTAATACAATAGTGCTGCATGTGCTGAAAAACAGCAAACTGAAAATAATTTGAAAAAAGCAATACAGCCTATCACTGTGGTCAGCAAAAAAGATGATTCTGTATTTTATTATACCCAGTTTTGCAGCAACAGGGTCTAGTATAGTGTAGTACTTTGAGCCATTAAAACATGCATACAATAAATAAAAAGTTATGACGTGTAATTGTAGCAAAAGAATTACATTTTATTTGCTATGAAACCTGCATGACTGAGGGATTACACAGATGCTATTTAATTGTGAACAACACTGTCGTTAGTAAACACAATATTTGACGTTAACATAAAAAAAATAAAAATATATATATATATATATATATATATATATATATATATATATATATATATATATATATATTTTTAATGTATTTATTTTGGGCACGTAAAGATTTACAATCTTGTGCAATGGAACATATAACATAAGTGAAATCATAATAGAAAAGAAAATAACCACAACACATGTCATAACAACTAACATTGTTAGCCTTCATATCTATGAATACCGATGTTTATGACATATTTAGGGGAAAATTATTCTAAATATAATAGAGCATTTACCACACAACTACAATGCAAAGTTTCAGTCAACAACCTTCATTTACATGGAATCCAGTGATCCAACTGGTCTTATAACAGCTCACTGTCCACCTGCTCTGGAGTAGAACAAGGCAGTTTGGGTGATCTGTGGTGTCTGTGGCGTCAGACAGTGGTGTGTAGAGCTTTGTGATGGAGAGATGGTCGGGCAGACTGGGAGAAGACTGTCGGCTGTAATGAATATAAATGGGCTCCAGATCTGGGCTTCATCTGGCTCTGGTCTGAACACAGCAGCACTGGGACCAGTCTGCTCCTCACTTTGTACGCATGCAACATCTTTCAGCTCATTCTGCTCACAATATGAACTTCAATCATTGCTGCGCGTACCTATAAAACAGATTTGTGGTAAAATGTCTGGACAGCCAAAACAGTATCGACCCACCAAGGAGTGACGCAGACAGCATAATAAAATATATATATATATTTCTAGACCTCAATAATGGTTACAAGTTTGCTAAACATTATGTATTGAGCATCTGATTGCCATCTTATTTTTATAACACAAGAAAAATTTTTGAACGACTGCGGGATTACACAGACATCTTACTTTTTATCAACTAAAGATCAGGTACTCGACTTTCTTGTTCCATCCCTTAGAGCACAGATGTCAAACATAAGGCCCGGGGGCCAGATCCGGCCCTCCAAGACCTTTAATCTGGCCCTTGGCTGATTTTCTACAAAGATATTTTAATTATATTTTCTATTAAAATATTGGTAATTTCGGCACCTCTTATCATATCAGTGTCTCCAGCGTCTCTGTACGTGGCCCCTCCCACCAGAGCAGCACAAATGAAGACTTGTCTCTTTCCAAACGCTCTTAAAGGACGATCGTTTTGACTGTTGACCGTGACACCCTCATCAGAAAAATGTCAAAAATGAGAAAAGCGGACGCCGAGTGCAGAATTTTCCAAGAAAAATTGACTTATTCCTATTTGCAAACAAGTTAATGTTAAAACATTGTGTTGAAATTGGATTTTCCTTAAAGTTTCAGGTTGTTCATAATATTATAATATTTTGTAAAAGAAAGAGTTCATCAATTAAAAAAAAAATTTTTGTAATAGATTTGCATTTCTCTGCACAAATATTTGAACTTATTGTTATTTTTGGGGTTTATATGACATGAGTTTTCTGATCCGGCCCCTTTGGGATCAAAGTAGGTTGGATACAGCCCCCGGACCAAAATGAGTATTGTGTAAAAGCAATACTTTATAACTTATTAATTTCAAACCCAGAAAAAAATTATTTCCTCAACACAAATATTCCTGGAGTTGTGCTCTGTTTTATTCACACATGGTTAACACACAAATCCTGCAAGTTCTGTTCTCTCAAACAGAAAACATGCTATTCCACCTTGTGATGTCATGCAGTAATTCAGGAAGTTCCCTGCTGTATTTTTAAACTCCACACACCTTCACTAGAATCATTTGGATGATTTCAGCTCTGGAATTGCCAATCTCTGCTGAACTGAAGGTAAAAGGTAGCTGTTAAAAGGGTAAAAAATGCTTACTTAAACATGTGTGAATGAAACAAAACACAACCTCAGGTATGTTTGTGATGAGGTAATAATATTCTAACACGGTTTAAAGCTCACAAGAATCCATTTTGTGTAATATAGGACCTTTCAAATCGCTTACTATAGCTTTAACCAACTTCATTTTTATCTACATTTAGCCCAGGGTTGTAATGTCCAAAGGTACTACATCTTGTTTGTTCATCTTGTATTATACTTTCATGATCTGCACTCACACACACAGCAGAGTTTTGTATTCATTCCATCTGTTCACTGCATAGACAATAAGTAGTGAAAAGTTTGAATGTCCCGAATAGAGTGTATTTTAACGTTTGCTTATCCACCATTTCCAGGACAGTTCTGTACTTCTAGTGTTAATAAACAAGACAATAGATAATTATAGAGTCTACGAAGCTGAAGTATGGGAGATCTGAAGAAGAAAGATTTCTGTAGCCGTCAAAGAATAAAATTGGATCTCAACAGGAGTGTAATTGCGAATGGGTTTGGGCTTGTACTCTATTGACGTCACATCTTTTTGTACGCTGGTGTCAGGTGTATATTTTAGCACTTCGGGGTAGACATATGTTTTTGCTTATTCACACTTCTTTCAAAGGCTTTCAAACAGAACAATTGCATGGAAGTTAGATTGCAGTCTCCATCGTATTTATTGTTCAGAACTGTACTAAGCTTGTAAAGAAAAACATCTCATTTTCACGCTCGGTTGACTTCACTCCAGTCCCAGCCAAGTGTCTCTTTGAGGATCCAGCTTCCCGTTCCTTTCTTCTCCAACATCAGTCACTCGGAGAACCTTCGCCTCACTCCAATTTCCACTTCTCTTATCCACCTGCGAAGTGATGATGGATCCTGAGGTGCTTCTACAAAGATTTTATCTCCGCATGCCACCTCAACGCCTTTGCTTTGTCTTTTAATTGCATTTGTGGGCCCAGACTCTGCAAGCATCTCCCAGCCCACACTACAGCATCGCCACCATTTTTAAACCACCTTTGCTCTGCATGTTATTACCTGTTAGTAATCTTTTCCATTCACTCGGTCACTGTACGATTCCCCTGACAAATGCAGTGTCCTCTGAGGGGCTGTTCTGATTAGTAGCCATCTTCTCAGTTTCCCAGGGACTTGTTATTGCTACTTTGCTGCTCTCCTCTTGATGTTTGTCATGAAAAAGATGGGAGACATTTTTCCAGGCTTTATTTTGCTTAAGTGTCATCTGGGTCTATTTAGAAAGCTGCACGGCTGTTAGCGCGCCGCCTCTGTTGTCATGTTTTCTCAAATAGATTTCACTGTGCTTCTTTAAAGGAGAAGGCTGAAGAAAACCTTTGGTAATTTTGTTACGTTCCCACATTTATCCTACATTTCAAGGTCCTATATCACGCAAAACTGTGAGCTTTAAGCCAAGCTAGAATATTGTTACCTCCTTAAAACCATACCTGGAGTTGGATTTTGTCTACATCTCCAAAGCTCAAAATGCTCTGTTCCACCTTGTGATGTCATGTAGTGGTAGTTTTGCAAATTAACTGCTACCTTTTGTCTTTTGTTCAGTAGACATTGGCAATTTCAGGGTTTAAAAGATCCAAATGAGTCTTGTGAAGATGTATGGAGTTTAAAAACACAGTGGATCGCTTCCTGTTTTACCACATGACATCACAAGGTGGAACTGAGTGTTTTCAGAATTACATATGCAGGATTTGTGTGTATACATGTGTGAATGAAATGAAACACAACTCCAGGTATGTTTGTGAAGATGAAAAACATTAAAACATAGATCAGAAGATAGTGTGATATGGGCCTGGAATGTTCCACAGTATGGTATTAGAGCTATCAGTCTCTATGGTGACAAGCAGGTGACACCACTAAGTCAAGTTTCCAGTCAGATCTGTGGAGAGGAGACCATGTTCACTGTAAGAATTCCTGTTTTTCAAGGTATTTTTGAGCAATAAAAGCACCTGTAATTTAATAACTGGTACATTTAATGCCATACTGGGGAACATTGTCGGCAAAGCAATGGCATATTCATGGAGACAAGCTGGCGAACTACCGTCATCTGAAAAGTTACACAGTGCACCTTTAATTGTCTAAAAGTCACATGTAATTTAAATTGCAGATCAGCTCTGCCTTGTTCCTCCAACTTTCATGATTAATATTGTATTGTTTTACTGAGTGAAAATGCCACCAGTGTTTTTCAGCAGATTAAAATGGCACAAAAGAAGTTGAAGCAGATACGATGCATTATGTCTAATTAAGTCATGTCTAAACTTTTACTGTTTTACTGTTGAGATCTTGTTGTCGTTTCTTTCTTGAGTTTTCCAGGGTCCCGATGATATTTCAGACCCTCAGAGCTGTGTCTCTCCGCTCCAGTCATTTTCTCATTTTCACTTTGTGCTGTCTCTCCTCAGGTCCTGGACCCTCCTTCAATCAGCCACTAATTAAGCTGCATAGCAATAGGCTCCTCTGTCAGGAGACTGGAGGCGCCATGCAGGTTGAACAGGGAAAGTCATATACTGGGACCTTACTTTGACTTCACTATAAAATGCATCCATGAGGAAAAAGTGCACTGTCAAATGACCAAGGTTTGCAAAGTTTTATCTTTAATACACACAAAACTCAACACTGTGCATGACAATACATCCAGCTTTTTAAGCAGTGATTCAAAAAATGTCAAATGTTAAGACAGCATATCAAAAATATATACTTATTGTTTTAACTTATTCAAGCATCACACAAAAATTCTCACTTTCACCAAAAAATCAGCTTGTCCAGTCCATTCTCACACACATTGAGGATTGTTAATGTGATCATTGTGCTCAGAGAACAGAAGAAATTAAAGGTGCACTCAGTAACTTTTCTGGTAGGAGATCTGCAACTTGTTGTGTCTTCATGTAGCTATTGATGATTTGCGTGAAAAACAAAACAAAATAAAACAAAACAAACAAACAAACATTAACTCTGTTTGAGGGTTCACCTCTCCACCGATCTGACCCCTAACTTGGTCCTGATGGGGGTCACCTACTTGTTTCCATGGAGATCTATTTGTTAATATACAATGACATCTTTTGGAACACTCCAGGTGAAGCAATAACATAGATACAAGCTGGCAAACCCTCCACAACAAAAGTTCCCTATAGCTCTCTTTTAAAGTGGTTTATTTTGGAGGATGCGAAGGGACGTAGGATACTGTAGACAACAGAAGTGGAAGAATTGTATTTTGAATAAAATAAGCCTCTGTGCCTCTGGAGAGTCCATGGAGACAAGAAAGAGTTTAACACAAAGATGCAGCAAGTCTCAAAAGTCTCAATCTCGGCTATTTCTTATATCAAGAAAAACCTTGTGCTCAAAACAATTTGGACCCGAGCCACAGAGCCTTTTAAAGTACAGTATGACCTTGTTTGTGATTTGCGGAGTGTACCAGTGGCAGCTCAAGATGAAAGTCCTGCCCTTCGCTTATGGCTGTGCGGGGCGGGGGCAATCTGGCTCCAATCACTCCAGTGCCTCTCAAACGCTAAACAAAGCCCCAACCAGCTGCACATAAAGGCTGGACTCCCCACAGCGAGACATTGCAGGCTCCAGCGTAGTCTATTCAATAGTGAGGCGCTCTTTTAAACAAATGCTTTCACAGCCTTAACATCCCGCTCAAATTCCTCTCAATTATCACATCCGTTTTATTTGGAAATGCTCTAGTGAAAAACAAAAACAACAAACATAAAACTCAAGGTCAGAGTAAATGATATTTTAATCACTATGTCCCGATAGTAGGCATTTTGCAGGCCAGGCATTTGTTGCTGTTGGATTCGCCCAACAGTTTTCGGTGGTGGAGGCGGCGTGCACGGCCAATTACTGGCACACCCCACAAGCCTGTATCACACCTCCCTCTGCCACTGGCTGGCGCCCATAGTCATTCGGCTCTCATCAGATCTCACTGTGTCCTCTGAGCAGTTTCTGCTGTTTTTATCCACTGGTTAGATAGACCTTTTCTAAGGGCATGTCTTTGGTGAAAATTATATAGCAGGATGTTCAGTACATTTTTACAATATTTATTTGATCAATAATGTGTAAAAGCATTGCTAGATTTCACATCATTTAAAAGATTCTGCTCCACCTTGTGATGTCATACGGTAATACAGGAAGTGCTGCAATGTGTTTTTAAACTCTATGCATCTTAACTTGAATCATTTGGATAATTTCAGCCCTTGAATTGCCAATTTCTATTGAACTAAAGGTAAAAAAGTAGCTGTTAACTTGAAAACTATCACTTCATAACATCACAAGATGGAACAGAGCATTTTGAGCTTTGAAGGTGTAGTAGTAATAATAAAGGATTACTCAAACATTTATGAATGAAACGAAACAACCCAGGTATGTTTTTGAAGAGGTAACAGGACTTCTGTGTAGTCTAGAACCTTTAACTTAAGTTTTGAAGGTGCACTATGCCACTTTTCTGGTGGATGCTTCATGAAATATTGAGCCATCATACATTTAGTCAAAGGGCATGTGTAAATGAATGAATGATGGTTCGTGGTTAACATTTATTAAATTACTGAATTTGTGTTTCATAAAGTAGTGTTGTGGAAAAAATTAATAGATCTTGAAGAAGAAATAATGAATCCATTTGCAAAGCCCAATGAGTTTTTGGAATACAGAACGAAGTTTATTCTTGTTCCAGCAGATATGGACAGGGCCTAAGCCTGCCCTGGCCTGAGACCAACAGCCTCTACCCCCAGAACATCCTCACTTCCATCTCCCAGAGCATCTGAGCTCTGAGTCTCTGCCCTGCTAATATCTCCTCCAGATCATTTGAGCTCTGAGTATTTATACAGATATACAAGTTACATACATATCAAAGCAGAGTGACACTTGTTTCACAGGCTGGTGCTAATCAACTTAAGATACATTTGAGGACAACTAAGACAACACAGTTTCCTGTATGGTGGGGACAGTTGTGTCTGCTGAACCTTTACTCATGCTAAAGACTGGTCTGGGTCTCAGGTAGAAATTGCATTTACAAAGACAGAATGAGAGAAATCTTTCCACAAAATAATTTTCCATCACAGTAGAACTCAGTTTTTTTTTTTTTTTTTCAGGCAATGGCCATTGTCAACATTTTATTCTATTTTGATATTTCTAATTTACATGTGCTGTTCATCATATGAAAACCTTTCATACTACACCCTTATATGACTATACTTTGCTTAAGTCATGTTGCTGTCTCTCCTTTTGGTCTTTGTATTTCTCTTTTACTGTAGCTTTTTCTGCCCTCTGTTTGTTGTCAGTGTTTATTAGGATGAAAGGCAGTTTTGAAGTCCCTTTCTCATAGAGCAGCACTTAGTCATTTAGCATAGCATAGGTAAATATATAAATAAATACTTGAGGATTTAGTCCGTATGTGTCTTTTGTGCAGATCAAAGTGGAAAAGTTTCAGTCATGTGAACAGCTTGCTTCAGTCGTGAGGAGGTGGTGAAGGGCACCTGGATAAACATACACTGTAAGTAAGTAGTGTTTTTCTCTGTGTTGTTTATTCGCTCAGTGAGAAAAAGATATTTTTGGACGTTTGAAATGCGACTACTATTTGTTAAAGGTGTATTATGTAATCTTTCTGATAGACAGTTCCCCAGTTGCTTGTCTTCACAAAAAGAAAATATAGAGTATAGTGTCATGAATGGGCTCAGTTTTCAGACAAAATGGAATCCACAAATGTTCCAAAAGGTTATAAAAATATAAATATATTAATTTAATATATATATTGTGGCCTCTTGGTGGAGAAAAAAAAAGGTGCAGTCTCCAGCTGTGAGCTTTTAAGCAAGTGGGTCCCCAGTCATGACCAGGTTCAGCTCTTATGATCAGATCCACCCTTTAACATTCTGGAAGAGAGGTGAAAGAGCCAACAGAACAACAGCAGAACCAACCAAGACTATGTAATATAAATGGACATAATTCACCCACTAATGGACGGCCTTTATTCCAGTTGGCTTTACATTGAAAAATTGTCACTCTCTCTGTAACTGCTGCAGTGAGCTTCGTCGATTTGGTCTTAAAATATTCATGTTAACCTGCTCTACAAGATCCTGGGGTTTTTATTTTGCTCTTTTATTCATAAAAAAAAGTTATTTCTTGTATGGCCCTGTCTCCAAATTTGCTCGTATAGCTGCTAGCAGTGTGAGTTTCATTTGACTGGAGCTGATTGTGACGTCACACTCCCTTAGTCCACGTCTTTATACAATCTATGTAGCTAACCTAAAAATATTTGATCCACCTCACTGAGCATAACCTATAGGCTGGGGTCATCACAATAGCATTAGACATACCTTGCATTACTGTAAGTTCTGTAAAAAGGCGCTACTTTTTTCTCACACTTTGAACCCTGCGGCTAATGAAACAATGTGGACAATATATGGATGGATTCTTTGTTTGGCACAGTGTTCATTCATGTATACAGTCGATGGTTTGGCAACACAGCGGATACGTGCAGCCTGAGTGCAGAAAGTGCCATTGTCTGTGCGGTTCACACATGGATCTAGGGTTCACATGAAGCTGCTACACTAGCTAGCGATATTCTCAGCGCACACTAATAATTTATCACCGTGTAATCAAATAAGTTATGATGCTAAATGAACATTAGTGAGGGAGATACATCTTACCCATATGCGTAAATGACGAGAAGAAATGTCTCAAACTTCAGTAGCCGGACATCCACTCATACCTGATTGACAGAACTAGTCTCACTCCGAGAGACAAGACACTGACATGATACAGACAGGACAGCGGCTCTTGCAGGAGTCATGCGCTGTAGAGTGCAGGAAGAGACGGGGGTGATGCGCTGAGGAAGATGCTAGTTTGATTGTGTTTTGAGCAGTTAATTTGTGCTTCATACATACACCCTCTTTATGGAAAACACATGAAAAAATGCAAATGATGCAGATTTTAAGTTAACGGCAATTGATGTGGCTGTGGAAGAAGGAAACAGCAACTACATGTGAGCTCGGCATTAGTGAGTCGATGGTGAGACGCTGGCGACAACAGCGTGACGAACTAACTCAGTGCAAAAATACGACAAAAGCTTTCAGAGGCGAAAGACGACCCGAACTTAATAACGTTCTTGAAGACGTGGACTCCTGAGGCTTACATTCAGGTGTGGCCTATATATATATACAATTTTAAAATTTTGTTAAAATTTAGTTGATGTGGCGTATATTCAGGTGCGCTCAATAGTCCGGATTTATGGTAATACGAGCATTTTCAGGAGGAAATCTGGTATACGGTGACACAAAAGTGTGTGGAATTCGATTGGGTATGCATGCCAGGCGGTTAGGTGGTGACACTAAATGATGATGTATGTGACGTAAACGCGTAAGCAACGTGAGCAGGTCTGACCAGAGTTTTGCGTCTTGGGCAGTGTAGACGGAAACGCTACAGCGGGACGTATTCAACTTTTATACTCTGAAAGGTGGTTTCAGATATTTACATATTTAAGGCCTAAGAACACCTTCACAGTCTAAATGAGGGGCACTTCCAATAAAATATTTAGTTTTTACCTGCGATTGTTCTCGTGTACACAGGCCCTTAGTCAGTAATCCAAAGCACCAGCGGCTTCACAACCCATTACACAAATTAAGATTAAAACATATAAACACGTTTAAATCATCCTTTATGTTTTTGCTCTTTGTTATCATGTAATATTTCAATGTGTGAAGGTACTGTGTCCAAATCCTTTCCCTTGTGGATCAAAAAAAATATTAAGTCTAAGTAACAATGCTGATTTTGGTCATCGGTTTGTGAAACTGTTTTGCATTACTTGGAAATGCATTCTAGTCTAACCTGTGTCAAAGTCTATTTTCAGCATGAAACTTTTTATCGCAAAGTTGCAGACTTTTGAAATGAAAAAGTAGCGGTGCACCTGTGTCTTTGGGGCAGAGGAGTTTGCGAGTGAAGGTGTGCAGTGTGTCTAATAATGCAGAGTATTGATAGCCATATGGGCCTGTATAATCACTGGCTCTTGGATTCATTTCTGGTAAATATATAATTCAGGGTAGCGTCAGGCAATTTTGACTTTAATTAAAAAAGACCCAACCTTTTTAGAAGTATTTGCCGGCCTCTCTCCTCACTGATGAATTGGAAATGAGTATGCCTTCCAATCCTTGCTTTTTTAATTAGGTTATGTTATGGCGAGGTAAAGCAAACTTGTGTGGAATTGAATTAGTGTAGACCAGATGTGCCTTAGTTATCAGGCTGTTTCTGGCTCTTTTTAGTTCTCTTTTGCCTGGGAGCGTGTGTTATGGAGGAGCAGAGGTGGGCGAAGGAGGCAGACATTTCGGATCAGAGCTGAACACTGCCAGTTTACACTCTCCCGCAGTGAAGGCAAATCACTTTAACTCAATTCAACATGACACCCCTGGCTATACTTTATTCTTATATTGTCACTTTTATTTATAAAGACTTCCAGTAGCTGTTCAGTCATATGCAATAGTTTTCACTTTACTGCAAGTCCGGTGTTTTAAAGGGCCCATGTTACCCGATTTTCTGTTGTGTTATAATGATGATTCCTCATCACAAACATACTTGGAGTTGTGTTTTGTTTCAGTCACACATGTTTAACTCACAAATCCTGCATATTTACCCTGAGTTCTTCTCTCAAACAAAAAACACTCAGTTTCAACTTGTGATATCATATGATAATACATAAATAAAGCGCTTGACTTTTTTTATACTCCATACACCTTCACTAGATAAGATGGAATAAAGCATTTTGATATTTGGAGAGAAAGACAGGCTAATGATAGCCAGGCTGGTGCCACCTAGTGCCTCTGCACAATTTCATTTCTCTCCAGCGACTAGGTCAGGAATACACTAGACGGTTCACAAAAAACCCAGAAGTGCGAGTTCGGGCACCAGCCAATCAATGAAGAGCCAAACGTTATGTGTTGTCAACAATTCCCATCGAGGATTTAAAGCCGAAACAGAGAGAATGTTTGGTGAATTTTATCAATGGGAAAGACGTTATTGCCCTTCTCCCTATGGGATTTGGGAAAAGCTTAATTTACTAGTTAGCCTTGTTAGTGGCGCATTACATATGTCATGACCAAATAGCAGCAATTGGTTCAATAAAAAAAGTACCCGCCTACCGTCGAGCTAACAAATTCTAATCCTGTGAGTTCAGACGGTTTCCACGAAGTAAAACCGACTGAAGAATTAGACTAGACTAATGAAAAAGGACTGCTCAAATGTGTGAATGAAACAAAACACAACTCCAGGTATGTTTTTGAAAAGGCAATAGCATTATAACATGACTAAAAGCTCACAAGAATCAATTTTATGTAATATAGGACCTTTAAACATGTTTCTGTTGTAGCTCTGTCAGGCCTATAGTGGCTACAGTTGAACTGGCGGAGCGCAATTTCTTTTTAGGTTTACTTAAGTTCTTTCCTTTTCTTTTTGTTTAAGTTCTCTTTAGTTCCTGATTTTGTACCCTTGTAGCCTGTTTGAACTATAACTGAATTACAATGTTTAATCAATCTACCGGAACCTCAGAGCATTGACAAGATTGTTGATGGGTGGCCAAGCTTGTGTCTTGCAATATGATCATGACCGTGAAATCATTAAAAGTGCAACATGTCAATTTTTTGTAAAGGAAGTTAAATCATCAACATTTTTTTTTTCCTGATATGTTCCAGCTTATAGCAACTATTTCAATTCAAATTTTACATTTCTTTAAGTGTAAAATTTGAAAACTGTGAGTGAGGTCACTTCTCCACAGATCTGAGCTGGTCTGTTGCTATCACCTGCTTGTCTCCATGACTTAAATAACAGTATTATAAACCTGATTATTTCAATATTTGATGAGTGATCCCACAAACCTGAAAGAAGTCCATAGCATGTGTAAAACTACATAAACAGCCAGGCTTCACCTCAGGTCTTAGAGAAACACACACGGTTTTTGAAAATACATCACCAGAAGCCAGTCCCTCTATTGCACATACTATTACCCATGCTTGATGTCTCCATTATAACTACTTCCTACATCTGTTTTGATTTATGCTTCTGGCTATGTGCAGATGTAAAGAGATTTTGCCTGAGGTGCGACTAATAAAAGACCTTTGCGATGTTTGACTCCCCACTCTCCTAAAGACCCCAGAAAATCTAGATTGTGTGGCGATGAATGAAGTGCAGCCAATCTCATTTTCCTTAACTTCTTTCTCTTGTGTCCCTTGAGGCGTTTGTCAATAAACGGTCTCTGCTCAGTCGCGGTGCACACCCCGGCCCATTCTTGCCATATGCCCTCCTCCAATCTTCCCACAATCCCCCTGGGGTAGACCCAACCTCTCCACTTGGCTCCCTTGTCACTGAGCAAAATTACCCAAGTGGCGGCATATTTGTGACACTTTAGCGAGCGCCCCGTCTTAGAATATGGCAGTAAAGATTGCTCTATCGGTTCTGGATCATTTAGAATGCAATTTAATCCAGGCCTCGCGGAAAAAAGCAAAATAAAAACAAAATGTCTTAATTAAAAAAGCTGGGTGGCTATTGGCGGTTTATGTGGCAGGACAGTGCTCTGTGTGCCTGTACACTGCGCCCCATGGGGATAATTACAATACAATATACACTAAAACGGAAATAGCAACCGTCCCGTAAATGAAACATAGCAGGATGCAATCATCTATTCTAACAGTGGGAAGGCAAATGCATTTATATTTGGACTTTGTCTCAGGAGTACATTTCAAAAAGCACCAAAAATATAAGCTTTTATGTTTAAATTAAGCGTGTTGGTTTAATGATAAATGTAAATATAATTCACAATTAACTGGAAAAGAAGGAATAACAAACATTTAAAGGCCCATATTACACTATTTTCTGTCACTATTTTCACCACAAACAGATCTGGAGTTGTGTTTTGTTTCATTCACACATTTAACACACAAATCCTGCACATTTAGGCTGAGTTCTTCTCTCAAACAGAAAACACTCTTCCACTTTTTGATGCCATGTGGTAAATACAGAAAGTGCTCCACTCTGTTTTTAAATTCCATACACCTTTACTACAATCTTTTGAATGATGAAACATGCGAATGAAGCATAACACAACCTTGGATATGTTTTTCATGAGATAACAACATTATAGCATGGCTTAAAGCTCATAAGAATTCATTCTGTGTAATATAGGACCTTGAAAAAAAAAGGCAAATATCTGTCAAAAAGGTGGTAACTTTATGATAAATGATTCAGTGCAGTTTCAGTTTGGCCTACGCTCGCATATTCATTCAGCAGTAAGTGTTTTGCCAAAATTCACAGCACCAATAAATTGGAGTACACAAAGCAACGCAGCATAGAGTTGTGTCCTTGAGCAATCCACTTTTGCTTGTATGAGTGATTTTGGCTGTGCACTTTGGTTGGAGAGACTCTAGTTGGAAATTGTCAGTCTGCAGGAGTAGGTGAATTGCATGAATAATGTAAAATGACTTATAGAATGTCTCTATAAGTCATTTTAATTAAGCGTTATAAGCTAATGCATGGTAATAATGTGATGTGAGTTAAGGTGAGCTTCATGTCTCATTGTGCTTTCCAGATTCTGCTGCATCGGTTGGTGTCACTGGTTCTGTGATTAGTCAATCAGAAAGAAAAAGGTTTTATTTTTAATTAAATTTAATTTTATTGTTTGTGTTTTTCACGAAAACCTTTAACAATTCATGCTATATCAGTAATGTATTTCCCTTGATACTTTGCTGGGACATCATCCTGGGGGGGTTTACATGTATTTGTACTGACAGAATGTTTAGCAGTTACCATGGAGACTAGGGATGTAGCAATAACTGAAATATTGTGGTATCGTATCGTCAAAAGTTTCACAATAATATCACGGGCTGTCACAATATATCGAATTACAAGTTCCTTTGCTTGAATGCATTTTTTATAGTAGCAATAGCTAATATACATCGGGTACTACACATCCCATGATTCATTTCAGCGCAGACAACATGCGGAAATATATTTTTACTTGAATACTTGGGATTATGATGGAAATAATTCACACCAAATTCTTGTCAGGGTATTTTAAAAGCAAAAAAAGTGTCCTATCTAAAATTATATCAGCCTCTCCGAAATATCTCAATAAATATTGTACCCTGAGATGCATATCGTGATAATATCGTACCGAGAGTTTTGGATATCGTTAAGTCTCTCATGGTGGCACAATGCACACATTAGCACACTGTTAAAAAGTTTTAAGACAGATCACAACAGCTCCAGCTAAGTCAGTTTGTGTTAAAACGAAACAAAAAAATCCAAATCCAAAGCTGGGACCTAGAGCTTCAGACAGAGCAGAGCCTACAGTTAGCATCACACCCCGAGGGAATGTTGATGACAGCTGCACCGTATCAGTTTTGTCGTTGGGTCTGCTCCTCTCCTACAAGGTCAGGTGTTTGTATTGTATTGTATTGTAAACCTGTATTGCGATGACTCAGCCCACAGACATCTGTCAGCCCTTGAGCTCCTCTGGACACTGTCTGCTTGTCGTAGCTTTGATGCCCCATAGCCGCTAATGGAGACAGATAGAGCCAGCGCAAGCAGCAGAGCACTCCTCCAGCCCTCCTCTCCTCCCCTCTGTCCTCCCAGGTCTATCACCCCATTCCTCTTGGCTCCTTAATGCTCTGCTCTGCTCTTCTCTTCGGAGGCCACTGGGAGGGCTGTAACTCCTCTCCAGACACCTCCCTGGTCCCGTTTGCCAGAAGAAACAGCTGGCCCCCTGCAGACTCGCGCTCCTCTGACAGATCGGAAAAGGCGAAATGGAAAGCTCCCATCCTCTGCCGCAAGCTGTTTTGTATTCAAACAGAGCCCTTGTTAAGTCTCGCCTATGAAAATTTTAAATGTGTGTGTTGTGTTTTTGCCATAGGGTAAGTGAGTGTGAGGAAGATGTCTATAGTAGCATACATTGTTTGGTTTTGGTGTTACAGCACTACTTCTAGTTGTGAGGGAGTTTGCACACAGTGGCTTAGAAGCTAGAAAGTTTGGTGGTTTCAAATCGTGCTCATTTCTTTGTCTGGAATGTTCCACGGTATGACATTAAAGTTTTCTATATTGATGGAAATGAGTTAAATTTAGTTTAGTTCACAGAGACCTTGTTCAGGAGCATTAATCAAAGAAATATTGAGGAGATGCTTTGTACCATATAGCTCACAAGCGCAAGTTATATGTCAGATCTGTGGAGTGGCAACCCTGCTCATTGTATGAATTCACACTATTTGTATGAAGGTAAATATTTTGCAAAATGTGAGAGAGTGTAAACATTATGTGAGAACTTAGAATATAATGTGTGAATGCGTAGAACAAAGCTTTGAACTTGTAATTGCCTATTTTCATATACGTGTGTGGTGAATTTGCAGTCATGGTGGAAAAAACCAACAACACACGAGTGCTTGAAAAAAATGTGTGCACTTGCGGATTGAAATTTTCACTTGTAGAAAATATTTACACAAACTGGAGAAAAATATGAATAAATGAGTAGATTGATATTTGCATGAACAGAGTGACATCTGCATCCGTTCATGACAGATACAACCACAACTCAGCGACTGCAACTTCTCAAATGTGTCCCAGCAGGTTCAAATCTGCGCGCCTTGACTTTTGCAACACATTTTGCGATGTGCATGTGGCAAAACCGATTTGCAGTTGTAGAGAGCTGGGGATTGACCAGTCAGAAAGGGGGAAGATGAAGAATCCATGTATTGTTAGTTAATTTGTGTTTCAAAATAAAACCAAAAATAAGAAAACTAAAAAAAAACAACTTCATTTTTCTTCATTATTGGTCTCCAAAACCAAAATGAAAAAATGGATAACAGGACTAAACCAGGTCTCAGTTCTGTTCTCAGTCGCTGTTTGATCACGGTCTTAGTCTCGATCTGGTCTTGGTCTGGTCCTGGTTTCCTCATCACCCGATTGTCTACGCAGGGGCACCTTTGGGCCAGTCCCGACACTCTTGCAAATATCAAACTACACATTTATTCATATTTTTCTCCCATTTGTGTAAATATTTTCCACAAGTGAAAATTTCAATCTGCAAGTGCACTCGTTTTTTTCAAGCACTCGTGTGTTTTTTTGTTTTTGTTTTTTTTCACTGTGACTGCAAATTCAACACACATATATGAAAAGAGGTTCAAAAGTTTTGTTTTACACATTCGCACATTATATTCTAGGAGTTCTCAAATCAAGTTTACATGCTCTCCCATTTTTTACTCTCCCATATTTACCTTCATATATTTGAGTTATGAAAACACCTGTATTTGAATAAATTAAAGATAGATACATTGGATGCCAGAGCAAAGTAATAAGTCCTCCATCAAGACATGATTTCAAAGTTACGTGGTGCACCTTTAAACAGTCCCTGCCTCCTGCCTGAGCCTGTCTTCTTCACTGTGAGCTTGTCAGACAGCGTTGCCCTCGGTAACTGATGGGGGTGATCAGGCATTCTGTGTGGGTGAGCTCAGCGCTGCTAATAGACTCCAAACTATTGGCCAGGCTGTACATAATCAGATGGTATTGACATTGGTAGAAAGAACATCAATATACATGTTTGTGCTGACACTGGAGCACGGAGCCTAATCTTTAATAGGGATTATCTTTTCTTCTCCTGGACACTACCCGTCACGCTTACGGAGGTCATTTTGGAGGGAATGTGTATTGAGTACTTCATTCTATATTCTAGTTTAGCATGCAGTACATTTTGTCACTGGCATTTTGTCTCTCACTTTTCCCCATCTTCCAAGTCTTTTGTAATGACCTGGCTGAGCTGAATATTGGCTTAATGACCCTGGGTGGATTTGATTGCTGTACAGTTTTATTAATTAAAGGAAAATTGTGTAAGTTTTCAAGTCTTCAGTTCCGTCAGCCAATGCTCTTGTTTTGTCTTTGATATTTTTTTTTCTTTTTTCTGCAATCCAAGACAACAAGGAAATTCAAATAAAATATATTTTTGGCCATCAAATCGGCTGTGGTTGAACAGAGTAAAGATATTTAAGTTAAGGCGGTACTGGGCACGTTTACATGTTTTTTAATTCTGATGTTATTATTGCAACTTCAATAATTTGGAATTAAATTATTCTCCTTTGACTTTACATAGAAATAATAATTCCAAATTAAGGTTTACATTTAAAACACTTTAAATTGGCTTTATTTAATTCCACTCAATGTCTGGGGTGCTAATACCAGTTTTTTTTTTTGTTCTATCAATTTGTTGTTACGCATGGGGACGTGTACCGCTGTTCCCCTGTCCATACACCATTTAAACTAGGGAACAGCATTCCAAACCCAAACTCCTGAACCAGCAGGCTCAGATCAGCTGCAGCGGAGAGTGGTGTTAGGTGCCTCAGATTGAGAAGCACTTTCCCCGGGGAAGAACCAAGAGCACGAAGTACGGACCGCTCAGAACAACATATAATGAACCAAACAGGATTCTGTCTGGATGTTTGCACCACCTTGGTACCAGCCGCAGCCCTGGAGCACAGAGGACAAGAGCAGCCCTCCCAGACCTGTTGTCCACACGCATTCTCACTTTTGCCACATGGATCCAGTGGTCTTGCTCGCCCCTGTCTGGACCCAGCACATAGAGGACGGAGCCTATGGACCTGTCTGACCAACCCGCTCGGAGGACGGCACAAGACCAAGGAGGGGCTGCGTTCTAAGGTGAGTGCTCCCGTGTCTTTACTGTTGTTACGTGAACTCAGCGCTTCTGTTCCAGGCTAATGTGCGGTGAGTTGTGTAAAGTTATAGGCTATATGCTGCTGTTTTATGAGTTCATGATGGTAACTTGGGATAAGGACGGCTCACGGTGTTAACGGGGAACCTCGGCACCTTTTACACAAACATGATACAAACTTTTTCGCCTTATTGCAGTGAGTCATCGTGTCAGAAGGGTGATCCAACACGCATGCGCTGAAAGACCGGAATGAATTTTGAAGCAGAATAAATGTTTACATGATTGCGGAATAAATTATTTCCACTTTACAATTGGAATAAACCACCCACTTAATTCGGATTTAAGATTAATTCCGAATAATCATTACGTATTTACATGGTCTTTTTAAAGCAGAATAAATTTTTATTCTGAATTAAATTATTTTTTATGGAAATTAAATCTCTCATGTAAACGGGGCAACTGTGGAACATTCCAGGCAGACAGATATAAGGCTGTAACTTGCCAGAACCGTGTCAGAACTGAAGAAACTCCTTGGATGAGTGGCAAAAACCTATTCAATATTAAAAACTTTGATTCACTTGACAGAATTTAATTTTCTTTTGTGATTCCAGACAAAGCAGTAACATTTTCATGAGACAAGCAAATAGTGGACCCCCCACTAGAAAACTTCACATTGAACATCTTTAATAACAAACAACTACCAAAATCATACAGAGGGTGCAGCCCTAAATTAGATTAGTCCTATTTCATTTTTAGTCCATGTCTAAGAGTAATCTAAAATGAGTTAGGTGTGCAGATCAGGATATAGATTACTTTCAAATTGATGCACTTCCTGACACAAAGCTCTTCAAAAAAGCACTACATTAAATTAAGTTAACGGTTTAACTAATTTATAGATTTAGTACTCGTGCTTGTTGACTTGTGAGGTTGGATTTAAGTATTTCGTTATTCACTTTTAGGTAATTAGATAATGCATTAAAAACAAAAACAAAAAAATCTCAAAGTAAACTATCTGCACCTTCTCCTATACTATACAAGTATTTCATCTTGAGAAAGTCAGACAGATAAGTGCCGCTGTGCACCCACCACCTCTCTGTCAATCACCTCTTATTATTCCAGCCCAGTCTCTGCTCCTGTGCCCCCTGTGCCCGCTCATGGAGAGACAGCGCCAACCATCTGACCTCGAGTGAGTTTTCTGCCAATACAGGTTTTCATAAGTCCTTTTCTATGTGCAAATACTTACACACAAGACCTCAAAGTATCACAAGAGACCACTGAAGATCCACCCCTTTTTATTTTTTAAACTTTATCCAACATTTTGTCTTTTCACACTCTCAGGTTTTGGTTTTGGCTCTGGTCCAGTCTGTCCTGCCAGGCTAAGCTCTCCCTCACACCTGCATTATCAGATACGGCCAAAGGAGGACTGCTGCCGTGCTGGTATCACAACTTCACCAGGAGAAGTTTGACCTTAGGGAGTGCTATGGCTGTCACATTACATGTTAAAAGTCAAGAAAGAGAACCTTTCTGTGTACACTGGTGCTGGATTTATAAGGAAAATAAAAGACATACATTTATTATGTTCTGTTTCATGTGTTTAAAGGTCCTATATTATGCAAAATTGACTCTTGTGAGCTTTAAGACATGTTGTAATGCAAAAACATGCCCAGATGTGGCAGGGCTCTAAAAAAACAAGATCGAATTTCTGAGTGTAGGTGGATTTATTGTGCCAGTGTCAAGAGGAAAAAATTTCCAGTAAATATTTACAACAGAAGATTCAACTTTAACTGTCCCCTTTAAGGTCAATTTTGTACAGCACACCAATGTTTCCTGCTCCGTAACCGGTGGCAGACTGACTGACTGTGGGCGCGGCAACAGCCATATAGAATCATAGACAGACTAACTCGTGTTTTGTTTCATTCACACATGTTTGAGTAACCCTTTATTAGTAGTCTGTCTACATCTCCAAAGTTCACAATGCTCTGTTCCACTTAGTGATGTCATGAAGAGGTAGTTTTCAAGTTAACACCTGTACCTTTAGTTCAGTAGAGATTGGCAATTTCAGGGCTAAAATTATTTCAGTAATTCTAGTACTTGTGTATGGAGTTTATAATTACAGTGGAGCACTTCCTGTATTATCACATGACATCACAAGGTGGAACACTGTGTTTTGTGTTTAAGAGAAGAAGTCAACTCACCTAAAAATGCAGGGTTTGTGTTGAACATGTCAATGAAACAACATTATAACAAAGATCAAGAAATCAGGAGTAATATGGGCCCTAATGAAATGTGATAAATTGGACTGAACTAGGAATGAAAAATATATAATATATATATCGGCATATTGGCATATCTTCAGAGCGCTATGTCTATTTCACTTCTGAGATCTGCTTTGGCAAAACTTCATAAAAATAAAACCAACGCTGGCTTGTTGTGGCTCTCTGACTCTGTAATTAGTGGGTTTAACCACAGGAATCAAACTGACTCAAAGTGCATTGTCTTCTCTGTTTGCACAAATGAACCAGGGTGAAATACTTTTTCTTCAAAATAGCTTGTGAAAGTGGTGTCATTATTCAGCCCCAGAGTCATGATTGTTGTCAGTTAAAAGGCTTTAAAGGGTTCATTTTACATTATTTTCTGATCTCTGTTATAATGTTGTTTCCTTCCTGTCATGTGGTAATACAGGAAGTGCTCCACTGTGTTTTTAAATACCACACCCTTCACTAAAATCATCTGGATAATTTCAGCTCCGGAATTGCCAGTCCCTACAGAACAAAAGGTAAAAGGTAGCCATTGAAAGTACCACTTCATCACAGGCTGAAACAGAGCATTCTGAGCTTTTGAGATGTAGATGGGGGTTACAAAGGGTTACTCAACCATGTGTGAATGAAACAACACAACTCTAGGTATGTAGTTGATGAGGTAACAGCATTCTAACACTTAAACTCACATGAGGATATAAGACCTTTACAACATTAGATTAATATGGGAAGGTGGTAGAGTCAATCTCAACTGGGTCCATAAGGAATGACAGAGTTTGTGCATCATAAGTTGAGTAACCTGCTAGCTACCGTGTTCCAAATAGGAAATGAGCATGGGAGCACTTCTGACTCAACTCCGTCTCCAATTTAATTTGGATTGAAAAAACGGTCACCCCTCTCTCTCTGTCAAGCTCCTCATTTTGGTTTTAAACTGTTTGTTTTAACCTGCTCTACATGATCATGGTGTTTTTATGTCACAATTTTATAAATCAATTCCTGTTAAATATTATTACAGTCTCAGTGAGCTTCATTTGACTGGAGCGCTGACGTCACACTCCCTTAGTCCGCTTCTTCATACAGTCAGTGACAAGAACGCAACCACCACTAATATATGGGGAAAATAGGACATTTTTATAGATGCAAGTCACACTGAAAGAAAAAAAAAAACACTCACCTAACATCTGTCTTTACAAACAAGGTTGCACTTTGTTCTTCCTTTCAAACCTGGTGACTTTTCCTTGAGGAATGTCACTCGTAGCTTCACACCGTATCAGAACACAGAGAGTCACACTTACAGACTGCTTTTATTTGCATTGGTTTGCATGTGTAGCGCGTCTTTTGTTGAACGCATGTCCCTAGAAGGCAGAGGATTAGAGTGGAGGGCCCCCCGCATGAGCAGTGGTGAGGATAAGTGAATATAGACCACAGTGCCCCCTCAGATCTGAACAGGGAATTTGATCGACGATCTTAAAGCACGGGCGACGCTTCATCTTAGTGCTTCCTACTGTGATCTGACAGCCCATCTCCTGTTGGGATCTGTACGCAACAGCAGCCCCCAGTAATCTATTTGAACTGCCAGGGCTAAACGCATAAAGTGCACATTCTACTATAAGGAGGTGTACATTTGTAGGCCTTGTCTCCTCTGGTGGTGGAGCAGCTTGTTACTGAATATATGGCGTGTGTTTGATAGTACTTTGATAGTAGCTGACACACAAATATAACGTTACTATTGAGCGAGGGGCTCAGCGGTGAGAGCAGTGGTCCCCTAACCCAAAGGTCGCATGATTGATTCCAACTCTGTCCAAGCTCTTCTGTTAAGTCCTTAGGCAAGACACTGGCACATATTGGCAGCCTCACTTCTTTCAGTCTGTCCCAGGGCAGCTGTGGTTACAATTACGGCTGAGTATTATTAAAAAGTTGCCGATACGATCTCAATACTAGGAGTGTAACGATATCCAAGTCTTATGATATGATATCGTCATGGTATGGACTGCACAGTATGATATTTATTGTGATATCATACGAAAGTTCACTATATGGTGGGGAGGCTCACGATTCTGGATGTAACAAAATCCATATCTCTCAGTACGATATTTTCACGATCTACATCTTACGGTATGATATTTATTGAGATTTTTTGTGGAGCCTAACAAAACTGTTAATGTGCTACTTTTTCCTCTTAAAATGCCTTGACAAGACTTAATCCAAAGAACTAAGACTCAGAAGTGCTTAGAACTGTTATTTCTTCTTGTAGTCTGTACTGAAATGCAGCAAAGGATCATGGTCTATGTAGTTCCCTCTGTCTTTTTTTAGCTATTGCTTCTATTGCTGCACCATAACTTTTAATTTAAGCAAAGAGACTTATTTCAAATCGATTTGATACGGTTCAGTAAAAAAAATAACTCATAGCTGTCTTTGTTAACAATTTCTTGTGTAAAGTTAATGTGAAACTCACCCATTTTAAGTAAGTCAGTCTTTATTTATATAGCGCTTTTCACAGACATATGTCACAAAGACACTTTACAGAGCATTTATAGATTCATTATTCTTTTTCTCCACACCCGGTGATGGTAAGCTACTATTGTAGCCACAGCCGCCCTGGGGCATACTGACAGAACCGTGGCTGCCATGCCAATCGGTGTCATCAGTCCCTCCGACCACCACCATCACTCACGCACACACCACTTTCATACTAGGCAGTGTGGGTGAAATGTATTGCCTAAGAACACAACAACAGTTTTTGTGACTGGCACCCCACTGTGGCACCTGATTTTCCCAGTGGTCTCCCATCCAAGTACTAACCAGGCCCAGCCTTGCTTAGCTTCTGAGATGTGATGGCATCAGGGTTTGACAATCAAAGCCTGATCCCTGGTCAGATCCAAACAGTGAAAATGTCAAATGTGTCGCATAAAAAAGTTTCCTTCCTCTAAACAAGCAACAAAACTTAGCACTGTAACAAAATAATTTAGCAAAATATACCAAAAAATGCTCTTGGTGATAGATCGATACAGCAGCCCACAATATTGACACTGTATTGTATCATCACATTAAACAATACGATATATGGATATTTCGATATATTTGCACACCCCTAGTTACAATAGTAAGTTGGTGTGGAGTGAATGAGTAACGATGACAGTACGGCGCTTTAAGAGACATTGTCGAGCTTGTGTATTACAAGTGTAAGTCATTATTATTATTATTCCTATTGAGATGGTACATAGCACTTTGGAAATAACATGATAACTAAACACTATGATAGTAATTCCACGGTAACACAGAGACATTTTTCATTCAATTTTATTTCATGGTAAAATGACTGTGAAGTAATTGAAGCCTTGTACTTGTAATGTGCTTTGCAATCTTGGCGAAACCTCTCAAAGCACTGAACTGTAGTCATTACTCATTCACTCCGTACTCAAGCTACTACGGAGCTCAACAGTGACTGCCCGCTCTGGTGCCAGAAGTAAATTTTCCATTCATTTTTCCCATTGACTTTTGGAAAATTTGAAATATTAAGAGTTTAAAGAAATCACAGAGGCTAATCAGCTACCTGGTAACTAATATGCATAAAGTAGTTGTTTTAAGTCCAAAAAGCACATTTAAAACAAAAGATTCAGCAAAATGCATTCATAACTTAGCTGTTTATAAAGTTTCAAAAACAGATCTGTGCTCAAGAGTTACCATATAGCTGATTAGCCCAGAGCTTTCCAAACTTTTATTTATTTATTTATTTATTGAGAAGTCTATGGGAAAAAATAAACAAGAAATTTTGTTCCAGAACCGAGGAGTGGAGTGGTCACTGTTCAGCTTCGTTGTAGTCACAGCTGCCCTGGGCCTGACTGACTAAAGTGAGGCAGCCAATCTGTGCAATCGGCCCCTTCAAACACCACCAATCAGGCACACACCGCTTTTCTTGTAAGGTGGGTGAAGTGACTTGCCTAAGGACACAGCAACAGTACTTGGTTCAAGCAGAATCCTAACCTCTGACTGTCAACTATGTAGACGAGCGCTCTAACCACATCATGAAGCCGATTTTACTCTGAATAAAAAGTTGTCTTTGTACTTTTTTGACAGATAACATGTATCTCTGGAGCTTTTGTTAGAAAACGGCTTTACTTTTCAGTGTCAAAAAAGTCCCGGATACCCTTCATGGAATCGTATGAAAAAGTTACCACATCTTAATAGAAATTTTGAATTGTGCTTTGAAAGGCCAAAAATTCTTGCTGAAAATGAGATTCCATTTGTTCATGAAAATGATTTGAAAATAGTGTCAAAATGTTCATATTGCTGTATGGAACTTACTTTAAAGGGTCCATATTACGCTATTTTCTGGTCTACTACGATGTTGCCTTCTGAAAAATATGCTTACAGTTTCATTCACACATGTTTAACACACAAATCCCACATATTCAAACCGAAAACACTCTGTTCCACCTTGTGATGTCGTGGTGAAACAGGAAGTACTCCTCTGTCTTTTTAAACTTTGTAAAATCATTTTGATCATTTCAAGCCTGGAATTCCCAATCTCTACTGAACAAAAGGTAAAAAGTATTTTAGTAGTAGTAACTTGAAATTGAACTTGAACTTTGGAAATGTAGACAGACTAATAATAATAAACTCAAACATGTGTGAATGAAACAAAATACAATTAGATGTATGTTTTTGATGAGACAACAACATTCTCACATGTCTTAAAACTCACAATTTTACATAATATTTTTAGTTTAATGTTCCTCCACTTGTCTCTTTCTCAAATTATGAGTGTGATCTGTGTGATTAGGTAACTTAAGCTTGTTTAATCCATGGGCTAAAGACTATTAGTTGAGCTGAGGGTTTGTCATTACTGATACCACTTCCTGCACTACATCAAAATGAGCTCTTAACATCTGCTGTCTATTTCACCGCTCATATTTTTACTGCGCTGTATATCATTGCTTTTCTGTGCAAAAGTCAACATGGACAACTGAGGAGAGATCAACTTCTGGCTCAAATCTGTTCTTTCTTTCTCACCCTCCAACAGAATGACCTTAAACGACCCGGGGCTGTAAAAATGTGCTAATTTGTAAGATAAAGTTCTAACCAAAGTTTAAGGAATTTCAATCTTCTGTAGCAGCTTGTTGTACAGTTTGCCCAATCATGCACCAATGCTAAATATTTTGGGACTTCATTGAAGTATGTTGGCCAATTCCCTGGACCAAATATCTCTAAAGAAGAGCCCGTCCTCATCAAGCTGGCCCCTATGAATCAAACTGCTATTTACTTAGGTTTGGCTAAATATGTGCTCTAAATTACCAGCTTAGAAATGCAGTTTGGTAGATTTTAGGATGCTTTTGAAAAATACCAAATATTTTGGCTTTGCACATATCAAGCTCACATCACATTTTGGGTCTAGTTGTAAAATAAAGTATCAAAATCTGTTCTGGCGGACAGTCATTTCTTTACCTGAAATGTTCCACAGTACACCATTAAAAAGCCCATCAAAAAGCTTCATCACAAACTTACCTGGAGTTGTGTTTTGTTTCATTTACACATATTTACACACATTGAACACATAAACCCTGGATATTTAGGCTGTGTTCTTCTCTCAAACAGAAAACACTCTGTTCCACCTTGTGATGTCATGCAGTAATACAGGAAGTGCCCCTTTGTGTTTTGAAACTGCATACACCTTCACTAAAATCATTTGGACGTATTCAGTGCCGGAATTACCAATCTCTTCTGAAGTAAAAGTAAAAAGTAACTGTTAATATGAAAACCACCACTTAATGACATCACAAGGTGGAACAGAGCATCTTGAGCTTTGGAGATGTAGACTAATAATAAAGGGTTACTCAAACATGTGAATGAAACAAAACACAAGTCCAGGTCGGTTTTTGAGAAGGTAACAGTGTTATAACACATCCTAAAGCTCACAAGAGTCATTTTGGTGTAGGACATTTTAAGGTTTATAAGTCCATGGTGACAAGAACGTAACATCACCAACGTACAGGTCAGATCTGTAAAGAGGAGACCCCACGGACAGTACAACTGCATGTTCTTTAGGTGTTTTCTTTTAGCAATTAAAATGCCTGGGATGGCAAGATAGGTAATACAGTTGCAGTAGCGTGGAATAGTCAAGGTAAAGTAACATAAGCCCACCAGAAAAGTTACATAATGCACCTTTAAAAAATGTTTAGTTTTGCCTTCACCAGCTTTCACTGTCCTTCAGTTTGAGAGAAATGTTATTTATAGTTCACATTTCCATAACAAAACTCCACACAAATACTAAAATGCGAAACGATGCTACAAAACTGGGCAACTGTACGCACTCAGACGGGCTCTTTGTAACAGCAGAGTGCCGCAAACACTTCAGCTGAGCCCTAGGAAACATTTTCTTCTCATTAGCCAAATGATGAATGATGTAATTCCGTCACAAAATGGTGTTATCCCTCCAAAAGCACTGGGCTTATTTGCAGAATTTGTGTTTCCTCGTTTCTATCGGCAATTAGCTATAATTTACTACACTCTCATATTTTCACTTGACCTTGTGTGCACGGGCCAGACTCTGAGTATGGCAATATTATTGTACATGGAACATTCACCTTTTCTCGAGTCTTTTGTACTGCAACCCACTGTCTGAGATAATTGCCACTCCATAAACACATGCTAATTGGGCTGCTTTGATCCCTGCAATTTCGCAATTCTTCTCAGGCAAAAGAGAAGAAGAAGTCACTCTGCTTCATGTTTAACACTGGTCCTAATGTGGCAGTGAGTAGAACACGTTTCTAGTGAAGGGTCTGCCACCTGCTTGCTTTCATGGAAATGTTATTGCTTTGTCTAGAATGTTCCACAGTATAGATTAAAGCTAAGTGATAAGCAGGTCACAGCACTGCGCAACATGACTGCTCAGATCTGCGGAGTGTTCCCGCTATTCAGAGAAGAAATTAAAGGGCCCATGTCATACAAAATAACTCTTTTACATTTCACAGGAACTATGAAAGCCGGCTATTGCTCTGCCCATCTCATCCAGCCACACAACCATGGATCTATTAAAATAACCTGTTTAGTGGTCTGATAATCTTTCATTCATCATGGCGATACAGCGCGTTCAGCCTTATGTGTTGGACCCAGAATCGGACGAGGACTTGGAGGTGCACGAAGCACAAGCACCGCGTCAGCATCAGCTGAACATTACTGATTGGTAAAGTATTAATAAACACTAGTAGATAAACTTATTATGTCGTGTACACTGGAAGAGGCGGTGGAGCGGGGGAGGGGGTGGGTGGAAAGCGTTTTCTGCTACATCAAACACGTCATCGTTGTAGCAGGCTTTAGTTCGTTGTCACGTGGGAGGGTGGCAGAAATACGCTGCAATTTGTTTAAAAAAAACTCCAAATCAACCTAAAAAACACTTTGGCGACATATGCAAGGCCCACACATCACTCTTAGAAGGTAGAAAGCTCTGAAAAGTAAATTTGCATGAGATGGGCCCTTTAAAGTATTTTTTAAGCAACAGAAACACCCATAATGAATAAATTCTAGATTGATATGTTTAATGTCATACTATGGGACATTGAACTCAAAGCAGTAACATCTCCATGGCAACAAGTAGGTAGTGAACCCCCGCACTAGAAAAGTTTTGCAGTGCACCTTTAAGATCTCCCCTCAGGCCAGAGTTCTCGCTGCTTTCCGCTTGTTGTTCCTTCTTCCAAGTCGTAACAGATATGTCTCTCTCCGTAAAGGCAATGAAAGAGAAAAGGCTTAATCACGGCGTCAAAAGTCCTCCCATAATGGCATGTGGTGTTGGTTGGTTTTCTCGCAGAGAGCCAGAGGGCAGAGTGTGTGATCCAGGCCAAGGATGAGGTTTTCTGAGAAGAGATTTGAGTGGAAGTGGTCTGGTGGACAATAGGAGTCCTTGGAGCTAAAGAGTGCAGTTTTTTATCAGGTTGAGTTTTGTCTGAATTAAGAAGCACAAGCAGATCTTCACTGTCACTACTACTAGGCCTATGAATACTACTACTACTAAAACTATTAGTACTACCACTACTACTACCACCACCTATTACGACTACTACTACTGCTACCACTACTACTGCTACTACTACTACCACCACCACCACCACCACTACTATGACTACTGTTACTACCACCACCACCACTACTACTATCACACTACTACTACTACTATTATTACTACAACCACCACCACCACTACTACAACTACAACTACCACCACCACTACTACTACTACACCACCACCACTACTACTACTACTACTACTACTACTATACTACTACTACTACTACTACTACTACTACTACTACTACTACTACTACTACTACAACCACCACAACTACTACAACTACCAACACCACCACTACTACTACTACTACTACTACTACAACTACTACAACTACAACTACCAACACCACTACTACAACTACAACTACCAACACCACCACCACTATTACTACTATTACCACCACCACTAGTACTACCACCACCACTACTAATACTGCTACAGTCATTACCACTACCACCACTACTACTATTACTATTACTACTACTACTACAACCACCATGACCATTAACACTTACTACTGCCACTACCTCCACTAATACTATTACTACTACTACCACCACCACCACTACTACAACCACTACTTCTATTACTGCTACAACTACTACCACTCCTACCACCACCACCACTTCTACTACCACCACTACTACTTCTACTTCTACTACAACTACTACCACCACCACTACTGCAACTACCACTACTGCTGCTACTGCTGCTACTATGCTACCACTACAAATACTGCTGCAACTACTGCTACTACTATTACTACTACTACTACTACTACTTTTAATACAAGCTGAGCGGGCATTTGATTTTTTTTGTTTGTTTGTTTGTTTTATTGTGTTTTATTTTTTATTTTATTGCACTTTACATTGCCTTTGTACAACATTTTCGGCAGCTATGGTTGTTTTTAAATGTGCTTGATAAATAAATTTGCTACTACTAATAATAAACAACAACAACAACTACTGCTACTGCTACAACTGCTGCTGCTACTAGGCTACAACTATTGCTACTAAAATGGCAAAGACTACAATATAATTAGTCCACAGCGTCATCTGGGTAATGAGAACTGACAGCTTTTCCACTGTGAACTTGTTAAATTGAGCTGTTCAGGTATTATTATAAATCTGAGAAAGCCAGTAATAGACTTGCCCAGGATTTAGAATTCACACAGTACTTTAGGGAGATGTGAGTCTAGTCACTGGTGAATCACACCTTTTTCAGATGGGTATGATTGACAGGTGCATGAGCCAATCCTGGAGAGGCATGGTCTGTATTGGAAAAAAATAAAGGGATAAATATCACAGGTGGCTGAAAAACTTCTTGGATTTCTGCAGAATCAATGAGCGAAGCACTAACCTCTGTTAATCTGAGGTGAGATAAATATTATTTGTAAATGGTATGAGACCAATGAGCTCATTGTTTCAAATTAATCACTAAAAAAAAAAAAAAAAAAAATGTCATGTTTGGCTGGACATAATGGAGAGTGTGGGACCAAACTGAGATAAATGTATAAAAAATACAGAGATATACAGTATCATTATGAATTTATGGCCGTTCAAGTTATAGACATAAAGAAACCACAATATGCTAGAAACAATCAAAATAAATACTTGTACATAATAAGCATATATTTAATAACTAATACGTGAAAGTAAATTGCATTATGTCCAATTCAGTCTTTCATGGCTCCAACAGGAAAACTCAGTCATACTTTAATTAAAAATGCATTCATAGTCCTTGAGTTGAATTATAAACATCTGTTATATAATCATTGTTTAAATCATGCCAACGAACATCATAATCACACAAGTCCTGACATATTAATTCCTCATGTTTCACAGTGTAGCCATGGTCACTGGTGTAATCCTGGCATGACTCCACTCAGCTCTCTCATTGTATGTCCCTGTTAGTGAATAATGTATGTTTTTATTGGTCTTACACGCCTATGGGTTCAAATCTGCCTCTCGCTGCTCCCATGCGTGTTCATTGTCATTCTGTTGACGTGGTTAGCTTGGCTCTGCTCCTGTGATCCGGAGAAGCCTGCTACTGCTGTATGCCTGGCTCTCCCCTCGTGCCAAATTCCCCTGTTGTTTCACAGCTGCAACACAGGGGGCAGCAGAGGTCAACAGTCGCTCTCTGCCTGCTCCTTGTCTTCCTGCGCATAACAGAACCAGGGTTAAACTTTCTGGATATGTTAATGCATTTGAGTTGTAATGCATGCAAGATATAAATGTTTCAAAAGGGCTGTGCTGTGGTTGAATAAAACAATTCTAATTAACCCAGTGGGTATGTGGAGTGCACATCTTCCAGTTTTCCCCATTTTTCAATCAAAGTCTGTTTAAAGTGTTGCCAAACTGGGCTTATTGACAGAGGGGTGGGAGGGGCTGCTTTCTCCAATCCATATGTGGCGTTCTACATTTGAGTTCGTAGGCCTGTATTCTGCCTGTGTTATGAAAATCTGTAGGGACTTTACTATTGAGAATGTAGTAACTACTGTAGATACTTCCAAGAATAACTAAACTTTCTTCCTAAACGAAACAAGGTGCATAAAGTATAAAGTGCTATCCTGACTTTTTTTTTTTTTTTTGTAATTAGCAGGTCCAAGGCTGATTTATTCTCATTTTAAAAACAGAACATTTAAACACAAACCAACTTCAGATGGGAAAGTTAAGTGAATAATAAACAGAGATTTTGTTTGCTCATGAGATGCACTTGAACATCAGAAAACTTAAATCTAAAATGTTAACTGTTGTGAATATGGTTAGTAATACAACACCTGTCGTCTTTTTGAAGGTTTCATGCAGTCAAAGTAGAAGTAAAAATTCTATTAAAGGCCCTATATTACACAAAATTGACTCTTGTGAGCTTTAAGCCATGTTAAAAAAAAACAAACAAAAAAACACAGCTGGAGTTGTGCTTTATTTCACTCACACATGTTTGAGTAATCATTTATTAGTTGGTACATCTCTGAACTTCAGAATGCTCTGTTCCATCTTATGATGTAGTGGTAGCTTTCAAGTTAACAGCTACTTTTTACCTTTAGTTTACTAGAGATTGGCAATTAGTAAACTAGGGCTGAAAATATCAAAATGATTATAATGAAGGTGTCTGGTGTTTAAAAACACAGTGGAGCACTTCTTGTATTACCACATGACATAAAAGTGTGTTTTCGGTTCGAGAGAAGAACTAAATTTGCAGGAATTGTGTGAAACATGTGTGAAAGAAACAAAACACAACTCCAGGTATGATAAGGAAACAACATTACAACACAGATCAGAAAAAAAACATAATATGGGAACTATAAATGTGTGTAGTAATATACAAATTACTCATTGCTATTAAAAGAAGCTTATATTAAACTTTTATAAAACATGCATCAAACTATTAACTGACAGCCCCAAAAATAGTCTTACACCATATGTTTTCCTGATCAATTAGCAACTATTCATCATTAAACATGGAACATATTTTTATTTTCCCGTGTGTGGTTTCCATGAGATTTCCACATTGGTTTTAGACTTAAGCCAGATGCCACGCCTGACACAAGCACAAGCGCATAGTGTGAACCAATGTAACTGTAAATGCAATGATAAAATGAAAGAGTGGTAAATCGGACTCAAGGATACGGGTTCAGGGTTAGGACAATGAATTGACCTATTAAGACAATTACCTGAATGCTCTTGGCCCAGAACAGAGCTGTTTAATCAATCGGATTTTAATCTAACTGTAAAGACGAGCTTGGGGCTTCCTGGTTTATCAGCGGGAGATTTGGAGGAGAGTTCAGATTTCTGATGAATAAATTAGATACACTTCTTGGTGCTAAATGGCTGTATTTGAGAAGGCTATTATTAAAAGCTATATCATTTGTCTTTAATACAGATCATAATTTTGAATATCATGAATAATCAATAGAGATAAAAATGTAGACTTACTAAAAGATTTAAAGGTTCACTATGTAACTTTTCTGACAAAGGGCATGCCACCTTCTATAATATTTGCTTTTCCACAGTAAGTCAGTAGGTTAAATGGCTCGAAAAAAACATCTATTATGTGCTTGCTTCTCCACAGATCTGACCTGTAACTTGGCCTAATGGCATCACATTTTTGTTGGCATAGTGATGAATAAGTTACCAGTTAATTATGCCATACTATGAATCATTCCAGTCCAAGCAACTGCATCTCTATGGAGACAAGTTCGTTCTCCAACTTTATTTACTTCATCAGTGATACATGCAGGGTTTGGCAGCGTTGCAAAATCATATTGGTAGAAATGCAAAAAAGCTGCTCGCTACCTTGATCTGCAACTGGAGTTTGCGACTCTGTTGGTGACGTGAGCTCCCACTGGGCACTGCATTTTTCTAACACGGAGGTCAGTGTAATTGTTTCTTTTATTAAGTCGTTTTAGATGAATATTGCAATTTAAATGTGCAAATTATAACATAAACATCCACGAATGTCAATTAGATTAGATTATACAGTAACTATACATTGGTCCCGCGGGGTTATATTCTAAAAATAACCCGTGATAGGTGAAATCCACAAAGTAGTCATTGTTTTTTTTTACATTTATTATATGTGTTATAAGGCTGTAAAAACCCTCACGACACACTTTATACACTCAGACAGGACAGGACAGTTACAACCCTTTTTGCATAATTCTTTAAACTTATAGCTGCTGTCATCCTGATGTTATCTTCCTCCTTCTTTATGTAGCAAATCGAACATTAATTTATTCCAGCACAGGTCCATTTTTGGAGACTCGCACCCGCACAGCATCGCACTCGCCCGTCAACTCGAGATTATATCAAACTTTTGCACTGCATATGCCACGGACTGAACCAACGCTAAACTAGGACTAACCTAGGACTGATTCCGGTACTGAAGAGGAGGACTAAACCAGGACTGAACTAGGACTAAAACAGGAGTAAACCAGAACTGAACCAGGACTCACTGTCGGGACGGGCTTGGGGGTGACGACGAGGAGATCCAGACCAGTGTTCTGGCTCAGAGGTCTACCCGGCACGACCCGCCCGCATACCCGCCCGTAAAATTCCAGAACGTTAAAACCCTCCTGTTTCAGCAACTATTTGCCTGCAGGTACCCGACGCGGTACAGGACTCTGCTACAACCGCGTAACTTCTACCTTCCTTCAGTATGTTCAGAAGTCCAACTTTTTGTGAGATGGTTAGCATCTTCGGCTGCCTTTTGTGTACGACCGCAGGAGCCTTTGTCAGTGCAGAACGTTTCGTCACCATTGTGGGTTTTGTCGGGGAGAAACCATCTTCAGAATCACACTGCTATCGATCAAACATTTATGTTTATTTGGCAGCTGAACGCATTCTGTTCTGTACAGGAAACACGGCATGGAGGAGATTGATTGACAGTGGTCTACAGTCCCTTAGCCAATCAGGACGCAGGGGGAGGAACACAATGCGCGTTCATACTCTGAAAAGAAAAAAGCATGCCAACTTGCACAAAAAAATCCGAAAAAAAAAACAAAACAGCAAGACCACGAAAGGTGAACCGCGATATAGCGAGGGATGACTGTACAGCAGACACAAGCACAACAGGTCTTCTTTAACTTTTATATATAGACTCTTGGATATTTAAAACCAAAGCATCCACACTGATAAAGCTGTTTTGTGCTTTTTTGCTTTTATGTACCCTGGCCTGTAGATCTAACTTGTGTCATGAGCTCGGTCAAAATCTGCTCACAGCTCAGACGTGTGGATGTTCTTTACTGGAGGAGTTTCTCTGCTCTGTTTCCATGTCTGACTGAAGCCAGTGTTTATGGTCCGGGACCTGGCTGTGCTCTCGTCCAGATGGTCCCGTCCTGCATCTGAGCGCGCCCCATCGCCCCCAAAGCCCCACACGCGCCCGCTCCCTCTCATCTCCTCCTCTTTCCGTTCATCTCTCATTCCTCCTCTTCTCTCTCCTCTCTCTTTCATGTGCGGAGAGGGCGCCTACTTCACAAACTTACCCCACCTCTTTGCCTCCCCCGTGCCCCGTCTTGCTTACTTGTTGCCCCATTCCGGATGTTTTGGGTTTGCTTTTGTAGCAGCGGGTGTCAAAGAGCTTGTGAGGACATGCCAGATCGCGATGGAAGAGGAGAGAGGAAAGAGGAGAGTGAGGGAGGTCATGACCCCTAACTCCTTCTGTGCACTGTAGAGACATTTGTAATTCAGATTTAGCACCCAATCTGTCCGAATGTCAGAGAAGTTCACTCTGTGGTCGTCAGTGTCTTTACCCTGTCTATGTGGTAGAGCGCAGACCAAAACTGCAAGTATTTAATGAGAAAGGTCCCATTAAAGGTGCTGTTTCACTGTCTGACTCCAGTGTGAGTGATGGAGAAGAGGGGGATTGCATAAGGAGACAGGCCAAGGAGTGACAGAGAGATTAATAATACTAAAAGCTGAATATGGCCTGAATATCTTTACAAGAGCTGAGTGATATGAGGATAGAAGTCAAATCTTTACTGGATCCTTATAACGATACTTTATAGATTCCTCTAACCAAGGCAGTAATATTCAAATGGTTTCATCTCCTTTTCCATAAGAACCCATAACCAAGCTCTGAACTGCATACCCCTTGTATCTTGTAGAGGGTGGCAGGATCTCAGTTGGTAGAGCGTTTGTCCACTGACCCACAGGTTGGCGGTGCTATTCCAGCTCCCACAGATGAATGCAGAATGCAGTCGTTGTGTCCTTGGCCAAGACACTGAACCCACCCTGCTCCCAGTGTCTGTGTACACTGATGTTTTCCTTACAACCTCCTGTATATTGCTGAGATGTTTTTATTACTTATTTCTATTTTATTTTTACTTGTACATATCCATCTATCTATTAATGCAAGGAACATCTTTCTTGCATCTCCTCCTGTTGGTTGGTTTGTTTGTTTGTCTATTCCACTCATCACTCTCGAACCACTCTGACTGATCTCAAACCTGGAGGGGGTCATCCTAATGGTATGGGTGTGTGCATTGTCAGGTTTCATGTTGTTAGGGCAAAAAATGCAAAAGATATCTGTCAATCACACAACAGCGCCCGATAGCCACTTAGCCAATGCGTCATGCACGTGATACTGAGTCTGCTGAAGCCAGAGACACACACACACACACAGAAAAATCCAGAGACATGCTGCACGGCAGGTCAGGTGCCCTGAAACTGAGACTCTGCACGGAGCTCTCGGCTGGTGAACGAGGCTACACTTGGAATCCGTGAACAACTTCTGAAGTTATCGCTGGCTACACTTGAAATCTGTAAGTTTCAGTCAAAACAGCTTCTGAAGTTATCGCTGCTGCGTTCACACAATAACCTATTCATGAAAGAGTTCATCAGATCACTCAAGCATATTGTTACCCAACCACATGATTTCATCTTTATATAATTATGCCTTTTTTGACAGCATTCTCTTGTGATTTTTGCTACTTATTTAGAATTTATTTTTATATTTATGTTTTTTTCTCTTTGTTATTATCATATATTGTGATGTGTGAGCTACTGTGTCAAAGTAATTTCCATTGTGGATCAATAAAGTCTAAGTATGAATGTGTGTGTGAATGCGTGAGTGGTTCCTTGATGTGAGAGCCTTGAAGGTGGTATGAACTAGTGCTGTCATGCGATTAAAAAAATTGAGAGATTAATTAATTATGATCTGTAATTAATTAATCTAATTAATCTAATTTTAATCTCACCTAAAAATTGCTGAGAAAAGCTTCAGTTTGAGGTATTTTCATTTAAATTCATTATTACATTATTGTGGCAGATCAAAAGACTGATATAGATTAAAAAAAGTGACTTTATAAAGTAATTTATTGTTTAACAAATCTCTCCAAATTGTCTGTTGAGCCCAAGTCTCCATGAATAAGAAACTGTTTGCTGTAAAGTAGCAAAGACGAGGAAATCTGAACATAATAACTTTTGTCTACTTAAAGACAATAAAAAGTCCAGTCTTTCCTTAACCATATTAAAAATATTATTGATAGAGAAATGCTTTATATATGAGATCACTGGTTTTAGTCCTTGTTTTAGTCCTGGTTTAGACCTGCTTTAGTCCTACTTTAGTCCTAGTTTAGTCCTGGAATGGATTAATCCTGGTTTTAGTCCTGGTGTTAGTTCTGGTTTGGTCCTGGTTTAGTCCTGGTTTAGTCCTGGTTTAGACCTGGTTTTAGTTCTGGTTTTAGTTCTGGTTTTAGTCCTGGTTTAGTCCTGGTTTAGTCCTGGTTTAGTCCTGGTTTAGACCTGGTTTTAGTTCTGGTTTTAGTTCTGGTTTTAGTTCTGGTTTAGTCCTGGTTTAGTCCTGGTTTAGTCCTGGTTTAGACCTGGTTTAGTCCTGGTTTTAGTCTTGGTGTTAGTTCTGGTTTAGAGGCGCACAGCGTACGCAAGAAAACACAGTCCACACGCGGCTCACAGGAGGACAGCGGTGTTCGCGCAGTGTCTACGGAAGGAAACGTGGTCCGTGCGTTCTCAGGTTAATGACGATGACGTTTGTGTGTGTTTGTTTATGTGTGTGTCCCCTCATGTGGCAGGTCACTATAGGACAGTAGTGCAGACATCATGAGCCTATGCAGGTTGTTTTCAGGCGATATTATATTTGTTATTTTCTTTTATATTTCACGTCGGGAGAATAATTTCCAAGACACGAATGTGTTTTTACCTACTCTAGTATGAACGTGTACACATGTGGCCCAAATCTACTGTGTAGTCCCCCCATAGGTTGCAGTTGTGTTTTCACCAACCCAACTCAAACTTCAAGTATGTAAATGTGTATACAATAATGCATGCACTTTCTCAAGCACTCCCAGATGTTTCCAAAACTTTGATTCCTTTCTTTTCAACAGTCTGAAAACACACCACTTATACAGTAGCTAAGTGGATTATTTTGAATAAATGAAGACTTGGCAGCATTCCAAGTGGACCAATTAATACGCTTAGTTCTGAATGAAAATATTAGTTAGTTTTGAATGTTTTTGCACAGCTATTAACTGCTTGAGTTCACAGCACTGAGTCTGCTGTATTCAAATTCTGATTTACAAAGCGAAACCAAATCAAAGACCCATTTTTATTTTTCATATTAATGTGACTTTTGCAGAAACAAATATGATTAAAATTTTCCTCAATTGTCAGTGATGAGCGTGAATACAAAACATTTCAAAACATCTGAGGGTTTATTAACAGGACAAAGTGGTGGAAAGTAACAAAGTAAAAATAGTAATATACAGGATTTAAGTCAAAACTGTAGGTATCTGTACTTTACTTAAGATACATTTTACTTTTACTTCGCTACATCTGATAGCAGGTATATGTACTTTCTACTCCATTTTTTTTTTTAACTGGACTGAAAATTAACAGTGTTTTTTATTACAAGAGACCTGAGACCTGCTGAAAAGGCGGAGTTTTAACACATTCATGATTTGAGCAAACAAAAATGTAAAAACAAATAAACAAAAACAGTTATAAAAGATCGATTCAGTTGTTTCTGATGAAGTACATTTTTAAAGAGGTACTTTAATACTTTTCTTAAGTAGATTTTTTCATGATACTGTTACTTTTACTTGAGCTCCGGTATCTGGTATCTGTATTTTTACTTTACTCCGTCCATTATCTCCTCGTCTTCATGGAGATGTTGTTGTTCTGTATGAAATGCTCCACAGTAATGACATTAAACATACTGTATCTATCTCTATGGAGACAAAAAAATGACACCACCAAGCCAAGTTTCACGTCAGATCTGCGGAGAAATGACCCTGCTGTATGTTTTTTTTAAGCAATAAAAACACCTATAAATGAATAAATGAAAGACAGATAGGTTTAATGCTATACTGTGGCACATTTCTGGCAAAGCAATTAAATCTCCTTGAAAAAAATCAGATGAGGCCTACAATGCACCTTTGAGACATTTCTTTCACCACTAAGATCATTTTTTATTGCTCTTTATAATTACAGACGTCCTAATTATTTATCGTAAAATGAACAGGACTTTGATTATCAGTAAAACATGAATTGACAGCAGTACTTGTGAAACTCGGTGAAAGCTCTCCTCTTTAGTGAAGTGCTTTAGAACCTGGGCCCGTCTCCTGTCAGCCACTGAAGGATGGCTCCCCTCCACAGCGCATTTAAGACCACTCATAACTCAGGTAGGTTTTACATTACAGCTGTAGAAGGCTGTGTGATTGACCAAAGCGAGAAGACGGGGCTGCTTGTTTTGAAAGGTGGAAGTTTATGGAGAAACTTACCTGTCAATCACGTTAAATTGGCTGCTGAAAAGTGAGCAGGAGACTGGGGTTTGCTTTAGTGAGGGCCAGACAGTTGCGTTAACTGTTGGTGGCCTATTTCACTGAGAGGAGGTCATCCCCAGGTGGCAGTTTCTCTAAGAGGGAACAAACTGTGCTTCTTCATACACAGTAAATACTATAGGATCAGATTGTGAATGTCTATAGACCCAGTGCTCAGTGTTGGTGTGGAAATTGCATCATGATAGAAATATACAGTATATCATTTGTATTATGGGTGTAAGGAAGTAAACCTGCATTTCCAGCAATTTAAAGTTTGGTTCCTCATCACAAACTTACCTGGAGTTGTGTTTTGTTTCACTCACACATGTTTAACACACAAACCCTGCATATTAGTTCGAGTTCATGTGGTAACTATTGATCAGTTGAATGATTTCAGCCCTGGGATAGCAAATCTCTATAGAACTAAAGGTAAAAAGTAGTTTCTAGCTTGAAAACTATACTGCTTCATGACATCACAAGGTGGAACTCAGCATTTTGAGCTTTGGAGATGCAGACAGACTAATGATAAAGGATTACTCAAGCATGTGTAAAAGAAACAATGTTTTTGATGAGGTAACGATGTTTTAAGATGACTCCAAGAATCAATTTTGTGTAATATAGGATCTTTAAAGGAGACATACACTAGTAGTAGAATAGACTATTAAGAGTTGTCAGCTGTCTCATGGTTCCCCCTAAGTCATTTGTCATGTTTGGGTAATCATGCATTGAGGGTTGAGTATTCAGAATGTGTGTTGGTTCTCAAGCTTTTTGTAGTGGGGCATACATTTTCCAAAATCCCATGAAAACTAACAAGCAAACACAAATATACATGTATTGTGGTCACTTTTTCCACATTGCAGATTGTGTATTCGAATACTGATGTGTGAAAAATCCCTCAGTTGTCCAGGTAGAATCCATGGCAAAGGAGAAATTCAATTTGTCAAATGGACAATGTTTATTTGGTTGAATATGTGTCAGAATAATTTTATTATCCCATATTTGCTAAATACTTGTGTGATATTCTATGCCTATGAGTTAACCATTTATGTAACTACAATTCTTTGCTTTATAATGTACGAATCACTTGTATAAAAATGAATAACCTCTTTGTGTTTGACAACTGTGTGCAGTGTCCTATCGCTCTAGTGAACCTCGAGATGATTCCTCACATGAAGCCAACTCCCACTGTCACACATGCAAGAGTTATGATGGTGTCTGACCTACCTAAGGCACCTCCTGTTTGTACTATGCATAGCTTCATCAGTTTTTATTATGTCTTTGCTGTTTCCCCTTCCCCTTGAGAATTATCATTCTGTAACTAGGGCCTCCTAATGAATAAAAAGAGGAGAGCGGCCTTGAGTCATCAGAACGTGTGGAGACTGTTGGTTTTGATGCCCACTCTCTGTCCGTTCTCCTCGCGAGTAAAACTGAATTAATCTCTTGTCTTTCTTCTTGTTTACAATGTTTAGGCAGACCTAACATTTACTTGGTCCTTCGAGCCGGATTCGAACCAGCGACCTAAGGATGAGTTCATCCAAGCTGCTTCTTCAGTTCTGGTCAAAATGCTGGTGGGTACTTCCTTATATCTGCCTGCAGGGAGGAGCTTACATCATCATTACAATGAAACTGCTCTGAAACTAACACACCTACCTGAGATGAGATCCCAGTATATTTCAAACCGACAAACACTTTAAGACAGAAACTGGTCCACCCAAAGGACAAAAGACCGAAACACAAACAAAGCAATGTGGTCTACTCCATTCAGTGCAGTGAAGACCGCAGTGACTGCTACATTGGAGAGATCTTAGCCAGAGAAAAGAATTGGCTGAAGAAGCAGCTTGGATGAGCTGTGAAATGTGTTCCACCAAATAAAGTTTTTCCAGTTGACAAATTGGATTTCTCCTTTGCCTATTTGAATATTGAATATATATGTTTTACTTGTACAAACCCGGACAACACAAAATTGATTCACGTGAGCTTTAAGCCATGCTAGGATGTTTGTACCTCATCAAAAATATACCTGGAGTTGTGTCTTGTTTCATCCACACAGGTATGTTTGTGATGAGAAAACAACATTACAACTGAGAGCAGAAAATAGTATAATATAGGCCTTTAATTACAAACAGATGAGAGAAAGTTTTAGGTCAAAATAAACTTTTGGTCAAACCCAATATTTCTAAACAGTGTGGATCTCCGTGTGTGTGTATCTTTCATCTGTAATCAGGTTTAATCTCCACGAGTGTAGCTGAAGAGTGACAGCTCCTAACGACTCCATCAACACTCATTTCATTGTTCTTCTATTCAAGTTTGCAAAATGGAAAATGTCATTTATTATTGGCTCAAAATTCCCTTTTCAGTTTGAACTAAATGAAATGGAAATATTCTGGTTTTATTGTTGGTGTTTATTCATAAGGTTTTTCGAATTTTGTTTCAGCACCAGCTTTTTTTCTTAAACTCCAGACTCCAGACTCTTTAAAGTGACAGTAATGACCATGTTTGAAAACTACACGTCTGTTCTGTCATTTAGGGACATCTGTAGGCTGCACCTGGGCACTTCTTAAGAAACAGTTTTTCTCAAGTGCAATCTCAGGTTTTACAGTTAATAAGGGAAGTTTTGCCTTAAAAGAAGAGATAAGACCAGTGGAGCATAGGTTAGAGCAAAGGTTATTAACGAAAGCACAACTACAACAACTACAAGTCAAACTTAAAGGTGTGTAACTTTTTGGTTGAGGGTCCGTCAACTGCTTGTTTCTTTGGATATGTCAACTTGGACTTTTCCACGGTATGATATTAAACAACTCCACCTTACATTTTTTCAATTACTGGTGTTTTTAGAGCGCAAAAATACCTAGAAAAAGAGGCATTCTGACAGTGAGCGGGGTTGCCTCTTCACAGATCTGACCTGTAACTTGGCCTGGTTTGGTCTCCATGAAGAAAGAAAGGTTTAATACCATAGAGTGAAACATTCCAAAGTAATAACATCTCCACAGAGAACAAATTTGATGACGCGCTCCAGAAAAGTTACACAACCTTTAAAGAAAACATACTGTGCTTGTGTCTGAAATATTGTTAATCTATGATATCTGTGGATGATTATGTAATAATTTAGATATCTTAACTCGTAATATTGCTCTAAAATGACTCAAGTCCTCTTGGACTTGACAATGGGAGCAGATGTAGCAGTAAAGGGCCCGGTCAAGCAGAAGTAAACAGCAAGGCCAAAAATTCAAGTTAATACATCTGATATAAAATATATATTCAACAGAGAGCATATGTACTCTAGTTTATGAAACTGTTTACCTTTTTTTTTTGTATCATTTTTGGTTCTAAAGTTACATATGTTTTAAACAGACCATGTATGAAACATGGAACAAAAACTATTTCCCAAATTTCAAAGACCTGCAAATCATGTAAATAAATGGATGTATTTCATCATATCTTGTGTTATTCCATCTTTGAACTGTTGATGGAGTTGAAGGTACATGATTTTTCAAAAAAAAAAATGTTTAAATGATGAAAATTTGCTTGGAAGAACTGACATATTTTATAGAAATAGTTTCCTTTCATTTTGAAGTAATATTAAAGTTTTCGGAAGAAAAAAAGCTGACAAATTATGCAAAATCATGCACCTTCTACTTGTTTGCACAATTTACTCCGTTACTTTTCCCTCCGTTACCATGACCTTTCTTAATAAAAAAAATCTCATTACTCAAAAAGTAAGAGGTTTTTCAACCTAATCTTGTACCATATGGTAGAAAACTATATGAAGCAAATATTCAAACCAGTTTGTTAAGGATATGTAAGTGAGAACCGCTAGTTATCGCTGTTTGTATTTATTGCCCAAAAAGTGCTGCATATTTCATTCCCTCCATTACCAACATGAGTTTTTACATTTTTTGTCAACAACTTGAAAGAATATCACAGGGTTAACTTTACCCTGTTGGAGTGTAACTCTTTCCTACATTCTGATATCTTACTTATTTCAATAGTCCCTCTAGTTTCTGAATAAGAGCTATTTGAATGTAAAAAATCTGCCCCTGTTTCCCTCCGTTACCACTTGACCAGACCCTAAAGCCATCACAACAAAATAGTGGTTAGCACCTCCTATGGATAGCGGCACATCAAGCATGGGAGTAGTGTATTTTTACTTTCAGATGAGAAGGGAAACTACTATAACATGGTTTAAAAGCTCTGAAAAGTCAATTTTACACAGGTCAAACATTTGTGAAATTACTTTTTGAATATTTCATGGCAAAGTCCAGTGTAATCAATAGAATAATTTCTGTTGTAAAAAGTGATCCATAGCAGTGCAAATTGTGTCTCAATATGGATGTGAAAAAATATACATTTGAAAAAAGTGTGTTTGACTCTCTATCAAAACATTTGTTGTATGTAGTGTTAGTATGTTCTTGTACATAAAGGACTTTGGAGTGAGCTTGTTCCAGTGTAGTCCTTCTATAAGGTCTATTTCAGCGTGTCCCGTTTGGCTCAGGCTGCTGGGAGAATAAATGAGCAGGCTCCTGATGTTCAGCTGTTTGCCCCTCTTCCTCGTGGCTATGTGCTGTGCTCCGCTCCCCTCCCTCTATTTCTCTGTTCTTTCCTCCCTTCTTGTCCCTCTCTTCTCCTCGCCCTCTTTTCACTCTCGCTCTGTCCTTCTCTCTCTCTTCACCTACGCTGCTCCATTTTTTCTGCTTCTCTTTCACTTCCTCTTCTCTTTCTTCTCCCCTCTGTCTGCTTCTTCTGCTTATCGCCTCTGTTTTTTTAACGAAGTAATTTAACGGACACACAATAAAACACAGAAAAAAAGGAAAATAACTACAAATAGAGGAGTTTACAATTAGGATAACATATTTATTTAATTGTATATTGAAAGCATTTTTGTTTTGATTTCATTTGATAAATGCTTGTGTACTAGTTATACACTGTAGTAGAATGAAAAGAGTCTTCTCTCTCTCCCTGTCTCTTTCTATCTCTATCACTCTTTCTCTTGTTCCTACCATGCCTCTCCACCTCTTTTCCTCCTTCTCTTATCCCTACATCCTTCTCTCTTTCTCCACTTCTGTCTGCTACTCTCTTGAACACACCTCTCTCCTTCTTCTCACCTACATCCCTCTCCATCTGCAACCACTCTCTCCCTCCTCTTCCTCATCACTCCCTGTCTCCCCCCCTCCACCTCTCCTCTCCTGACAGGGAACACCTTCCTCTACCTCTTTCTGCCACGCTCATCCTTCTCCTCTCTCCCTGTTTTCCCACTCTTAACTCCTTTTCCCTGCCTCCTTCTCACCCCCTCTCCACCTCTCCTCTCCTGACAGGGATCACCATCTTCATCCTCTCTCAGCCATGCTCTTCCTGTCTCCCTCTCTTCCTATTCCTAACTCCTCTTCCCTCTCTCCTTTCCTTTCCTTCCCCTCTCCCCCTCTCCTCTCCTGTCTGTGGTATAAGCACTTTGGCGGGTGACAGGGCCCATCCTTCAGCGCTCGGTGCCATATGCCGCGGTGCTGTCAGAGGAGAGGGGGGCAGAGCCTGCAGCTGCTGCCTCCCCGTGCGCATCGCTCTGCACAGTAAAGAGGCAGAGGTGGGCACGGGCGCACACAATAAAGAGGCAGAGGTGGGCACAGGTATAAAGAGGCAGAGGTGGGCACGGGCACACACAGTAAAGAGGCAGAGGTGGGCACAGGTATAAAGGGGTGTAGGTGGGCATGGGCGCACACAGTGTAAAGAGGCAAAGGTGGGCACGGTCGCGCACAGTAAAGAGGCATAGGTGGGCACAAACACACACATTGAAAAGGCAGAGGTTGGCACAGGCACACACAGTAAAGAGGCAGATGTGGGTATGGGCACACAGTGTAAAGAGGCAGATGTGGGTATGGGCACACAGTGTAAAGAGGCAGATGTGGGCATAGGCGCATACAGTAAAGAGGCAGAGGTGGGCACGGGCATGCACGTACAGTAAAGAGGCAGATGTGGGCACGGGCACACAGTCAAGAGGCAGAGGTGGGCACGGGCACACACAGGGCACAACATTCTCCATGGATATAGATCGGTTACAATGGTTATATCGATCATATTGATTATAGCCAAAGCAACTGAATTAGCTTTGAAACAAGGCCCTCCTCCAGGGTAAATACCAGTCAGGTTTGTGGAGGTGCAAGTCTGTTATTAAGGACAAGTGTTTTTCTGTGTTTTTCCAGATCATGGGACAGCAGCCTAAACAGAATCTCCCAAAATTCCCTCACCCCGGTCACTTCCTCCAGTTCCTTCAGGGGAACCCAGGCCAGCAGAGACATACTGTAGTCCCTCCAGCATGTCCTGGGTCTTCCCCGGGGCCTCCTCCATGTGGGACATGCCCAGAGCATGTCTCCAGGGAAACGTCCAGCAGGCATCAGAGCAGAAGCCCGAGCCACCTCTGCAACCGTTTTTCTCTCAAAGGTCCACACTATACACTGCATGCACCAATGTCATGTTTAGAGGTTCTTTTATGTCATTTGAAACTGGGCTCCTCTCGTCTTTGTAATAAACATCACATCATATTTCTAGATTTATATAGTTGCATAAGCAGTTGATGATTTGGGAATCATTTCACACTTTTCTAATTTAAATGTGGGTGTAAAATTAGATGAAATATTAAAAGTATTTCCAACTTTTGTGTGATTTGGTGAAACTATCAGAATGACAAGTTTAATTTCCCCATGTTGTTGGCAGCTTTATGGACTTATTTTCTGTCTTTGCTTTTCTGTCACTAACTCCTTGAACCAGCTCCCCCACATCCTCAGAGTGACACAGTGTTTTTGTGTGACCATCTATGTTTTACAGTTGTTTTATATTGAACACAAAACATCATAACACATAGTTTATGGATTGAACCACGTCTCCCTTTCGCTTTTTGGACAGCAACTCATAAATTAAATCAAAGTACTGGAAATTCTAGTGATTTGTGTCCACAGACTTTGTAGAGAAAATACGTGGGGGCTACTGGTACAAAAGCTATACTGGCAGCACTACTGACAAAAATACATACATGAATGTAAAGTACTTTTTAAATATTTATTTTTATAATTTTACATTTCTATTTTAAGGACAAGTCACTGGCTCCAACACATCTTTAACACACAAACTCTGCATATTTAGACCTTAGAGACTGGAAGTAAGCATATTCTACTACTAACACAGCATACACATTTTAAACCAGGCCTATAAAACTCCTTCTATCCAGTCATTTGTGCATCTTACCCAGTACTTCTCACTCTCAGCGCCCCCTTTAGAGAGAGGCTTGCAGTAATTAAAGACAGCCCAGTCCCAGCTCTTGTAAATAGAAAGACCAGCGCTGTTTATTTTTGACTTTTGTGTAATAGCTTTGGGAGCAGGGCTGCTGTTTGTTTAATAATGCTAGGACCAAATCTGATGGGCTCCTCTCCTTTTTAATCAGTCCAGTCACCTGTGGAAGCCGCTCCAGGGCCCAGCTCCATTTCACTGCTTAATACTGCGTTTCACTGTGGGACCCACCGCTACAATGAGCAGGCAAAGACGCATTCCAACTCTAAATTATATTGTTTTTCCAAAGAGGATCTAGAATATGTCTGTGATAAATTAGGGCTTTTGGTTGTATAGGCTTGTTACAATAACTATAAGACTTCAAAATATGGAAGCTGGACTAATAATTTTTGGGGTTACGTGAGCATTTTCTTTGTGCTAGTAGGTTGTTGTTGTTTTTTTGTTATACTACATTTGGAGATACTGAAGGTTGAATAAGTGATAAGTAATAATGCAACTTATTATTATTATTTTTTTTTACAATATTGTACACAGCAAAAAGTGAAGTGTTAAAATTGACTCCCACATAATCAATTTAAACATTTTCTCAGAGTTTATATCCAATAAATATATAGTCCAATCTGTTTTTGGAAATGTTAATTAAGTAACACTGGACGAAAGGTCCTGTTTAACTCCGAAATCAAGTGTTATATTAATGTTTTGAGAGTAACCAAATAACACTTTGTAGGGTTATCCTGATTTAGCTAAACAACACACAGAGGTGTTTTATTTTTACACTTTATTTTTGTTAATTTAAGATGTAATTATGTAGAAAACTGGTTCACACTGGTCTTCTCTCAAGGGAGTTTGAAGCGGTGGGAGGGATGTGCCAAATTAACACTAGGGGAAGTTGAATTAACTTAAACCATATCAACTCTGGCAAATAACCCAGACTCGAAACCCAATTTAACTTTCATATAGTTAAAATAACACTTTTTTTTGTTAAAAACAACTCTGAAATATTTTTCCTTGAAATTTTAACCCTCCAGTTTTTGCTGTGTACATTTACAATATGTCTTTGGGGATAATCATGCTTTAGGATTATCATATCAATGGCATAAATTAATTTCTATATTATATTATAGTATAATATAATATAATGTATTATATTATATTATGCAAATATAATATATACAGTACATTTTATTTATTGATGTGCAAAAATAGAAATGATGATTTTTAACATTATGTCATATTTTTTGTAAATTAATGCCACAGTATGTCACTTTTTGGCCACAACATAAATTTTTGGTTTTGTTTACTGCACTGAAAATGTAATCTCTAATTTGAAATGAAATCTTAAAGTCATATTGTGGAACAATTGAGGCAATGCAATAAAATCTTCATGTGTTGCCTGAACAGCCTGTCCCGCCTACTTTCTGTTTGAATGCAGAAGAATCTGGAAGTGGCCCATGAAGGTGACCAAGCAACCATCCAGACTTGAGATGGTTCAACTACAGCTGCTAGTTTGTGTCACGTGTCAAATGCGGAAAACATCTCCTCTTGAATATTTTCATATGATTGGAACAAAATATGTAACTTCTTTTACCCTAAATCTTTGAGTTTAGTACTTTGCGTCTAGTACTTTGTTTTGACCTGAATGGACCATGCGTTTCTTTGAAACACCTGTCAACCACGCTTGAGATCAGGGAGACAGGATATGATTCAAGACCCACATGTCTTTGTAAAGTTTTGTCAAAGCGTGTGGTTTTGGCTGGCCAGGTAAGAAAAGTTATACGCTCTACCTTTTAAATTTGACACAGATTTGGACTTTTTTTCAGATAGGCAGATTATTGAATTCACTGTGCATCCAGTTGCATTTTGAGAGAACTGTGACTGCGTACAATTCCCTTTTATCTTTCAAATATGAACATCTTTAAATAGATACCATATTACTGATGATAGCCTCTATCTATGGCGAAGTAAATGACAAAATTTCAGTCTGAGACCATCATGTGACTAAAGCAGATGAAAAACACATTCTGTAGAAGCAAGACTGGCTGGTGCTAATTAACAGACAGCAGTATAACATTGAGAGGTGAAAGAGGACATGCGCTCTGCAGGACTCACTAAATCATGTTTTACTTTCAGCACCATTTAATTTGCTTTCTAAATGCAGAAAGAGTTGGCAGTCTTTCCTCCAGTGACCTGACCTTGCTAAATTAGAAAAATCTGAAACAACAGAGTATTAATTCATTTTACATAGTGTTTGGTTTTGATACCTCCATTTCCCCATAGGGACCATAGACTGTCTATATAAATAGACATAACTAACAGGCTCCATCGACTCTAGCTCCAATTCACTTTCTATTGAAAAACTATAGCTCCTCTCGCTGTAACTGCTGCTGTCAGGCTTGTCATTTTTGTCTTAAAATGTTTGCATTAACATACTCTGCATGATCCTGTTGTTTTTATTTCACAATTTTGTCCATAAATAAAGATATCAACATTATTAACAGACAAACCAAGCGCCTTCTTACCCTAAGATTGCTCCTCCTAACGTTAGCAACATGTTTGACTGACAGCATTGCTTAATGAAGAGGCATCACCTTCAACAGCCTTGCTCGGGATTGGCTCTTTGGTTGCTATGATACTCACGGTCATAATTCCTTCCTTGTGAGCTTCATTTGACTGGACAAAACGCCACACTCCCTTATTCCACTTCTTTATACAGTCTATGGGGACTGCATATAAAAATAAAAGCTGCTGTCTACAATATGCAAAACTAACCTTGTTAATAGTTAAGTCTTAAAGTGCACCGCTGATATTATTACCCTGGGCAGCTTAGATCCATGTTGGCAGTTTGCTTTGGCACAGAGCTCAGATTTAGAGTTACTGCAGGACTGTGCCAAAGCAGAGGGTTTCTACTTATACCAAGGTGTTGTTGTAAATACATCTCAAGTGATTGCTGCTTGATTCTGGAAACACACCTAGCAGGGAAAATAAATAAATACATAAAATAACAAAAAACAGGTGCCCTATGTAACTTTTCTGGTGGAGAGACCATCAGCTACTTGGTTTCATGAAATGTTATCGTTTTGTCTGGAATGTTCCACAGTACAGCATTAATCATCATGCAAGTGACATTAGGTAAAATTACAGGTGAAAAGGTAGGTTTTTTCAATGTATTTTTATTCCAGGGAAGCAATGTATCTCCAAATCCTCATTTTATTGGAGGGAAAATGGGGTTAAAAGCTAGTAACTGATCATACATATCATTACATTCAAAGTAAAATGCATGTTATGGTCAGTTAAAACTGGTTGGCCTCATGTAATAAAAAAGACTATAGATTAAAGAATCTATAATCTCACTCAGAGCAGTATTAATTGCAGCTTCTCACAGACCTTTTTCACAAACGCAGGAAGTGCCACGATGTAACATCACTCCCGGTTAATGCTTTTCTCTGGCAAAATACCTGTGGAAATGTCTCCGGTATTTTCCACCAGTTTCATAAATCTTCCTACCCCATCATTAAATCTTCATCCAACAAGGTCGACAAAGGACATATTCTGTCCATGAAGAATTTATCCTCAACTATCAAAGTAAGAAAGATGAAAACGTGAAGGAGAAATACTGCTAAGCAAAACTAACCTTATGGTAATGAATAAAACATAAGTAATAAGTAATTCATTAAAGGGACAGCCCGGAATTTTGGACATAGGACCTCATTTCCTAATTCGCCAGAGTGTTGGAGACATGTGGAGACATTTTTTTTGAAATATTCCATCCAGGCCAGCGCAATGTCCATGTCCATAGTTACCAACACAGACATTTACATCGACAGTCTGGCGTAATAATAGATTTGCTTCAGGTGTTTTGTGGAGTGGGTAAGACTGTTTTTAGTGTCAGGATAACTATGGCCATTGACATGCACTAGCCTAGCACCAGTGACCTCTGCAAATACAAGGACTGGACGGAATATTTAAAAAAGTGTCTCCACACGTCTCCAACACTCTGGTTGACTAGGAAATGAGGTCCTATGTCCAAAATTCCAGACTGTCCCTTTATTAAGTAACTTGTGAACTCAATTTCATGATGTAGATATCAGCATAGACAGAGGTTTGTGCAGTTTAAATGCTAGACATGTAATCTGTGAATGTCTGTGGCATTCCAACTGCACGAATCTCTCCGTCTATGCCAGTATCTACATCATGAAATCGATGTTTAATTTGAATTCTAGAATCAGTCTGAGTTCACAAGCTACTTATTACTGAATTACTTATTACTTATGGTTTATTCATGACCATAAGGTTAGTTGTGTACGGAAGTAGCCTTTACGTTTTCGTCTTTCTTACCTTGATAGTTGTGGATAAATTCTTCATGGACAGAATATTTTGTTGACCTTGTTGGATGAAGATTTGGTGATGGGGCAGATTTATGAAGCTGGTGGAAAATACGAGAGACATTTCCACAGATATTTTGCCATAGAAAAGCATTAACCGGAAGTGACGTTTCCCCTACACTTCCGGTCGTTGTGAAAAAGGTCTATTCCACTCAAACTGAAAATGACTTCTGGATGGCAGCTGAAACATCTAAACATCAAAAACTGTCCACATGACCACCTTTTGTCCAGTGCCCCCTCATCAACCTACAACATGACTTATTCTTGTACTGGCTTCTTTGTGTACTGTGATTTTAACTACTTCTACCACCACTATTACTACAACAACTACTACTATTGTCACTTCTCATTCTAGTCAGACTGAAAATTACCTCTGGATGACTACCCTTTGTCTCGTCCTCCCATCAAAACAACAGTATAACATGGATAAAATCTCCTGCTCCACCTACTTCTCCTACTTTTTGACACAAAAAGAGTCTCCATTCACTTTAGCATCTTAACTAATAACCATAATAACAAAGTGATGCAAGTGTTCCATCATTTCACAGAGTGGAAGCCGACGCAGCCTTGTTAATTCACCACGTGGAAATTTGTCCTTTGTTTTGGTCTTGACTTTGGAACAATACTTGGGTCAAAACAGTTAGTCTCACGAGTTATACAAGCAGCCAATTAACACACTCACTGACTCAAAAATAATAGCTAAATAATTATACTTAAATTGTCTTTTGTTCCAGATAATTCTAGGCCTGGCGTGTTATTTGAATGAAACAAAAACAAATCTACCCGTGCCACTTGCAATGTCTCTGGTCTCACTTGCGTGTAAGCATTAGCAAGGCATAAAATTGAGTAGAAAATATGAGTCTTTGGAGGCAAAAGAACAAGCGTACTCTAACTTAATGAATCTCACTTGATTTTTTTTTCTCTTCACAAACTATTTCACGCATGGTAGAACACTGTAAATCCATAAACAAACACGTAAACAGGCAAGACGAGATTGATGCATTATGAATAAATCATCGGGGTACTGAAACTCAATATTAACTCTGCCTTTGCCTAAAGCGGCGCGGGGGCTAGCCACTCATCCATCTTCACGTCGGGGGAAGGAGCCAGCACTTTAAGTCACTCCTTATCTCGGGAACTTAATTACCAAAACAAATGATGATTGTGGCGATTCACTGGCAATGAGTCTTTATTACTGTTATGTTTTCTGCAGGTTGTATGCTGCCATCATGGCTGTATTCTAATCAGGGCTGAGGGCTAGGAGACGTCATGTACAGATTTAGCTTGTTTGTTCAGGCCAGTCCAGAGGATAGCTCAGTGTGAGATAGATATGAGTAGTGCTGCTGGCTCATTTCAAATCTCTTATTAACTTCTGTAATTCTGGCTAAACAGAGCTGTAAAAACAACTCATTTACTGTATGTTTTTTCACCTCATAAAAGATAACTGTAATTATTGCCATTTTGGTAGTTACGGTTTTCTTCTAAATACAAATCAAAATGATGACTTTAAAGATGTTTTCTAGTGGAGGGTATGCCACCTGCATGTCTCTATGGAGATATTTTTGCTTTGCAATGTTCAACAATCCAGCACTAAACTTTTCCATCTTGCACTGATTCAATTACAGGTGTTTTTATTGCAAAAAAAAAAAAAAAAAAAAGAACATCTTGTAAAAGACATTCTTGCTGTGAGCCAAGCTGCGTCTCCACAGACTTCACTTGTAATCTAGCCAGGTAGCATCACCTGGATGGATGCTACCTGGCTCAATGGATATATGTTTAATGCCATATTGTGGAACATTCCTGACAAGACCATCTTCATCGAGACAAAGAGGTGGCGAGCTCTCTGAAAATTGCGCCTTTAAACAAATATAATAGCTAATGTTTTTCTCTTTTACTAAATGTGTATGTGCTAATGTACATTACATTACATCATGTATATTACAGTTCAGATCTGTGGAGAGGCGCCCCTATTCACATAAGGTATTATTGTATTATCCAGCAATAGAAACACCTGTAATGAATAAATGCTACATGAATATGTTTAATGACGTACCACAGAACATTCCAGTCACAGCATTAACAACAGCAGGTGGCACACTCCACCTGTTGTGCAGTGCACCAAAGTTGTGCAGTGTGTCTTTAACAAGTCAAAGCAACCATCATACACATTCTGTGCAATAGTTAGATACAGAAAGCATTATTATTGTACACTTTTGCTCAAAACCTAAACATATACAATATACATATACATTTCCTCCTGTAGCAGGCCACAGTGCAGAGCCTGGCAGAGTGGTTAGCCCAGCGGGGGGCTGGTGGATCGATCCCACACTGTTAGGTCTGGATGTCCTCCCACTGGGACATGTGGACTGTCTCTGGCCCTCTGCCTCCTCCCACTGCAGTATGAGCAGCACGTGTGGAGCACACAGACACATGACCCAGAAGCTGTTTGTGAAGGCTTGAGCTTAAATGTTGTTTGTCATTTGGAAATTCATGTAAAACTTTATTTTGTCATATTATACATATGGAACTGTACTGTTCTATATGTCCTGTTCAGTATATTAGGACTAGAATGAAGTCAACTAACATTTACTGAAGAAATAAATTATACAAATTATAATTTTATTATTGTAGCAGAGTGGTGTATTTTAATAGATTGTTTTCTTTACAAGAAGGATTAATTTAGTAAAGTAATCAGCCACGCCACCTGGTAATCCCTGGACACAGTATTTCCCCACACACCACAGGCACAGGCTCATTGACTGAATATGATATGAGGCATGAATATACTGGCCCAGTGGCCCAGTTTACTTGAGATTATCTTTTATCAAATTGTGCTCTTCATTAACTTGTTTTACTACTACTACATCATTAATTTTACTACTACTACAAGTAATACCACTACCACACCCACCACCACCACTACTACTACTACTGCTACTGCTCCTTCTCTGCTTCCAGTGTGAGAAATGCAGTAGACTCCACTGGCGCCTACAGCTGAATCTTGAGTGAGTGTTGCGTGGAGGAGAACCTGCGCGAGGAGCAGAGACAGGTGACAGTGACTGAAAATGACAGGTGTGGCGTGAAGACTGTCAGGGCAGCACCCGTCGAAGTGTCCAGGTGCCGAGCTCTGGTTTCCGCCTGGTTAAACACGGGAATAATTGGTAAAGTTAGCCAGTAATTAGAGCAGCTCCGCCACGCTGCGTTTCAGAGCCCCGCGATCTCCTGGCCATGCTAATTAGGCTATTTATACTGAAATACATTGACCGGGCTCACTGGTTTCCCTTCCAATTTCACTGCTTATTTATGGTTATGTAGTGTACCCCTCCTCTCCTCTTCTCTGTCATATAGAAGACATTTTGATTCAAACTTGAGCTCCTAAACTCCTATCTCTTGCGTTCGGTCTGTCTCTGTTTTTCTTGCTGGCTTGTTTTGCCTTTGCTCACAACAGCTTGTATTGTCCCATATAATCTGTGTTCTGAAAAAGTCTATTTTCACAAAATCAAATCAAAGGTGAAGGAGGCTACAGTTATGCAAAAATAGAAGCTGTAAAGATTCTCAGAGATCATTTGACCATCTGAAAAAAGGGAATGGTTACTAGTACGACAGGGGTCCCCAAACACCGGTCTAAGGCCCAGAACCAGGCAGCGGGCCATCTGGTACTGGGCCGCAGAGAAATATATATTATGTATCTTTAGAGTATAGTACAAATTAAATGTAGAGCAAATGAACCTAAACAGCAAACCTAATTTATTAAGCCTTTTTTTTTCTTTCAAGAATTAAGAGTTATAAGCATTTTGAGTTCTTATTACTGGCCCCCTCCACCAATCCAAAAAATGTATTACTGATCCTTTCGAGAAAAAAGGTTGGGGAGCGCTGCTGTACACAATTACCTGGCAATTTAACAAAACCTATGTTGCATTTATTATTCATTAACTAGAACCATAACACAAAATAATTTTTTGAATCGTCTCAGGATAAAACTGAATCTGAAGCGGTATGTATGTATGCTGTAGGTTTTTTTCTTTTTTTTGGCAACAGTCTTTTATACTAATTGTCTTTTGATATCATGGAGTACTTTCAAAGTGAAACTAAACCCGGTTCTTAACCTGGACTAGACCAGTACTAGCCCAGGACTAATCCCAAATCTAAACCTGGACTAGACCAATAATAAACCTGGACTAGAACAGTACCGAGTCTACTTTTACTCTAGAATGAGCTCAAACCAGGACCAAACTTGGACAATTATGGACAAACATTTTTTGATTTAATGCTACAAAGTTTTTTATAGACTAAATTCTAAGCACCATTGTGTGTTGTGTATTGGTTTTTTACTGTTGTATGTTAAACACTTTAGTCAACTGTGTTTGCTTTAAATGTGCTATACAAACAAATCTGACTTGACAAATTGTATCTATAAAACTCAAATTGACATTTTTATTCTAATGTCCAGCCATATTTGGTAAACAGACAGAATAGTTGCAGTTTAAGTCTACTTTATGACAACTTGCTTTCCACTTCCTGCAGTGACATTATAGTAAATCATTGCCCCATCATTTTATTTACTTCCTATGTCAAACCATCTCCCTGTCAGTTGCCCATTACTGCCTATACAAGCTGACATAACACTACTTAGTAATAGTGTATAATTCCTGTCAGTCTCCCAGCCAGCCCTGTACCCTGCTGTGTAATTAACAGAGCTCAGACTGTCACTCTCGAGAAGACTTCCTCCTAACTCCACAAAACTCACATTTCGCGATGTTCTTTAGGTGACAAAATCAGTTTCTGTACTCGCCACGGTACTTCACACCCCCATGTCCTACCTCATTGTAGCCTCTGCGCGTCCGCCCCTCCGTCCTTTGAATCTCTACCTATTTTCTTGTCTTTTATTATCCCATATATCTGTTCACTCCTTTCTCCTCCCATCTATTTCATTATCCTCTCTTCTGTTACTTTTCCTCCGTGTCTTTCTATCCTCCTTCGGGCTAACCCACAAGCCTCCATCACTGGCAAACAAGGCTCCTTGACATTCAATTTCCTGCTTGCCACGCACTTCTCCATTGTGTGCTTCTCCGCCCTCTCCCTCTCTTTTTGTGTGAGCTGAATAGGGGGTGGATGTGGCTCTGGCCATGAGGGGGGCGGATAGACAGATAGAAACTTTTTAGCATGGTTTGGGTGTGAGCCCTTAAATACAAGGTCACTCGGCAGGGATGTTGTGGTGGGAATTTTCAACTAACTTTGTCCAAAACATTTAGGCCCTGTTAGCACTCTTTATGATTCAGCCTGGCATTCTGTCAGAAAGTTCTTCAGTTACTCCAGGTGTTTGTAACTGAAATGTTTTTTTTTTTTTTTAATAGAATAAAGTGAAAGTAAATTTAAAGGGCTCATATGACGCTATTTTCTGATCGGTGTGAGAATGTTGTTTCCTCATCAGAAACATATGTGGATTTGTGTTTTGTTTCATCTACACGTTTAACACACAAATTCATCTTGACACACAAGTTTTTCTCTCAAACAAAAAGCACCTTCCACCTTGTGATAATTTCATATGGTAATACAGGAAGTGCTTGCTGTGTTTTAACTCCATACACCTTCAATAGAATCATTAGGATAATTTCAGCCATAAAATTGCAATTCTCTGTTGAACTAAAGGTAAAAAGAAACTACCACAACTAGGGGTGTAATGGTAGATGTATTTTTCGCCGAACCATTTCTGTACGGGACGTTTGGTTCAGTGCAGGGCTGTACACGAGTGAATTTGCTCAATTTATGTGTTTACATTCCACCACCACATGTGCAGCTACACGAAAGGCTGAGCTCTTTAGTATTTACAAGGGAACTCGTCCATGATTGGAACGGCAGTGTTTCCCGCAGTGCTTTATAGTTAGTTCGGCTTGACAATTGCCCTCCGCCTTGACTACGTCCCTCCAAACCATGTAAATCTTTGCAAAACTATGGTCGTCGCTCCCATTTTCCTAATTTTCACCTTTTGTCGGCACGGAATTGAGTAAAACTTCATCCCGGAACTGTTAGTGTGGTGCTTTACTATTTGAAAAGTTTTGTTTACTGTTTACAAGGAATTTATTTTTTTATAATATTTCATACATTTGTTGCTTATTTGAGAATATTTTATTTAACTTATTAGTATGACCAAGCAGCACTTTGCATTTATTTAATTTTCACGTTTCGTTTGTATAATGTTAAAACTAATTGTTGGTTTAATAAAAACACAAATAAACAAAACGCAAATGGTTTTTCATTTTGTTCCCATACTCTACTGAAAATTAACCAAACTGTGACCTCAGAACTGAGTTATGTACCGAACTGTGATCTTTGTGTACCATTACACCCCTAACCACAACATGACTTCACAAGGTGGACATGGTTTCTAAGTTAAAGTCTCTTGTGTGTGAATAATTGAAATTCTTCTAATGACTAAACTACATTATCCTGATATAAAGTGAATCATGGGACAAGCATAAATAAAGCAACGGTATTCATACTTTGCAATTTGAAGATTTTTTTTGAGGACTTTATCACATTCAATACGATAACGACCCCTAAGTGAAGTTACAGAAAGGTAATGTAACTTCTATAGGGTAATGAAAGATATTATTTTTCTCATCATCCATAAACAGAAATTGCTTTTAATAACGACCCTGGACTATATGTTACAAGTGAGTGTTCAAGTGCATTTTGACTGACAGTATTTACATCTATCTAATGCAGGCTGATAATAGCGGAGGAGGTGACTGCTCTGCACATCAGTTATACAGCGACCCAGTGGAAATGACTTGTAATTAGTACTGAACCGATGTCTATGAGTGTGTGTGTGTGTGAGTGTGTGCGTGTGTTGGCAGTTGTGTTTTCCTATTTGCACTGGCTCCTGTAGAGAGATAAATGAGCCCGGTTGACATTGTCGAGAGCAGGTGGTGTAACCAGCAGGGAAAGCTCCTCCTCTCTCCCACATTTTTACTCCAAAGCAGATTTTTGGGCTTGTTTGATGGTTTCTGTGGTCTGAATAAGGCTGTTTTTGAATAGCCCCATATCGAGCTCTTGATGTATTGATTGCTGTGGCAGAGAGCCTAGCATTAGTCACTCACAGCGGTGTTTGATTGACTGATTTATTGTGCTTTTCAAGAACATTGTGTACGATTTATCTGATTTGGTGCGTTAACTGAGTCCCTCCGAGTCTCCCGCCGATAGGAAGTGCCTAATGAACAGTAGAAGGAGCTAAAGGATTGTGCGGATGTGGTGAGCATCTTAAACAAGTTATCTCATTTACTTCTGTACACATTATCTAGGTTCAGGAAACTTTACACACAGGTAGAACTGGTTTGAGGTTGGAGTTGGCTTCCAGACATAAAGTATACGAACAATAAATACAGACATTAAATTATAAGTCGTAAACAATAAAGAAGTGCCCCACAGCAAGTAGAATCTTGGTTCGACTCCTGGGCTTTTCTGAGCAGAGTTTACATACATGTTTCTCCCTGTGTCTGAGTGAGTTTCCTCCAAGCACTCTGCTTTCCCACATCAACTCAAAACAAGCACAGTAGGTTAAAATCCTCCAGCTAAGATAGACCTGACCAGTCTCAAGATCGTGACATGGGTTCCTGTTTGTGACACTGAAGAAAGGGTCAAATGCAGAGGATAAATTTCTCATTGGGGACTGCAAAGAGCTAGCCTGATTCATCAGCTGGTTTCACTTTGTGGAAACCATCTGACCTCGCAGTGTTAGGAATTGTTCGCTCGACAGTAGGAGGGTACTTTTTTCAGTTTAACCAATCGCTGCCAGTTTTTTGTGACGTATGTAATGCGCCGCTAACAGGGCTCACTGGTATCTTAAGCTTTTCCCAAATCCCGTAGGAAGAAGGGCAATAACGTCTTTCCCCTTGATAAAATTCACCAAACATTCTCTTTGTTCCGGCTTTAAATCATCGATCTCGGGAATCGTTGCCAACACAGAATATATGGCTCTTCACTGTTTGACTGGTGCCCGAACTCGCACTTCCGGGGTTCTTGCGATTCCTGACCTAGTCGCTAGAGAGAAATGAAATTGACAAAGTGAGGCTTAGTGTAAACAATAGCACACCTAATCCCTTAAAAGTAGCACATACAAAACCTTGTCACCATGGGAACAATCTACCTAAAGTTCAATGGTCTGGACTATAATAACAAACTGACCAAGCTGAAATAATAGAACACTTTTCTAGTTCTAGTAATGATCACAGGCTCCTGAAAATGTGCCATCTTAAAACTTTTTTGGTGGTTACTGCTAATGGTGTGCATTTTGTCACCATGGTAACTTCTGAGCAGGCAGAACACCCCAAGCGTAACATCACTGCAAAGTATGCATAGAGGCATTTATTACTCCTTCCAGTCCCTATAAGTCCTATGCCCATTCTACTTCAGAAGATATACGTACTGTACACAGGTAACCTACACAGTTGTTGACATTTACATCTCAACAGTTATAACTCAGTCGTAAAATCACTGTTATTGTGTTGAACTGTAGTTTTAAAACACCTAAAAGATTACTGTCTCTAAAACTGTCACATGTGCTCTATACTGCAGAGGGTTTTGCATTATAAAAATTCCCTTGGTATTCAGCACCACATAACTTTAATAAACCGAGCCACTATGAGATAATCATATCACATACCAGTTTGTCATTATCATTCCAGCTTTCTTTTGAGACCTTTCGTCTAATTGCTTTCTGCAGTGACAAAATGAAATTCAGCAACAAATATTTAATCACATTTTTAATTATAATAAATGGTCTGGCTTGCCACAGGGAGGATTACATTTGAATACATTTGAAAAACCTCCACTCTTGATACACTCTACCTGTTTAAGTAATAAAAGAAAAACGTATGCTGTATGCAATATGTGAAGTAAATCTCAACATGTAACATGTTACAATACAGCACTGTACTTAGTCCAATGGGCTTCATTTGGTCTTCCAATAATGTATGTTATTAGGTTCTTTTTTCAGACGAAGAGTTTGTTTTCATACCTGACAGTTTCGACTGCTGAGTGGTCACATGATGTTGCTGCGACGTGTCTGGTCAGCTGATTGATCCAGGTTTTAGCACTGTCATCCTACCGGAGAAACAGAACTAGAAAAATAAAAATAAAACTGAAAAAAGAGCACAGGGATGGTAACATTATCGTACATCAGGGGCATAACAGAAAAAGTGCAGACGGACAGTGAGAAAAGACAATATCAACACACCAGTGAAACCGTACAGAAAACTCAGGCAATTACTCGTCCACCCAAAAGATAAAATAGAATTGGAACATAAATGTAATGTCATATATGAAATACCCTGCATGTCCTGCAATAAAACATACATCGGGAAAACAGGGAGGGCGATCAGCACACGAAAAATGGAACAAGGGACAGAATGTGAGTGACAAAACACAAAGCAGAACAGGGACAACTCAAATCGACCATTTGTGACCACTGCGAAAGAGAGAACCACATGATGGACTGAGATGGAGCAAACATCACTGGGACAGAGGACAACAAACATCGTTACTGGATTATTGAAATATGGAACCGTGCCCACATGACTATAAACCGGGACTAGGGGGCCTTTTTACTCTCGCACACCTGGGATACTCTCCTAAAGAAGACGGACTGTCACCATGTCTGATCCGGTAGGAAGACAGCACCAAAGCAACATCACGTGACCACTTTGAGGAAAACCGCAAATGAGCTGTCTAAACTGTCAGATATGAAACCAAACTCTTGGTCTGAAAAAAGAACCAAATAACATAGCTTTATACACTTGTTTAAGCAGCATTAATAGTCAACAATAAAACTAAAGGATATTACTGTTAATAAATGCCACATTATTGGAATATCTTTTATAATACTGCCACTATAATTAGCCTTGAAGTCCTATATTACGCAAAATTAACTCTTGTGAACATTAAGCCACATTACAATTCGATTACCTCCTGAATTTGTGTTTTGTTTCATTCACCCATGTTTGAGTAACCCTTTATTATTAGTCTGTCTTCAACCCCAAAGCTCAAAATGCTCCAGTCCACCTTGTGATGTCAGGAAGTGGTAGTTATCAGGTTAACAGCTACTGGACCTTTTACCTTTGGCAATTCCAAGGCTAAAATCATCCAGATGATTCTAGTGAAAATGCATGGAGTTTAAAAACACAGCAAGGCACTTCCTGTATTACCACATGACATCACAAGGTGGAATAGAGTGTTATCCATTTACCCAAAGACCAGCGGCTCAATCCCAGCTCTGAAAATTGCCGTTGTGCTCTTGAGGAAGACACTCCACCCATGTCACCTGTATGAATTCAGGGAAACTGCAGCTTTTGACCTACACTTACCAACAGTGAGAATAAGGAGTTTATAATGCACAAATTAATATAGAGACTTTGAGTTGCTGGTAGAGCAGTGTTTCTTTTATAACACTTTTGCTGTAATATTTTCTATTGATATCACACTTACCCTGGCAATAGTACAGCTCTTTTGTAGTCTAAAGAAAACAGAGATCTGATGCACTGCTACTTGTTGACGTCAGTGTCAGACAGTGGAAGTTTAAAGGAGACTCAGTGGAGACCTGGGCAGCCTGTTCATTATTGGCTCTGCGTTGGAATGGTTGCGCGAGGAGCCATTTTAATTATATGGTTTGGGCTCCTCCCGCTCTGTCTCTGCCTCCCGGTCCCAATGATGTCCCTCTTCCTCCTCGTTATTCGCCGCGTCTAGCCGTTCCCGTGACAACTCCGCTGCCCGTTAATCGCCGTGGAGACCGACTGAGGGCGATCAAACGGAGGACAGAGAGAGTGAGGGGGACTCAAATTGGCTCCACACTGACCACGTGATCAGTGCTTACTCCACTCTCTCTGAAACTTTTATCTTTTGTCTTTTCATCCTCTCATGTCTTGGATATTTGTGTGTAATGATTCACTTGAAGTAGATATTTAGTGGGCCCATATTACACTATTTTCTGATTGATGTTTTAATCAAAATATTTGATTTTATTAATTATTTATAACACAGGTAAGTCTGGCTGAAACATAGGACAAAGGCATTAAATAGTGGAAAAATATATTAAAAATATATATTTTTTAGTTAATATTAAAAGAGCTAATTTTACACATTAAAAAGGTACACATTCAAAAAGGTGCTGTAATATATTTCTTCTAGATGTAAAGTGCTAGGTGTGTGGTTTCAATGTTGCAGACTTCAGTTATGTTTTAAAGTTTTTATGTGTTGTTGCAAGGTGCTGTTAAACGATTGCACTATCCGCTATTGCACAAAACCACCCTAACAAATCAATACACTATAGTGACACTCTAACTACAGATAAAAGGAAACTAAACGGAAGCTAGACTTTAATTAAAACCAGAGAGACTATTTAAACCAGAGAACATTTCAAGAGAATTAAACCAGGTGGAGGACTAAACCAGTAAACTTAAAACCAAGACTAAACTTTGAGAGCTAAACCAGAAACGAACAGCAGTAGCGTAATCTGCCACATAGAAATGCAAACCGATTACCACGCACGCCATCAAACGCCACCCACCCCCAAAATTTACACACCCTAAAGCCTCTACCTGGATTCTAGAAAGGGTGTGAGAGCACTTACAGTCAAAAGCTTCAACATTACATTATGCTTACTGTTCTACATTTTGTTGATGTCATGTAGTGGTAGTTTTCAAGTTATCAGCTCCTTTTTACCTTTTTGTTCAAAAACGATCAGCATCAGCTGAAATTATCCAAATGATTCTTGTGAAGGTAGAACAGAGTGTTTTCTGTTTGAGAGGATAATTCAACCTAAATATGCAGAGTTTGTGTGTTAAACGTGTGAAACAAAACACAACTCCAGGTCTGTTTGTGATGAGGAAACTACATTATAACGTAGATCAGAAAATAGAGCAATATGGGCCCTTAAAGTTTTATCAAAAAAGTGCTGCTTTTAGAACATACTGGATGGGAGAGAAACAAAATGTACTCTTTTACATTCATGAAAGTTAGGTTGCCCAGCTTTCTATTTCTCTTTATTCAGTCCTGTCTGTTCTATCATTTATCCTATTTGTGTAATTTTTGAATATGCTCTAGAGAAATCATTACACTCATCCACAGCTGTTTTCTGTCTATTTTTCATCTCTCTTCTGTTTTTTATCACTCTTTTCTTCTGTGTCTCTCCTCAGCTCACCAATGTCTCTCTCCTCTTCCTCTCTCTTCTTCTTTCCTCCCTCCTCATCCTCTCTCTCACTTTCTCTCCTCTCCTTCTCTCTCTTTCTGTCTCTCTCCTCTTCCTCTCTATTTCCTCTTTCTTTCTCTCCTTCTCTCTCTCCTCTTCTCTCTCTTTCTGTCTCTCTCCTCTTCCTCTCTCTTCTCACTTTCTCTCCTCTTCCTCTCTATTTCCTCTTTCTTTCTCTCCTCCTCTTCTCTCTCTTTCTTTTTACTTCTCTCTCTCTTTTGCTCTCTTCTTCCTTCCTTCTCATCCTCTCTCTTTCTCTCAGGTCTTCCTCTCTCTCTGTCTTTCTATGTCTCTCTCCTCTCAGCTCTCTTTTGCCCTCTTCTTCCTTCCTCCCTCATCATCCTCTCTCTCTTCTCCTTCTCTCTATCTCTCTGTCGCTCTCTCTGTCTCTCTATGTTGCTCCCCTCTTCCTCTCTCTTTCCTTCTCCTCTTTCTGTCTCTTTCTCTCTCTTTCCTCTTCTTCTCTCTCGCTCTCTTTTGCTCTCTTCTTCCTTCCTCCCTTCTCATCTTCTCTCACACTTTCTCTCCTCTCCTTCTCTCTCTCTGTCTCTCCCCTCTTCCTGTCTCTTTCCTCCTCCTCTTTCTCTCTCTCTCTTCTTCCTTCCTCCCTCACCTGTGGCGCTGCAGTATGAGCTCACAGCACCAACCACTCCACACTCTCTCCTTCAAATTATTTTTTGTGGAAAAATTTGGCTGGTAAAATAAAACAAGTCTGTAGTTGTTTGTACCATTTCATTTACACATTATCTATTTATCCGTTAGTGAATGCACTTAAAATTTGTCTTTGTTTCACTTTAAACATTGGCTTCTAAGTTAAATAAATGAGATGATTACACAAGGGCAAAAAACATGAACAAATTTCTCGTGTGGTTGCTTAATCGTGTAGTTGTTAGATTAATTATCACCATTAATTTTGGCATATATTAAAAAATGTGTGGAAACTATTTAAACTTTAACGGCTGGTTAATTAAGCATCCATTAGTGCACAATAGTGTTTAATGTGTGACTGCTGAACCCTCCATTACACCACAAGTGAGGTGCAACAGGTGGAATAATTACAAGATTAGTTTTAATCGAGGCTTGCTCACATTTTGGCCAAGATATATGCAGGCTTCCAGCTCCCTAGACGCTTCCTTCTGGACTCTAAATTACACTGGTAGTGATAGGGAACTTTGTCTTGTCTTGACCCAACTAACTTTGTGAGGTAACCACCAGCAAAGACTCCCTGATCATACCAAGATGCCTGGGCCCTGGTTTTCGGGAAGCGGTAACCTCTACTGATACTCATTATATCTAAAAAAACTAATTTAAATGTGAGTTTACAGAAACACTACACCATGCACGGACGAGCATAAGAGAGGATGCTTGTCTGGTCTGTTACAAACTGTTAACACATGTCGCGTTTAGACCCCATGTACCTCACGTTACTGAAGAAAAGGCCAGAGTCTCCAAACCATTGGCGTTTCTGAGAGGAGAGAGTTGTCCCTGTTTGTCTCAATGTCAGCCTGACTGTACAGCTTCATCTTTCCCAGAGTTGCATCAGGGCCTCACAACATCTATGTGCTGCTGATAGTGACTCTTGTCCTGCCAGTGTGGAAAAATATCCAGTCCCAGTACACCGTTATGAATGTAAAATGTAGCACAATGCTCTGGGTTTTACTTTTAAAAATGTTCCTGATTGTCTGCTGCTTGTCATACTGTGGAACATCTCTATAGTACGGAACCTGCCTGATGACATGTGCAAAAAAGACAAATTGTGACCTCAGATTTTGTTAGCCAGGCTGGCGCCACCTAGTGCCTCTGCTCAATTTCATTTCTCTCCAGCGACTAAGTCAGGAGATCAGAATACAAACGGTTTGCAAAAATCCCTGAAGTGCGAGTTTGGGCACCAGCCAATCAGCGAAGAGCCATATATTCTGTGTTGGAAACGTTTCCTGAGATCGAAGATTTTAAGTCGGAATAAAAAGAATGTTTGTTGAATTTTATCAAGAGGAAAGACGTTATTGTCCTTCTTCCTACGGGATTTGGGAAAAGTTTAATATACCAGTTAGCCCCATTAGCGACGTATTACATACGTCACGACCAAACAGCAGCGATTGGTTGAATTAAAAAAAGTACCCACCTACTGTTGAGCGAACAAATTCTAATGCTGTGAGGTCAGACGGTTTCCACGAAGTGAAACCTGCTAATGAATCAGGCTACGATTTTGTTCCCACAATATGTAATGAATTCCCACGCTTTAGCTAATTCGTTCCCATGTTTTAGCTAAATCACTCCCACACTTTCGCTAGTTTGTATACAATACTACACCAATTCTGGATATAGGCCCACATTTACATAAACATACATTTTAGCAGGGAACAATAAACATCAAAATGAAAAAAAAAAAAACACATAAATGAACATATATTTTACCTTTATTTGTGTCTGCTGAGGTCCATAGCTTCTATGTTGGAAGCTCTTGCTGAATGAACGCAAATCAAATACCACAATACCATGCCCTGTTTTGTATAATTGGTGTCAGTTTCTTAATTTGTGGGTAAAAAAAAAAAAGGCTAAACTGCGGGAATGATTTAGCTAAAACATGGGAAGAAGTTAGTAGTTAGTAGTAATTTGAGGCCACGATTTACTGTCTTTTTGTGCATGTCATCAGGCGAGCTCCATAGACTCTAAAGATGATTAGTCAAACCATTGTGATTGACATGGCTTTGATGAGGGCGAAACCTTACAGCTAGCCAGATTCATCAGCCGGTTTTGCTTAATGAAAACCGTCTGACCTCGCAGCATTAGAATTTGTTCACTCGACAGTAGGCAGAAACTGTTTTTATTTAACTAATCGCTGCTGTTTGGTCGTGATGTATGTAATGCGCAGCTAACGGGACAAGCTGGTATATTAAGCTTTTCCCAAATCTCGTAGGAAGAAGGACAAACGTCTTTCCCGTTGATAAAATTCACCAAATATTCTCTTTGTTCCGGATTTAAATCCTTGATTTCGTTTCATTGCCAACACAGAATGTATGTCTCTTCACTGATTGGCTGGTGTCCAGACTTGCACTTCTGGGGTTCTTGCAAAACGTCTAGTGTATTTTGATTTCTGACCTAGTCGCTGGAGAGAAATTAAATTAAGCGGAGGCACTAGGTGGCGCCGGCATGGCTACCTTACAGCAGGGTTACAAGTAAAATTTAATTGTATGATTTGAAGTCTTTTCTTTGTCTGGAATGTTCCACAGTGTTCTCCATGGAGATAAGCAAGTAGCTGCACCACGCCAACTTACATATAACACTTGTGGAAAGCCAAGACCACTCATCAGAGTGTTTGTCAAGGTATTTATTTCAGCAAAAGCAATAAATAGTCAAATCATTGCCAGAAAAGTTACAGAGGCTACGTTCAGACTGCAGGGTTTAACACTCAATTCAGATTTTTTTGTGAAATCCGATGTTTTTGCGAGGTCGTTCACATTTCCAATTAAATGCGACTTGTATGTGAACTACAGTGTGAATATTAAATGGCCCGAAAGTGTCCTGCATGCGCACAGGAGGACACGACGACGTCAACTGCAGCGAGCGTGCTCTGTGTTTACGGAAGTTGTCCAAACATGGACGCGAGCATTGAGCACCTGGAGATTTTAAAGTTCCTCTCATACTGGAGCCAGAACATGAACAATTTACTTGTTTTAAGGAGGAGATTGAGAAGGAGAAGGACCAGGTTTTTGGGCGTGGCGTTTTGTGGGGCAGTGGCAGCGACGTCCGTTGAAAGAAACGTGTGGATGCGGAGACGTAGCCAAGAGTGGTGAGTGGTGATGTGCTTCGCTTCAGTGACACGGAGTTCATTAACAATTTTCACTGACTTCAGCGCAGAATAGTGACGTTTGTGGCTTGTTGATAACGTGTAGGTTGGATGAATGCGCTTTGGCCGTTTAGACTGAGGTTGCATGTCAAAAGATCAGATATGTATCGGTTTCAGGACCACATATCCAAGTGGCCTGGGTGGCATTTGAAAAAATCGGATCTGTGTTGTTCAGACTGTCATTAAAAGATCAGATACAGGTCACATAGGGGCCAAAAAATCGGATTTGGGTCACTTCAGGCTGCAGTCTGAACGCAGCCATAGTGAATCTTTAAAATATGATGATCCAGTACATCATAATATATCTTGAATCTAAATTAAACAGTGTCCCTTGGTTATAAATAGTAACTTCCAGCTGTCTTCCTGGAAATATGCATTTGCAAGACATAAACCAGTCACATTATAGAGGATCTTGTCAGTTGATATCTTTACCATTACATTCAGTTTCATCTTTTGTTTCACACCCCACACCACAGTCGCTCGTGCTCCTCCGATGGTCGTATTGCCAAGACTGAACCTGTGGTGATTTCGCCGTCACGTCAGCAGAATATTGATGACTGCCCGGCTCGAAGGGGGAAATTATGAAACTCGGAGTGAGGAAATGCATCTTAATTGCTGTTTATGAGTGGGAGTCTTCATCAGAACAGGAGCCTATAGTGATGGTGGGCCCGGATCCCCACACGGGCCAAAACACAGAGGGGTGAACACTCCTCTGCAGCTTCTCTATAGAGCGGAGACAAATGAGCTCATAAACAAAGAGTCTAATGGAGGAGAGCTTGGAGAATACGGAGCTGCAGGTTTAGACAATACAACTGCTGTTTACGAGGCGGCCCACTTCAAAACACTAAAAACAAGTCTCTTCTTCTCTCATGTGACTCCTTTAACGCGCTGTTATGCTGCAATATTTATCCCTGTTATTCTATTAGGCTGGATATACTACAACGTAATCTACAAACAAAATATGGTAGGGGCAAAAACTTAAAGAGGAGGAAGAGAATACTGACTTTAAAGGGCCCATATTACACTATTTTCGGATATATGTTATGTTTTTTTTTTCCTCATTAGAAGCATACCTGGAGTTGTGTTTTGTTTCATTAACATACAAACCCTGCATATTTAGCCAGAGTTCTTCTCTCAGCCTTGTTTTGTGATAATACAGGAAGTGCTCCATTGTGTTTTTAAACTTCATTCACCTTCACTAGAATAATTTGGATGATTTCAACCCTGGAATCATCAATCTCTACTGAACTAAAAGTAAAAGGGAGCTGTTCATTCGAAGCTACTGTACCTTACACTCCAAGGATGTTTTTTAAGAGGTAACAACATTCTAACATGACTAAAAGCTCTCAAGACTCAATTAAGTCTAATATAGGACCTTTAAAGTGGAAGATAAGAGGATACTGGTTATAAGACACTCATTTTGTTCAGTTCGCTGTTGAAATGCTGCAAATGTACAGATTTATATAGCACTTTCATGCTCCACAAGACTCTAAGTGTTTTAGTCTATTGTTCACTCAGTTACATTGGTGCTAAACTTTTTATAGCTGCCATTTTGAGCACTTTTTACTGTTTAAAAGCTATAATATCTGGTTCCGAATTGTTAATATCTCTGGCCACAATGCTAAGTTTCACTCTAAAATCCATGCATAAATTCACGGATACATAGGGAAGGTAAAAAGATCTATAATTATGGTGGTATTACTGCAAGTAAGCTGTAGCTGTTTGTATATGTTTGTAGAAATGTATATGCCACCTGGACACTGTCTTATAAAAGACTTTTTTGTTTTGTTTTGTTTTGTTTGTTCTTTTTTTATTTTTTTATTTCAAGTCTCAAGAGAAAGCATACACACTATATATTTGTTTAGGTTGAGGAAATTCAGCTCTGGATAGAGTGTCAAAAAAACAACTGTTACCATGGAAATCCACCCTGTTTTTTGGCAGCAGCGCAAAATGCCCATAGAAATGGATTAGGAAAAGCAATGTAAAAGAGAAAAATAAAAGAGTTGTGGAACATAGCGATAAGCACTCTATAGAGTCAGAATACTTTTGAAGGCATATGAGTAAATTTAGTCTCATCAAATTAAAGGTCCTATATTAAACAAAAAACTGACTCTTGTGAGCTTCAGGCCATATTATAATGTTGTTTCCTTATCAAAAACAGACCTGGAGTTGTGTTTTGTTTTGTTCCTACATGTTTGAGTAATGCTGCATTAGTCTGCCTACATCTCCAACGCTTAAAATGCTCTGTTCCACCTTGTGATGTCATGAAGTGGTAGTTTTCAAGTTAACAGCTATACCTTTTATCTTTAGTTCAGTGTAGATACGAGGGCTGAAATTATCCAAATGATTGTTATGAAGGTGTATGGAGTTTAAAAACACAGTAGAGCACTTCCTGTATTACCACATGACATCACAACAAAGTGTTTTCTGTTCTGTTTTGTTTCTGAGGATTACTCAAAAATGTGTGGATGAAATAAAACACAACTCTGGGTTTTTGATGAATAAAAATCTTTGTAACTTAGATCAGAAAATAGTGTAATATAGGCTCTTTAAAGGTGTATGGTGTAACTTTTCTGGTGGACAGTCCATTAAATAAATGCTTTTCTCCATAATGATGTTATTGCTTTGTCTGGAATGTTTCACAGTATGGTATTAAACTGTTCTATCTTCACGGAAACCAAACCAGACCAAGTTACAGGTCAGATCTGAGGAGAAGCAGTCCCGCTCACAGTCAGAATACTTTTTTGTTGTTGTTGTTTTGTTTTTTAGGTATTTTTGAGCTATAAAACTACCTGTAATAGGAGGGTTTCAGTCACGTGATCACGAGGACGCACAAATTTCAGGTGGAGGGCAGGAAGTGAAGACAAACACGACAAACACGGCTATGGAGAATACAGATATGGAAAAGCGTTCTTATTGTAAGGATTTAGAGCCAGTAGCAAGGCAAAAGTACGAACAGTTAGCCGTGAGTTGTTAATTAGTTACTCGTTAAGGTAAACCACAAAAAAACAATTTAGCTTTGTAACATAGCTTTGTCGAAGTGGTCACTGCAGACACGAGCATTTGCGGATTCTGCTCCTCCCGACCGCAAACATAGGTTTGTAATTCACTTTTTACTGCTTTGTTCTGTCAGCTTGGACGACTATATTCGGTTACTCTAAAAAATCGCTTTTCCTTCTCTCGGTTAGAACAATTGGCACAGCCGTAAACTACACAACACATAGGCATTTTCCTCCAGTCAGTTCACTTCCTGCCCTCCATCTGATTTTGCGTGCTGACAAACGTAGCCCTGTGATGTCACGTGAAACCCAGCTATTGATTAAATGTAAGATAGAGGTGTTTAATGTCATATTGTGGAACATTCATACAAAGCAATAACATCTCCATTAAAAAAAAAAAAAAAGAAAATTCCTTGAGGCAAAATATTGACCTGTATACTGCATGTTTGTTTGGCTTGGGTCAATACAGAATCTCCTCTTTCAACAGATGATGTTTCTTCTTTATTGTAGCATTGTGATGTTACATATGCATAGAGATCAGAGTACAAATGAATAAATTAAATGGCGGATGTTATTACCTGTGTACTCCACTGTGTATTGCCTGCACATGTGGCCCTGCTGCTGTGTGAGCTGCTTGTTAAATACCCCCAGCCACTGACCGGAGCGACCTGGAGCCCCCCCCTCCAACCCCCCTTCCCCTCCCGTTATTATTATATTTGTGTGTTTGTGTGTTGTTGTCACGATCTGAGTGGACACAAATTCACTAAGCTGTTGGTACACCCGCGCAGTGACCTGGCTAAAACACCGCAGGTCAAGCCGGCCACGCTAAACCTCCTCTGTAATTGGTTTAGCGTTTTGTTCAGAGTGTGGAGATAGAAGTTCAGGCTACCGTCACGCAGCTGTGAGGCACTTCTTTGACCTATAGCGCTGACATGAAACAAATGTTCTAGTCTAGATTCATTTCCAGGAATTGCAGTATTATTTCACGTTATATCCAGCATTTTATGAAAGTCAAGTTGTTTTGTTGTAAGCTCAAGTAGGGGTAACAGTTCTTAAAATGTGGTGTTGCCATAAAATTATCCTCAAAATGCAATTTATTGGAAATATTGGAGTTGTGTACAGTGTTGGGGAGTAACGGTTACATGTACTGGATTTACATAATCAGAGTCCAAATTATGAGTAACTGTATTCGGTTACAGTTTCAATGAGTGGTAATTGGATTACAGTTACTTTGTTGAAATAAATGGATTACACGGCGGTATTTTCCTGTTTTCACATTTTGGACTATTCCTTTTTTTTTTTTTTTTTTCCAGTAATTCCACTCATTGCTGGAAACTAAACCAGGTCTAAACTAGATCTAAACCAGGTCTAAACCAGGTCTAAACCAGGTCTAAACCAGGTTTAAAACCAGGTCTAAACCAGGACTAAAACCAGGTCTAAGACAGGACTAAACAGGAGTAAACCAGGTCGAAACCAGGTCTAAAACCAGGTCTAAACCAGGACTAAAACCAGGTCTAAGACATGACTAAACAGGACTAAACAGGAGTAAACCAGGAAACCAGTCTAAAACTAAAACCAGGTCTAAAACCAGGTCTAAACAAGGACTAAACCAGGACTAAAACCAGGTCTAAACTAGAGCTAAACTAGATCTAAACCCGGACTAAACCAGGACTA